>NW_026527002.1:60337484-60709984 GCF_024362965.1 Panthera pardus | reverse complement strand
GTTTGTATAAAAAAAGACGTGTGTGTGTGTGTGTGTGTGTGTGTGTGTGAATGCACAGATATTTTGGGATGACTTATCAGTAGGCATTACCTCTGAAGAATGGGACTGAAAATTCAAAGGTAAAAAAATGGAAAGACTTTTTATAATTTTATTCCTTTCTATATTTTTATAAAACTTTATTAAGTACAAGTATTATTGTATGCTAATGTAATTTGAAAACCCAGTTTAAAAAATGGGACGCCTGGGTGGCTTAGTTGGTTAAGGTCTGAGATCAGGTCATGATCTCACGGTTCATGGGTTCCAGCCCCGCGTCGGGCTCTGTGCTGACAGCTCAGAGCCTGGAGCCTGTTTCAGATTCTGTGTCTCCCTCTCTCTCTGACCCTCCCCCGTTCATGCTTTGTCTCTGTCTCAAAAATAAATAAACATTAAAAAAAAAAGCATCTTCCAGGTAGGAGTTACCTGCCAGCTTCAATAATTAGCTACATTTTCCTGGGGCACCTGGATGGCTCAGTCAGTTAAGCGACTCTTGATTTCAGCGCAGGTCATGATCACACAATTCGTGGGTTGGAATACTGCACTCAGAGCTCCTGAGGTCTGAGCCAGCTTCAGATCCTCTGTCTTCCGCTCTCTACCCCTCCCCCACTCGCTCTCACACTCTCTTTCAAAAATAAATGTTTACAAAGGTTGTTTTAAGTTAGCTACATTTTCCTCAAATAAGAAGAGATAATCACCTGAGAAGAGCTATGCTGCCAGACAGGGATGGAAAATACTCATCTCCGATGGATACCCATTTGCCTTTTATCCACCTGTAAGTCAGCAAAGTTCCTTAATAGGAACAACAGCTGCAGCTCAGTGCTTGGCCCTCAGGAAAGGAAATGGATGCATCTGTGACTTGACAAACCAAATATTGTCACCTTCAGAGAGAGGACGTTCATTTGTTAGTGACGCTCGACTCCATCTTGTGATTCACCGTTGTCAGCATCATCATCCTCCAACGTTTATAGTGCCCAAAGGAACAAAACTCTTAAACGTGTACTCAGCAGTGAACACTAAGGAAATGTGGGCTTTTGTGAAGGCACGTGCACTCTGAGACTCTGTCTGCCTTATGTCAAAATGTGCTGGACAAAAAAGAAAAGTTCAAGCCAATGTCTGGATATTCTTGATCATCCAACTGCTTGATATGATGCAAACCTCTAATTCTGATGGACTTTTCTAGGTTCCATTCTTGTGCCTTTTGTGTAGTAATCCTTCAGTAGTGTGAAAAGGTCATTCTAGTGGTTCTCGAAGTGTGGTCCCTGGACGAGCAGCATCAGCGTCTTGTTAGAAATTCAAATTCCCAGAGTGCTGATGCATAGGGGCACTTGTACCCCAATGTTTATAGCAGCACTTTCAACAATAGCCAAATGATGGGAAGAGACTGAATGTCCATCAACTGATGAATGGATAAAGAAGATGTGGTTTATATATACAATGGAATACTACTTGGCAATGAGGAAAAATGAAATCTGGCCATTTGTAGCAACGTGGATGGAACTGAAGAGTGTTATGCTAAGTGAAATAAGCCAGGCAGAGAAAGACAGATACCATGTTTTCACTCATATGTGGATCCTGAGAAGCTTAACAGAAGACCAGGGGCGGGGGGAAGGGGAGAAAAAAAAGTTACAGAGAGGGAAGGTGACAAACCATAAGAGACTCTTAAATACTGAGAACAAACTGAGGGTTGATGGGGGGTGGGGGGAGGGGAAAGTGGGTGATGGGCACTGAGGAGGGCACCTGTTGGGATGAGCAGTGGGTGTTGTATGGAAACCAATTTGACAATAAATTTCATTAAAAAAAAAAAAGAAAAAGAAATGCAAATTCCCAGCTGCTGCCCCAGACCCACCAGTTCAGGAACTATCAGGATGGGCCCAGAAATCTGTGTTTTAACAGACCCCAAGTGATTCTGATGCCTTGAAGTTTGAGTGCTGGCCTGATCTAACAAGAGTTTTAGACAAGCCCTTTATAGTAACTATAATGCTGCCTAAGAGATAGCTTATTCAATTTTTCTTAGGCCTTTTCCATATATCTAGGGAGAAATGTATATTTTCACAATATCTCCCTCAGTGCCTATCCTTATTATTTGTACATATTGTTTTTATCGTATGCCATATCATTTAATAGTTGCTGGAGGAAAAAAGAGAAGGCAATTCTTTTTGTTCCCATATGAAGAAAAATCATAATATTTGTTTTCACAAAAAATCCTTATAAATTTAGATTTTCCTTATAATGCAAATTAACAGTGGATTTGCCTTGATGCCATTCCCTTCTGTGATTATAGGGAAGAGAAACACTGATCCTGGAAATAATAATAAAATCACTCCTACCTTCCATGAGTAAGATGGAGAAGTCCTTTAAAACAGTGATGGTGCTGGCCAAAACCAGGATGGAAAAGACGAATGTGCAGATTGGGTCAGCCATTTTATAGTCTGGCTAGAAAATATAGGGACTTAGGTTAACTGAATTCAGGCCTTCCATGCAGAAATTCTGATTTATAATAAAATGAGTAAACCTCCCTGCTTCTTTTTCTCTCTATCACCCTTTCACCTCCCTGAAACTTGACATCCAACTCAGAGGCAAGATTTCCTGAAGATTCAATCCTTCTTTTAAGCTTTAAACTATCAGTGGCTGAAGAAATTTAAAAATTAAATTTAAGACATAAAGGAGAGGGGCCTTGAGTGTTCTTTCCAAAGGCCTGATTTGACTTTTCTGTTAATAGAAGCACAGAGTATGTGATGAAAATATGCACACATTTATATAATAGTCAATGGCTTTTCAGCCTTCCTTATGATGAGAAGAAAGGGTATCACCTGCCCAGAGGTTGCACATGACCAAGGCCCAGCTGGAGCTTGGTCATGGCAGACTGGGGTTGTTTCCTTTCTTTCCCTCCTCAGGATGGCACATATTCGAGACAGGCATCTTTTTTTTTTTTTTAATTTACATCCAAGTAGTTAGCATATAGTGCAACAATGATTTCAGGAGTAGATTCCCCATACCCATTTAGCCCATCCCCCCTCCCACAACCCCTCCAGCATCTCTCTGTTGTTCTCCATATTTAAGAGTCTCTTATGTTTTGTCCCTATCCTTGTTTTTATATTATTTTTGCTTCCCTTCCCTTATGTTCAGCTTTTTTGTATCTTAAAATCCTCATATGAGTGAAGTCATATGATGTTTGTCTTTCTCTAATTTTGCTTAGCATAATATCCTCTAGTTCCATCCACGTAGTTGCAAATGGCAAGATTTCATTCTTTTTGATTTCCACATAATACTCCATTGTATATATATACCACATCTTCTTTATCTATTCATCCATCAATGGACATTTGGGCTCTTTCCATACTTTGGCTATTGTCGATAGTGCTGCTATAAACATTGGGGTGCATGTGCCCCTTCAAAACAGCATATCTGTATCCCTTGTATAAATACCTAATAGTGCAATTGCTGGACCGTAGGGTAGTTCTATTTTTAATTTTTTGAGGAACCTCCATACTGTTTTCTAAAGTGGCTGCACCAGTTTGCATTCCCACCAGCAGTTCAAATAGCTCTTCTTTCTCCTCATCCTTGGCAACATCTGTTGTTGCCTGAGTTGTTAATGTTAGCCATTCTGACAGGTATGAGGTGGTATCTCATTGTGGTTTTGATTTGCATTGCCCTGATGATGAGTGATGTTGAGCATTTTTTCATGTGTTGGTTGACCATTTGGATGTCTTCTTTGGAGAAATGTTTGAGACAGGCATCTTTGATTAAGTCCTAAGAGTATGAGCTGAGGCCTCATTCTTGCCCTGTCTCACCACTGGAGCCATTAGCTCCAGAAGAGATACGTGTCCTTCTGCCTTTGATGAATTTTTGTCCCACAGAAAAGTCCATGCCTCATTACCTCTGAGAAACTCTCAAACTCCACTACCCAGGACAAGTGTGAATGATTTTGCCTTAAACTTAAAGCTTTCAGTGAATATTTGCTCAATTGAATTCAGATATGTCTTTATAATTTTTATTTATGTGTTTTCATTTTTTAGTAAAAATAATAAAGAGTCCTTGATAACTGGACAATCAAGGTGCAAACAACAGAGCTAAATGCTCTTCTTTTCCATTTCCCCCACCTACACCCCAACCCACTTCTGTTAGTTCTTGGTACAAGAAACACAGATCTATAGTAAATGTTTGTTTAGGGTCAGAGTTTCATCCAAGATCCATCTCAACTTTCCATTAACACCCTGATTTGTCGGGGGCAGGGGGAGAATTATCTTTCCCCCACTGGGGGGTGATATTGGTGGGACAGTCAATCAGGTGCTCTTCCTCCCCAGCCAAGCAGCAGGTACAAGACCCAAGCTAGGTCTGGTGGGCTCTCTTTCTCAGAGAAAGAGAATCTCCAGCAGAATGCCAAGAAATGGAAAAAAATTGGTTGACTCGCAGTCATTTCTGCACTGGTACCTGGGACAGAATTTGGATAGTTTCTGAAATCTAAGATACCTTATGTTGTCCTTATTTCTACCTTGATTTCTATCCAAGAGTACATCCAATACATTTCACCTAATAAATATATTTTTGCTTAAGTAAGCTAGACATCCTTTCTGTTGCTTACAACCCAAGAATCCTAAGGTATTCATGGTTCCATTGCTGTTCATCTTAACTCCATGACAAAAGGAACTACTTTCTTGGAAGACTGGCAGCCCTACATTTGGAGACATAGTACTTATGAATCTGGAAAGTCTAAGGTTTCAGGCTTTAAATATGTGTTGTTTGTTTGTTTAAACCTTGCAAAGTAGTTGGTATAGGTAAATAGAGGCTGGCCACCCTCATTTAGGTTCATACTGGCAGGTCAGCTTCTGCAGTACCTAATCTATAAACTTACTATGACAGTGAGTAAACTCAAACATACTCACCTTAAAGTAGATAATAAGTGCACTGGTTAACACACTGATGCTCTGAAATAGATCTCCGAGGGCATGCACAAAGGCTGCCCTGACACTGGCATTGGCTTGCACTTCCTTGTGATTGTGTCCAGCATGTCTCTGGTGCAGAATCACACTTAGTCTGAAAGAGAAAAGCATGTTCTTGGCACACATGAGATTAGCCATTGAAAACCTATGCGGCATAATGAAGCAGTTGACAAGAGCATGTGTTATCCAAGATGGAAGATAGTTGAAATATTAATGCTGTAAAATGTACTATTTTGGACTAATTTTGAAAACAAATGTATCATACAAGTTTTAAATTTTTACACAAGGACAGACAACAAAGGTTCACCTGTTTTCTCTTCCATCTACCTAATGCTACTCTGGTTCACGTTAAAACCGGAAAGCATCACTTCCTAGATGAAACTATTTGACAATAAGGAGGGGAAATATTTATTGAGCATCTACTGAATGCGAGGCACTGAGCTAAGCTTAAAGCTGAGCTTTGGTGGGAGATTAATTAAATGTACTGGTTTCAAATACAAAAAGCAGCAGAAAGGGGTAAAACAAAATAAGAAAATTTCATCAAGTTTGGATTTTTAAAAATATTGTATTTTACTTAATTTTGTTTATTTCTATGAGAATTTAAAATTTGAATAATTTTTAATGGCCAATGATGCATTTGTGTATATTAGCTATTAACAAGAAACTAAAATATATTAATGTATCACATATATGTGTGTAAATATATATTAATGTATATATATGCAAATGTATATATAAATGTATATATATAAACACATATGTATATACAGTCCTAAGAGTATGAGCTGTGGCCTCATTCTCTCTCTATAGATAACATATTACAAAATTTAACATCTCCTACCCAAGTCAAAGAATAAGTATTAGGCATATAAATTATGCACCTGATTTTATTTTGGAACAAAAGTTTTAAAAAAATATTATTTAGTACTACACATCCCAGTCTATTTGCTGGTAAAGTGTCTGTGAAACCCAAGGTCATTATCCACAAAGTAGAATGACTGCTATCCAGCAATATTTGATCGTTACATAATGCACAGTTTTTAGATGGTCAGTGTTTGGACAGAAATTCACCCTTAATTAATAATTACCATTTATGAATCCTCAGACAGCTTAATATGGCTGGCAGTTAACATACTCTCTTTCTAGATCTATCCATGTGTGCTCATCACCTTGTCATTCATTCTTTTACTCATTTTATTAAAAAAAAACAACTTAGGGACTCTTGTGTGCCAGCCACTGTTAAATGCTTGGGGTATAAAGGTGAATGAAACAGACGTGAACCTTCCCCGGTGTGGCTTTAAGTATGATGGAGATAGCATAGATTTTAAAAAGACACCCATAAGTGGGAAATTCTCATTATTAAAATGTTCTAGTAAGAACAGGTACTATAGATAATATAACAGGGAAGTCTGATTTAGTTAAACAAAGTAATTGAGTTGAATTTGAAAGATTATGTTAGATTTAAATTACAGGCTGGAGAGGAGGGAATATTTCAGGCAGAGAAAACTTAGCATGCAATAGCCTTAAGGCTCTGTCAGTAATCTTTATCCTAGAATCCCTTTGCAACTTTTGTTAGAACTTTCTGTCCTGATTTGGAGTCTGCAAGGATTTGATTTATTCCCAAATTATGGTTCTGATATTTCTGTATTCAGACAACACAGCATCTAGCAGCACTTGAAACTATAATCCCAGTTCTAGGAGAAACATTATAGTCACTCAATATCTTTTTCTATAAATAACTACCTACTTGCACAGGGAAGTCACCACTTTTCAATTTCCTTATCTTTCTAAGTAGGAAAAGCACCTGCAATGTTAAGATCAAAGTTCAAAAGCAGTTGCTGTAGGAAGAAAATTTGGATGGCATCTATTTAGAAAGTCAAACTCGATTATCAAGGTTCTAGATTTATGGGGAAGTTAGCTAGCTGTATCCTTCATATTCATGTAGCATCGACACAACCTATGTGACATATGCCTCTTGGGAAATTATTAATATTTTCATTGTCCCTGCTGTCTTGGGGACATATTGTTCTCTTTATGCAAAGATAATGTTATTGACCCCAGTCAGCAACACATGTGCTCTGCCTTATTTGTCTCCTTGTGCTGATAGATTTGCATTGAACTCTACACACTTTTTCTCCCAGTGCCAATATGAAACACAGTTTCAAGTTAGCTGGATGGAAATAGGGATCTACTCAGTAATAGCGTCAAATACCACTCTTCTAATTGGTTAGCTTAGATATTTCGAGCAACAGTTTGCACACTAAGAGGTGAGGAACTGACACAGGCAAAAGGTATGGGTATTAGAGTGACCTGAGGAGCGTTTTCAAGATGTACACATTCGGATTTTCCTCTAATATCAGAGATTGCATTGTGCCTTCCTTAAAAGACACTGTTTAAAATGTGATTCTTCTTCACTTTCAGGTATAAGCCTATCTCATAGCATGTATCATGTTGCATCACAAGATAGATAGATGATACACAGATAGTGTATATGAATCTCTTTTTGTTGCTATAACAAATTATTACAAAGCTTCTGTGGCTTAGAACAATATAAATATATTGTCTTATAGTTCTAAAATGGGTATGCAGGACTACATTCCTTCTGGAGATTCTAGGAGAGAATTCATTATCTTACCTTTTCCAGCTTCTAGAGGTCACTTACTTTCCTTAGCTCCAGGATCCTTTCTCTGTCCTCAAAGCCAGCAATACAGCATCTTCCCTTTACTCTGACATCAAGTGTCCCTCTCACAGGGATCTTTCTGGTTACATTTGGCCTGTCTAGATAACCTAGGATAATCTCCCCATCTCAAGATCCATCCTGAACTTAATCACATTTGTAAAGTTCCTTTACCATGTAAGTTAACATACTCAGAAGTTTCAAGGATTAGAATATGGAAATCTTTGAGGAAATCTTTGAGCCATTATTCTGTTCACCACAGATAATTGATAGGTAGGGTAGGTAGGTAGGTAGATGATGCAGTTTTAATTCGGGTTGCCCAGAATCAGGCTATCAGATTGGAAGGAGTAAATCAACCAAAAAAGACCAAAGGCCTGGCCTTAACAGCACCCACCCCACACCCTTGTCATGAACAATCAAGTAGCTTACTTGGGTAAGAGCAGACCAATACAGAAATGATCACATGTCCAGTAACATCACATGTCTCATAAGAATGAATTAAGACTGCCTGGATAAGAGAATGGACCAAAAGGTGGAAACTAAAGACAGCGACTAGCTAATAGAGCTTAAGAAGGAGTTTTCAGGCAGTCTTACAATGATACAAAGATAAGATAGACTGCTTTTGAGAGGAACAAATTCCCTGTTACTAGTTCTGTTAAAATATATGACACTAATGACTATTTATTTTATGGGGATGTTGCAAAAGAGAATTCAAAAGTAGAAAGGGGACTGGAGTAAACAAAATCTAAGATCTCTTCCAACCCAGCACTCTGGGAACCCATAATGTGATCATGTAACAAAAACCAAATCGGATGGGGTACCTGGGTGGCTCAGTCAGTTAAGTGTCCAACTTCGGCTCAGGTCATGATCTCTCACGGTTTGTGGGTTTGAGCCCTGGATCGGGCTCTGGGGTGACACTTCAAAGCCTGGAGCCTGCTTCAGATTCTGTGTCTCCCTCTCTCTCTGCCCCTCCCCCACTCATGTTCTGTCTCTCTCTCTCTCTCTCTCTCTCTCTCTCAAAAATAAATAAAACATTTTTAAAAAATTTTTTTAAATAAATAGGAGTAAGTCATTTCCCATATGGAACCATCAATACATATGAGAGCGCAGACTGGCTAGGAGCTCAATCCTGGGCCTCTTGGGTCTAGATTCAGATCCCAGCCTTTGCACTTCCTCATTGGCAGTTTATTCAATTCACCATCTCCACAAATGGAAAAATCAAGCAAAAACGAACATCAAGAAAAACCCCACTGTCTATGTCCACACAGGGTTAAAAACAAGCTTTTATGGGCGGGGTGACTTACATAATATTGGCTGCCACCGCACAGCCTGAAATGATGATCATCACAGTCGCCTGGATCTGGTAATCAGGGTACAGCAGGCGCTCACATGCCAGGTACACCAACACAGCCGTCACCACCCAGACGCACAGGATGGACACCAGGGCACCAAGGATCTCTAGGGATTCGAGCACACAGACACCCATACACAAAGAATTTGTGGATCACCTTGATCTCCCGAGAGTCATAAGACATTGATGTTCCTTGCTTCCCCCCAACCTGTCCCCCTGCGAAAAAAGGCTCTAAACTAACTAGTTCCAAATGTGTGGATGGATTTTAGCACTAAGATGATTCACTTTAGTGTTGCATTCATTAAACACCAGCATCTGAGTTCATTATGCTCCATATTAGTAAGTAATTTCTAGCAAATTTTTAAAGCATATTAATTGCTATCTGCCATTGCTATTTTCCTCGGGGATTTTAATTTAAACAGGTGCTAAAATGATTGAAACTTATTAGGAGATGAAATAATGAGAGGCAAAGAGTAAAATGTATTTAGAAACTCTTAATTTCACCATAAAACATTTACAATTTGCCAGTAGCGGTACCTTGTGTGGAATAAAATAGTAACAAGGGAGGGCTTCGGAGGGTACATGATGAAAATGAGTTTCATTTGCCAACCCAACATATTATAAACACAGAGGCAAGCTCAGAGGTATATCAACACTCTAACTGCATTTTAAGAGCAACTATATCGAAAAGAAGTATCAGAGCAGAGACATGTATATTAATATTTAAAGATAAGATAGTGTTCAGTCTGCAGGCTGAGTAAAGCACATTTGCTCACTGTGGAGTTCCTTAACACCTCTCCCTGATCTTTAACTCAACCTAGTAGGCAGGTGCTAAAAGCCTTCCAGGGCACAGAAGTATTCTGAGAGTCCGTTGCCGGGGACTTTCCCTACTTTTGATCTTTCCCCTGTCAAAGCAGAACAATGTAAAGTATTGTTTCCCAGTGTGGGGCTATTGTATCCCAGACTTCAATCATTTACATGCAACCTGTCCACATGACACCTGTCTTATTAGCCACTTCACACTTTTTTTTAAATAAATTCACTTTTTATACTTAGCTTCTTCCTAAACAAAGTCATCCATGAAATTACCTATTTGACAAGCTAGTTCATTTTCACCTGTGTGTCTAAGCAGTCCTGCCTAAAACAGTAACCATCATCACATGTGGCTGTATCCATTTAAATTAAAAAATTAAAAACCCAGTTCTTCCAGGTGCCTGGGTAGCCCAGTCAGTTAAATGTCTGACTCTTGATGTCAGCTCAGGTCACGATCTCGTGGTCATGAGATTGAGCCCCACGTCGGGGTCTCTGCACTGAACATGGAGGCTGCTTAAAATTCTCTCTCTCCCCCTCCACCCCTCCCCTGCTCACATGCAGGTATGTGCTCTCTCTAAAATATAATATAATAAAATAAAATAGAATAGAATAAAATAATCCAGTTCTTCAGTAACAGTGGCCACATTTAAAGTGCTCTATGGCCACATCATACTCTGTATCATAGAACATTTGTCTTAAAGCAGAGAATGCTACTGAACAGCCCTGATTTTCTACAGCGTCAATGCTCATGAGCTTCCATCACCAAGATGAGAAAGTACAAGCAGTATTCTAAATTCTGGGTTGTGCCTGTGTTTATAAAACATCCCATGTTTACCAAAGAGCTTTGACCAATAGTACCAGAAAGGGGAGAGCACGTGTAAAAATGCATACAAATGACAGGCGCTCAGCCAAAAATACATGTTTCCCAAGTGGAGCACTGTTCAGGGACTGAAAAGCATCTTCAGGTCACATTGTCACAAATTCTTTTTATTGATGTTTATTGTCTCATCTCTCTCTCTCCCCCCACCGCCGAATGTTAAAGGAAAGGCGATCCAAAACACTTGCTATGATAAATTGTTTCGTGTGAAACGAGAACTTCCTACCATTCTAAACTTGAAAAACCACAGCCCACAATTGTCAGTGTGTAAGTTGTGGTCTGCATCTAGAGGCAACAGTGAAGGCTGGCCACCGTGTCAGCATGTCGGCCACCCTTGCTCTGCCCTAAATTCTCCTTCACGTTCTATTCTCTACTTACCTGTGAGAAGTTCTTCAATCTCTCTAGCTCTCTTGGGCTCTCTGTGCCTGACTTTGCAAAATGGTAGATGCTTTATCCCATCCTCCCTCCCAGATGCAGAGTAACTTGATGAATGGTATCGTGGCTGTTACCCTTGGGCCAGGGCGGTTGCGGAAGTGATACCTGTGTTCCTGTTATTCCACTGAAATAGAGGTAGCGCAATTAATCTGGCTTGTTGCCAAAGTGCCCTTGAGAACACACATCCTTTTTATCCTGAACATCAGACGTGCCTCTAAGGGATTTCTGAACAAGGCTTTGCTTTGTCTCTTCTGTCTTTATCCTTGGTTTGACCTTGCAGCACTACCTTGACATTAATGCTCAGTGGGTGAACTATACCTGCCCGGTGCCATCCAAACGTCAGCTGCTTTGAAGGGGGCTTTGATGACAACCACAAGGAGAAGAGACTGAGCAGGAAACTGGTCAGGTCAATTAAGAGGTGGGCAGCATCTGTGACGACAGCAAGACTCCCAGCAATGTGCCCACCTGGGGGATACAGAACATTACATGGGATTAAGGGCCCCAGAATGCAAGTAGATTCACATGCATATTAACCGTAGTTGGTGAAATATGCCACAGACTCACAAAACTTGATCAGAGAAAGGGTCTTAATGTTGATTTAATCCACCTCTTCTTCCCAATTTTATAAGAAACAGATACCCAGAGAGTGGATAGGATTTGAACAAATAGAAATGAATTTCAAGGTTGCAGCCATTCCTGGGAGATCAAAGGTACAGAGATTGGAAAGTGTGGGTCACATCACATTTAGAGAACATCACAGTTGGACTGGGACATAAGAGTTCAAAAATACAAAAGGATGAGGCTGGAGACGTGAGGGCTGGATTTGAAGAGTCTTACACGTAAGGCTGAGGACTTGGACTTTTGCCTGTAACCCAGGAGTCACAGCCCACAGCTGTGTTTGTATTTGACTTGCAATTTTACCACAGTTTCTTTTACCACTTCCTTCTGCCCTACTAATTTATATTATTCACCTTATTTCAAGATCCCTATTATGAATAGTAGGGAGCAGTAAAGAAAAGGGCAGGCACCTTCCACTGGGGCCCCTGAGTGTAACAACAATCCAATGAAGCATAGGAAGAGAACCCAAGCCATGGTGGTCCCACCTTGCTTTTCTGTCTGTTTGGTTTGCCTTCTCTACTGCCTTTGAGTTCTCCTTAGAGAAAACACCTCCAGCCTCCAACTACAAGTCAGAAGAAATTCTTGTCTCTTCCTTCCCAAACAGGGCTCATTCTCTGAAAGCAGTCTTTATTGCTCTCACTAGAGCTTCCCCCAAAACAGAGCTGTTGCTGACTGACTGTCTTCCAGCAGCTGTTTATTGCCTGTGTATGACGAGGCAATGGAGCCTATCCGTCAGTAGCCCCTCCATCATCAAACCCACCTTGTCTCAACTAATGATTTTGAAAAGTTATAGATATGGCTCATAATTGCAATAATCCCCACAGACCACTGGCTCTAGCTGTAGTTAATCACTGGTTTGTCAAAGTTTAATGGTCTGAAGCAAAGTAGTCTTCAAGCTTGTTACTGAGCTGTCAGTGCAAAAAATCACAATGATTCATTAGCCAAAAGGCAACATTTTGCTAACAAATCAGCTTTTCTTCCAATTACCCTCTAATGTTGTTCTATCTGCCAAACTTGGGTCTGATAATAAAGCCGTGTTAATAATGCATTATTTCTTACACAGAGAATGACTACATATAGATAAATAGTCGGCCGCAATCTCAACAACGAATGGTGGTGATGATTCCATGTGCTGGGCTCAAATTGTAGCCTAAGTCAAGGAAATGAAGTCCTATAGGGGTCCTTCAACAGGCTCAGCTGAATGAGGAGGCAACTGAGAGAGAAAAAGGGCTTACTTTGGAAGAAACATACCTAGATGGAGGTCTGGGAAGTGAGAACTCTTTTGCAACCATCCTTGCTTATATATAAGAATAGTCCAGAAAACTGAGAGCCATTGAGATGAATTTTATGGATAAAACTGTTTGCAAGAGGTAGTTTCTGACTGAACTTGTGTTTGCTTCTGAAAGCATGGGGTATTACCAACAATTAACACAGTCATCCAGCCAGTATTTATTGAGCCCTTGCTGTGCTGCTCAAGTTAAATCACAGTCCCTCCCTTCAGTGGTCTCACTGTTAACATTCTCTGTATTGAAGACATGTACAATGGGCCAGAGGATCAGAACGCTGCCCTCCTTGGCAGCATTGAGGAGCTTTTCAGAGGACAGAAGGGTAAGAATGTGCCAGAAGGGAAGGGTTTTTCAGGAAGAGGTAAGAACAGGAGCAAAAACAGAAAAAAAGAAAATGGCACTTTTGTGGAATAGCAAGAGGTGTGGAATGTTGGAGGAAAAACCAGAAATGAGAGTTGAAAAGTGGGTTGGGGGACCCCCTTATAGGAAATTATGTCATGCTAAAGAATTTGAGTGCTATTCTATGGATAAGGATATGGGATATGGGAATCTAATGTGATATTGAGGCATAAGGTTGTGACATGCTCAGATTTGTATTTAAGAGAGACATCTTTGCCAGCAGTGTGGAGGCTGACCTAGAGGGAGAAGGAACTGGAGGTTAAGACACAACAGTGATAGCCAAGAAAATGCCATGAAGTCATGAAGTAAGACAGGAGCACTCATTTATGGATATGGCAAGATGTAGAAAGCAATGCACTGGTAACAAGATAGAAGAGGCACTAAGGACTACCTTCTAGAAACAATTTCTTATTAGGGCCTGTGGGGTTTCAGGACAGGAGGTCATCAGGGGAGCCACTGGGCCTGGGTCTCATATTCACCTCAGCTCCAGAAGGTGTGCATTACGTACACATAACATTTTGTGTGGAGACAGAGACAGGATCGAAAGAAGCAAATGTCTCTCTGACAACATCAGGCTGTGTCCTATTACTGGACAACTACTGTATGCTATTAATTCATGTTTCTAAAATCCTTTAACTATCTTATGAATAGCATTATTATACTATATAATGTGGCATATCAAAAACACATGGAGTTATTATTTAACAAGTAATTAAAACACACCACAGTTTACATAGGTGTGTTTTGACACTTCTTAAATTTTTAATACCAAGAACCTCAAAGAATATAAGTAGCCTAAGGCTCTGAGACTCCCTGACTATAGTATGAAGCCAGCGCCCTTATCCGTAAACCTTGTGGGTATCAAACCCCCCAGCCATAGCTTTCTCTAAGAGAATTTTTGTACGCCGAGCTACTTACTGTCTTCCCCAGCCAGCCCCCAGCTTTCTTCCAATCTAGCAATGTTGTGCATTCTCCACCACTCTTTACACTCTAAACAGTCCTGCATCGGGGCATCTCTCTCTGACCATTCCCAATTGCTGCCAGTAATAGCCATACTTGAGCTGATTTCTGTGAGGTCTCAGTGTCTGTACATCTGCCTTTTCAAATAGGGATACATGCGTACATGCGCATGTTAGGGCCTTTCCATGACTAGTAATTTTCACAAGTAGTCAGAAAGAGTCCCAATTCAACAGGCTCAAAGGCCCATTAGGAGTGGACACGCTGATGCGTATGGCCTTCCTTAATTCCTTCCTCCAATCTGCTCCATGACCAGTTCTCTCTCTAAACACAGCCCTATGACCTGGTTCTCCCCTGTTCTAAATGCCAGCTTATTCCACAAGGCCTATAGAATTAATCTGGATTCCCCAGCCAGGCTTCACCCTCTTTCTTGAACCCCCAACTACCAGTCTAGTTTTATTCTCCATTCACTGTGTTTTATCTTACATCGCTGACTTAGATAGATTCTTAGATAGGTTTAATGGTAAATCATAAATGCCTAACTCAAACTAGCTTCAACAACAACAACCAAATGATAATTTATTGGGTCAAATAACTGAGAACAAATCAGGGTGGGGTTGGATCTAGTGCAGGCTAATCCTAAGGTTCAAATAATGTTTGAGGGACTCTGCTCTGTCACTAACTATTGTTATTTATTGTCCTACTGAAGATAGACTACTTTACCCTTAGCAAGAAAGGTTGGCCTCTGGAAGCTCCAGGTTTATAGCATTACAGCATAGTATTTGCAGAGGATAGAGAGAGTCCCCCATCTATCCTCCCTATAAAAAGACCCAGAGACGGAATAATCCAGCTTGGAATCTCATACCCAGCCTTGCCTGTGAGCATGAGGTTTTTGGTCCAGGAGGACCAGAAATGGAATTAGCACAGTGAGTAGGAAGAAGCTTCCTGAATAGGCAATATTTACCGCTACAGTGGCATCAAGAATCACTTGAGTTGCTTTCTTTTTTTTTCTTTTAATTGTTTTAAATGATTATTAATTTTTGAGAGAGAGTGTGTGTGCAAGCGAGCAGTGGAGGGGCAGAGAGAGAGAGAGAGAGAGGGAGAGACAGACAGAGAATCTGAAGCAAGCTCCTTTCTGGCAGCACAAAGCATGATGTGGGGTTCAAACCCAAGAACCCTGAGATCATGACCTGAGCCAAATTTGGATGCTCAACTGACTGAGCCACCCAGGTGCCCCTCAGTTGAATTACTTTCTAAGAATACAGATTTCCTGTCCTTTTGAGACCTACCCACTTAAACTCTTTCCAGGCAAGGCTGATATTTACTACCTCCTGGACCACAGCAATAGTCAGGGACCTCTCTCTGCAAGGCCTTCTTTTTACCTCCCTCTTTTAGCCACCCCTCAATTCCTACACAAACTTCAAGTCCTGTCTCAAATCCTATATCCTGAATGTGGACATCCTAGATTCCCAAAAGTAACCTGAGAATAACAGTTGCATTCTCTGACCTGATTGAGAATGGCTTTAGGGAGGAGGTGAGGTCTGGTTGGTGTCTTGAATGATGAGCAGAGTTTTGATGATTGTGGGGCATGAGGAGAGGCCTTTTCCATTCAGATAAAAAGACATAAGCAAAAGCTACAGAGACTTTAAGGTGCCACGATTATTTTGCATAGAATGAATAAACAGCTGAAACAGAAGAGTCATGTAGTGAAGCAGTAAAGGATTAATAGTCAGTTTGGCAGCCACATGGTGGAATGACTTGAAAGTCAAAGTAAGAATTTTTCATTTTGTCCAGGGTGCCAGAGCTTTCGAACATACCGATCTCTTTTCACATGGGGCAGCCAAGTGGGACCTAGCACAGAGGAAGCCTCTGAAGCAGCCTCTTCCTGCTACAACACCCTTGTGGGTGTACCCCAGTCATCAGTAAAATTTCCTGTGCTTGCCAGGATAGGGAGAAGGGTGTGAAGCACTGAATTAGGCAAGAAGGAGCCACTAAAGAATTTTGGAGACAGAATTAACATGATGAGAGCAATGTTTTAGGAAAATCAACCTAAAATCAATGCAGCTCAAACTCCAAATGATTCTGTGAGTATCCATTTAATTCCTTTACTGACAACATCCAGATTAGAACTCATAGATGAATTAATTATTAAGAATGAGAGGGAAGAGGGAGATTGATTTGTTCACTCCAAGTGAATAGTTTTTCTTCCCTCCTCTCCTAGAAATATGTCATTTTAAAGCAGAATGCCAGGACATAGGAAAGGTATGAGGAGAAAAGTGAGTTTTATGAATGGGAGACCATCTCATTTCAGACTGTTGATTAGACATACTGGGAAGAAGATGCCATCTGTTTTCACCATCTACCTGGATTCAGGGGAAAGCAGAGGAAGAAAGTAATGGAGAAAACGAGCCAGTTTATCTAACCGAATTGTGTTTGCATGGGGTGGTGTCAGTACTTTATCTGGAAAGCTATGAATTTCCAGAACATCACCTTTTAAAATCACACTTTTAAAAGTTTATTTATTTTGAAATAGAGAGAGAGAGAGAGAGAGCACCTATGCAATCTGGGGAGGGCACAGAGAGAGGGAAAGAGAGAATCCCAAGCAGGCTCTGCACTGTCAACACAGAGCCCAACGTGGGGCTAAATCTCACAACTCTGGGATCATGACCCAGGCCGAAATCAAGAGTCTCATTCAACCGACTGAGACTGAGCCAACCAGGTGCCCCTCCAATCACATTTTGAATGGATTCTGTTTTTTAGATTTTCCATTTTGTCCATCTCTTATATGAGCAACAGAGTATTGTCCATGATCTTATGAATTTGAATAATTAAAAAAGAATACACATCTGGCATGTGTGTCAGCAGCTTTTCCAAGTGAATTTTCTAATTGGAACTACTAAAAGTAAATTCTTTGCAACCTCATCAAGCTATTAAGTTGGTTCCTTCAAAAGACTTATTGTGGGTCTAGAAATTGTGTGGTGTCAATTAATTTTATAATCTTTGACTAGAAAATTATTTGCCAACCCTGGATTTGTCTTGGACTGGATGAGTTGAAGTTCTTTTCCAGTTTTCAAAAGTATAAAAGTCTGAAAAAGGGGTGCCTTAGTGGCTCAGTCGGGTAAGCATGCAACTCTTGATTTCAGCTCAGGTCATGGTCTCATGGTTCATGAGTCCAAGCTCTGAGTGGTGCACTGTGCTGACAGCATGGAACCTGCTTGGGATTCTCTCTCTCCCTTTCTCTCTGCCCCTACCCACTCATGCGCTCTCTCTCTCTCAAAATAAATAAATGAAAAAAACAAAACAAAAAATTCAGAGAAAAAAAAAGTGGTGCCTGGGTGGCTCATTTGGTCCAACTTCAGCTCAGGTCATGATCTCATGGTTCCTGAGTCCAAGCCCCATGTTGGCTCTCTTTTGTCAACACAGAGCCCACATTAGATCCTCTGTTCTGTTGTCTTTCTGCTCCTCTCTGACCTGTGCATGTTCTCTCTCTCTCTCTCCCTGAAAAATAAATAAACATTTAAAAAATAAATAAAAGTCTGAATACGAGTACACAAGCCATTAGACTCCATAGGTTTAAGAAACCAACTAATTCTGGGGGGAGAGAGAGATGATGGTGACGTAGGAGAACGCTGGGCTCACCTCGTCCTGCTGATCGCTTAGATTCCACCCACATCTGCCTGAATAACCCAGAAAACTGCCAGAAGACTAGCAGAACGGACTCTGTGGAGCCAAACGTAGACAAGAGGCCCACGGAAGAGGGTAGGAAGGGCAGAGAGGTGGAGCGCGCTACATGGACTGGTGGGAGGGTGCTGGGGCAGTGGAGGGGCAGCCCGCCTGGCAAGGCAGAGCACACGAGTCTGGCTTGCAAAAGCTGAGGGGCTGGACGGAGTGTGTTCTGACAGCCAGCAGGACTTAACATCTGGAATGTTACAAGTCAAAAGCTCTGCTCTCGGAGAGCGGGGAGGGTGAGAGGATGAGACCCGGGAGACAGAACTGAGCTCAAGGGGGAACAAAGGCACTGGCAAGTGCCATCTCCCTCTTCCATCCCCCAGCCAAAATTCCAAAGGGAACCAGTTCCTGTCACCAAACTTGCTTGCACCCCGCAAACGCCCAACACTGTGCTCCTGTGGATCCATCCCTCTGACGGGCCTGCCTTCCTCCTGGTGCTGAATGAAAAGGGAATTATTACAACCAATCCCTCAGAAATACAAGCAATTATCAGGGAATACTATGAAAAATCATATGCCAACAAACTGGACAACCTGGAAGAAATGGACAAATTCCTAAGCACTCACACACTTCCAAAACTCAAACAGGAAGAAATAGAAAATTTGAACAGACCCATAACCAGCGAAGAAACTGAATCAGTTATCAAAAATCTCCCAACAAATAAGAGTCCAGGCCCAGATGACTTCTCTGGGGAATTCTACCAGACATTTAAAGCAGAGATAATACCTATCCTTCTCAAGCTGTTCCAAAAAATAGAAAGGGAAGGAAAACTTCCAGACTCATTCTATGAAGCCAGTATTACTTTGATTCCTAAACCAGACAGAGACCCAGCAAAAGAAGAGAACTACAGGCCAATATCCCTGATGAATATGGATGCAAAAATTCTCAACAAGATACTAGCAAATCGAATTCAACAGCATATGAAAAGAATTATTCACCATGATCAAGTGGGATTCATTTCTGGGCTGCAGGGCTGGTTCAACATTCACAAATCAATGTATGTGATACATCACATTAATAAAAAAGATAAGAACCATATGATCCTGTCAGTCGATGCAGAAAAAGGATTTGACAAAATTCAGCATCCTTTCTTAATAAGAACCCTCAAGAAAGTTGGGATAGAAGGAACATACTTAAACATCATAAAAGCCATTTATGAAAAGTCCACAGCTAATATCATCCTCAATGGGGAAACACTGAGAGCTTTTTCCCTGAGATCAGAAATACAACAGGGATGTCCACTCTCACCACTGTTGTTTAGCATAGTGTTGGAAGTTCTAGCATCAGCAGTCAGACAACAGAAGGAAATCAAAGGCATCCAAATTGGCAAAGATGAAGTCAAGCTTTCACTTTTTGCAGATGACATAATATACATGGAACCCAATAGACTCCACTGAAAGTCTGCTAGAACTGATACATGAATTCAGCAAAGTTGCAGGATACAAAATCAATGTGCAGAAATCAGTTGCATTCTTATACACTAATAATGAGGCAACAGAAAGACAAATAAATAAACTGATCCCATTCACAATTGCACCAAGAAGCATAAAATACCTAGGAATAAACCTAACCAAAGATGTCAAAGATCTGTATGCTGAAAACTATAGAAAGCTTATGAAGGAAATTGAAGAAGATATAAAGAAATGGAAAAACATTTTATGCTCCTGGATTGGAAAAATACATATGGTTCAAATGTCCATACTACCCAAAGCTATCTACACGTTCAATGCAATCCCAATCAAAATTGCACCAGCATTCTTCTCAAAACTAGAACAAGCAATCCTAAAATTCATATGGAACCACAAAAGACCTCGAATAGCCAAAGTAATATTGAAGAAGAAGACCAAAGTGGGAAGCATCACAATCCCAGACTTTAGCCTCTACTACAAAGTTGTAATCATCAAGATAGCATGGTATTGGCACAAAAACAGACACATAGACCAATGGAATAGAATAGCAACCCCAGAACTAGACCCACAAAAGTATGGCCAACTAATCTTTGACAAAGCAGGAAAGAACATCCAATGGAAAAAAGACAGCCTCTTTAACAAATGGTGCTGGGAGAACTGGACAGCAACATGCAGAAGGATGAAACCAGACCACTTTCTTGCACAATTCACAAAAATAAACTCAAAACGGTTGAAGGACCTGAATGTGAGATAGGAAACCATCAAAACCTTAGAGGAGAAAGCAGGAAAAAACCTCTCTGACCTCAGCCACAGCAATTTCTTACTTGACACATCTCCAAAGGCAAGGGAATAAAAGCAAAAAATGAACTATTGGGACCTCATGAAGATAAAAAGCTTATACACTGCAAAGGAAACAATCAACAAAACTAAAAGGCAACTGACAGAATGGGAAAAGATATTTGCAAATGACATATCGGATAAAGGGGTAGTATCCAAAATCTATAAACAACTCACCAAACTCCACACCCAAAAAACGAATAATCCAGTGAAGAAATGGGCAGAAGGCATGAATAGACACTTCTCTAAAGAAGACATCCAGATGACCAACAGGCACATGAAAAGATGCTCAACATCACTCCTAATCAGAGAAATACAAATCAACACCACACTCAGATATCACCTCACGCCAGAGTGGCTAAAATGAACAAAACAGGAGACTATAGGTGTTGGAGAGGATGTGGAGAAAGGGGAAGCCTCTTGCACTGTTGGTGGGAATGCAAACTGGTTCAGCCACTCTGGAAAACAATGTGGAGGTTCCTCAAAAAATTAAAAATAGACCTACCCTGTGACCCAGGAATAGCACCGCTAGGAATTTACCCCAGGGATACAGGAGTGCTGGTGCATAGGGGCACTTGTACCCCAATGTTTATAGCAGCACTTTCAACGATAGCCAAATTATGGAAAGAGCCTAAATGTCCATCAACTGATGAATGGATAAAGAAGTTGTGGTTTATATATACACTGGAATACTACTTGACAATGAGAAAGAATGAAATATGGCCTTTTGTAGCAACGTGGATGGAACTGGAGAGTGTTGTGCTAGTGAATTAAGTCATACAGAGAAAGACAGATACCATATATTTTCACTCTTATGTGGTTCCTAAGAAACTTAACAGAAGACCATGGGGGAGGGGACAGGGAAAAAAAAAGTTAGAGAGGCAGGGAGGCAAACCATAAGTGACTCTTAAAGACTGAAAATAAACTGAGGGTTGATGGGGGGTGGGAGGGAGGGGAGGGTGGGTGATGGGCATTGAGGAGGGCACCTGTTGGGATGAGCACTGGGTGTTGTATGGAAACCAATTTGACAATAAATTTCATATAAAAAAATATAAAAAAATATAAATGCAAAAAGCAGAAAAAAAGAAACCAATTAATTCTGATTGCTATCTATGATAGTGCAAAAGACAAAAAACAAACAAAAATGAGAAAAACAAACAAACAAAAAAAAGTTAGCAAGTTCTGTTTTCTTCCAGTCTCAAATAATTACTAATTTGGTCCGCCTCTTGTGTAATAGAAAATGAAGGCAAAAAATTAGTAACAGTATAACGGTAATAGTGGTAATAGGGTAGTCATAGCTTATGATACTATATGCCAGGTAGTTTCTGGTATTCCTTTTACATTAAAAAATAAAATAAAATAAACTCAAAAATAATATATAAATTCAAATAATTTAAAATAAATAAATATTAAGCCAAATAAATAATAAAGTCAAAACTTTTAGACTAAGTGCATAGCTAAACATAATTTTATTATTAATAAAAATATGGGATAAAAATAATCAGAGAAGGATATAACTCAAGATATTAAAACATGCAATAAGAGTACAACATTGAAGAAAGATGGAGGAAGTAACAAATATTTTTAAAGGCAAAATTATGAATTAAAAATAAAAAAGATTAGATAATAATATATTCGATAAATAGATATATCAATAAATTAGACATCTACCAAGTTAAATCAAGGAAAAGAAAATATTTAAACAATATTAAAATGAGAAAGTAGAATAAGTTAGAGAGTTTTAGTATTAAATTGTCATGTTCCATTGTATGATAATAAGATGGAAAATTTCATTGAGATGGCTGACTTTGGAAAACACAAATGACCCAAACTTACTCATGAAGTAGAAATTTTGAGTACATCAATAAATGAGGAAGAAGCAAACAAACATATGTTAAAAATTATTTCCAAGAAAGTCTCCAAAGCTACACAACTTACCAGGTAGTTCTTAAAAAGGAAGAGATAGTTACAATGTTACAAAAATGGTTTCCATTTTCTTATAAAAAGTGTCATTAAAACTAAACTTTTCATTTTCATATGTGTAACTCTAATTCAAAAACTTAGAAAAATAGCCCCATAACAGAAAACTATAGTTAAATTTCAATTATCAATAAAGATAAAAAAAATCCTAAAGATAATATGAGTGGCCCAGATTGAGCAATGCGTTGAAAGAATGGTCCACCACAGTCCATTTGAGTGGCAATGTAATGAGAGCCTATGAACATGAGCCCCAGAATTCAGACTGCCTGCCCACTTATTTACGAGCTGTGGTACTCTAGTAGAGACATTTACTCTCTGTGTTTCAGGTTCCTCATCTACATAGTACAAATAATAATAGACCTACCTCTCAGGGATTTCAACAGGATTAAGTAAAGTAACACGATGGAAAGCATTCATCACAGTTTCTGGCACATAGTAAGTATTAAATAAATATTAGTTATTATCATCGTAATGCCAGAAATGCAGAGATTGTACTATATTAGGAAATCTCTGAATATAACACACACCAGCAATGTGTCAAAAAAAATTTTAACAGAATATGTTTAAAAGAAAAGGTACTTGACAAAAGTCAACAAGCATCCTTGATTATTTGTTTATCGTTTAAAAACTAAGGGGAAAAAAACCCACTTCATTAACATAGTGAAAATACTTAACCTCTCAGGAAGCATTTCACTTAACAGTTAACTATTTGAACATAAGATTTGATTTAGCATAAGATATTATTTAACATGGTAAAAATATGAAACATATTTTTATTGAAAAAAAGAAATATAATAAAACAAACACATGTAAATAACCTTAGCAAGAAACAGGCTGTCCCTGTACTATAACAAACAAATAAGCAAACTAAAATTGCAAGATATTGATGAGAGACATAGAGTATTTGGATAAATGGAGAAACTCCATGTTCCTAGAAGAGAAAACTGAGTATTTTTAAAAGATCTTTGTTTCCAAATCAACTTACATACCAGTAAAATCATAATTTGATTTTGGAGGGAACAGAATACAATGGTTCTTGTGTTCAATTAGAATAATAAACAGAAATAAGTAGCCTTTTCCTTTTTTCTATTAAACAAGGAATAATAAGGAAAGAACAGATATTATAACATGTAAATGTACATTATTTAAATATGTTACTACTAACAGAGAATAGCAATACAGATTGATGAAACCCACCTTAGAACCAAACCCTGTTCTTTATAAAATATTGATAAGTGATGAAAAAAAACATCAAAAATCAATGGAAGGAGTGATTAATTATTCTATAAATAATGCTGAAAACTTTGTTAACTATTTAGAAAAAGAATCTTTAGTCCTTAGAGAATATTTAATCTCACAAAATAATTTGAAATTACATGCAAAAAATTGAACAACAACATGGTATTTGTCTTCTCAGTAGGCAGGAACCAAAGCACTAAAGTAGTGAGAGCAATAAAAGAAATCAGCTCAAAATGGAATGTTTCATACAATTACATATATAAAACATTAAAACTTACCCACATCAAACCAAAAACTAAAAAGTAAACAAAAAACTAGAAAAGTACTTATAACAAGTATAAAAATTTCAATATCCTAACAGTATAAAGAGCTCTCAGAGATCAGAACAGAACATTATAAATTATCTAAAAAACAAATGATCAGGAGACATTAAGAGGCAAGCAGGAAATGCATCAACAAAGTGAAATACAGATTACTAATAAGCTTGCAAAAAATATTCTAACAGTAACAAAGAAATGAATATTAAAATAAAGCATATTCACCTATACATGAATAAAGATTTTTAAAAGATTAAAATATGGGGAACCAGGGTGGCTCAGTCAGTTAAGCATCCAACCCCATTTTGGCTCAGGTCATGATCTCACGGTTCACAGGATTGAGCCCCATGTCAGGCTCCACGCTGACAGCACAGAGCCTGCTTGGGGTTCTCTCTCCCTTTCTGTATGCCCCAACCCTGCTACTGCATGTTGTCTCCTCCCCACCCCCTCAAAATAAATAAACTTTAAAAAATAAATAAATAAAAGATTAAGGGGCACCTGGGTGGCTCAGTCAGTGAAGCATCAGACTCTTGGTTTCAGCTCAGGTCATGACCTCACAGTTTGTGAGTTCGATCCCTACATTGGGCTTCACATTGGCAGTGTGGAGCCTGTTTGGGACTCTCATATTCTCTCTCTCTCTCTCTCTCTCTCTCTCTCTCTCTCTCTCTCTCTTTCTCTCCCTCTCTCCCTCTCTCTACTCCTCCTCAGCTTGTGCTCTCTCTCTCTCTCTCAAAGTAAATAAATAAGCTTAAAAAATAAATAAAAGATTAAAATAAGTTTTGATAAAGATTTGGACAGTAATGCTCATGTACAGCAGGCAGACATATGAATTGTTTTAAGCTTTCTGGGTAGCAGTTTGGCAGTATGAATCAAGAAGTAATAAAAATATTTATATCCTTCAATCAATTTTTCCACTTTTAGGAATCTCTTTCAAGGGATTAACCAGAGAGGCAGGCGGAGTTTTATTCACGAGTTTTCATTGCAGCATTGTTCACAGCAGGGGGAAAAAAAAAACTCCTTAAATTTCTAACAGTAGAGACATGGTTATGTAAATTACAGTGGAGCATATTATAGAATATTGTTCAGGCATAAAAATGTTTTTGAAGGATATTTGATGGCATGGTCAAAAGCATTCAGTATGCCCTCAGTTATATTTTAAAAACCGAGTTCTGAATAGAAAAATATATTGTATAGAAAATACTCCACAATGTTATTAGAGGTTAGTATTCGAATGTGGGATGGTAATGAATTTTATTTTGTTTCTTAATATTTTCCAACTTATCTACAATGAGCATATTGTTACTCCATACTTACAGAAAATATGAAATCTTTCTTTAAAAGAAGAACTTATGTAACCCTCCTGCAATGATGTGGGGTTTTGTCTGTTTGCTAGTTTAATCAGAGAAGTCTTTTTGAATAATACTCACCCACGGCCTCTGCAATCATGAAAACGAAGCATATTCCTGAAGCAGCACAGAGTTTCCACTTGGCATAGACTTGCTCGCTTGCTCTGTTGTCTGTGGCCTTGGAGTTGCTGTGGCAGTGATAGATGGCTCCTGAGTCCAGCTCCTCTGGCTTCTCTCCAGGACATTGATTTTTATTCAAGGATTTCTGCTGGAGTTCCACACTATGGATGAGTTTGACAGAAGCAAGAAGTGAACACGGTTGCAAACAAATACCTCACTGACAGCCCTACCCATTCTCAGAACTGATAGAAGGACATTTGCTAACTAGATAGGAAGTTACAGTTCACAGCTCCTTCTATAAGAAATATCAAGTGTAAGGAACAAGCAAGAAATTTCCTTCTGAAGTCTCAACTACTAAAGGTTTTGCTTTTTTATTCAGCCAAGCTATACCAGCAGTGATTAAGAGATGTTAAAGGAACAGGAGAAAGGAAGCAGATACATTTTGATGCATTTCCTTACAAATTACTCCACTTTGAAAGGATTTTGGACCCTGTGTTACAAATTTTAAAAAGCAGGGGTGAAGAGCAATGTTAGGTATGTGCGTATGAGCCAGTCTGAAGATTCAAATACTATCACATGCCCAAACTCTTCCTTTCTTCTCCACACCAGCACTGTTAATAGATCACAGCACTTTCTCCTGTTGAGTTCCTGTTGACCCCCAGAATCCTTCTTAACACAGCTTTGCACACACTCTCTACCAATCTATCAAAGCTGTATTGTGAGTTGAACCTACTTACACTTCCTAAAGCAGGCAGTATATATCAGCTCTTCTCAAGTATAAAGCATTATTTACAGGCTGGAATAGAATTCTAGCATTTCATAGATGGAAAGATTATAGATACCATTTAGTCAATCCCATAGTTTCTTTTTTTATATATATACAATTTATTGTCAAACTGGCTAACATACAGTGTGTAAAGTGGACTCTTGCTTTTTGGGGTAGATTCCCGTGGCTCATCGCTTGCACCCAGGGCAACAAGCACCCTCCTCAGTGCCCATCACCCATTTTCCCCTCTCCCCCACACCCCATCCACCCTCAGTTTCTTCTCTATATTTAAGAATCTCCTATGGTTTTCCTCCCTCCCTCTCTGTAATCATTTTTTTCCCTTTCCCTTCCCCATGGTCTTCTGTTAAGTTTTTCAAGATCCACATATGAGTGAAAACATATGATATCTGTCCTTCTCTGACTGACTTATTTCACTCAGCACCTTCCAGTTCCATCCACATAGCTGCAAATGGCAGGATTTCAGTCTTTCTCATTGCCAAGTAGTATTCCATTGTATATATAAACCACATCTTCTTTATCCATTTATCAGTTGATGGACATTTGGGCTCTTTTCATAATTTGGCTATTGTTGAAAGTGCTGCTATAAACATTGGGGTACACATGCCCCTATGCATCAGCACTCCTGTATCCCTGGGGTAAATTCCTAGCAGTGCTATTGCTGGGTCATAGGGTAGATCTATTTTTAATTTTTTGAGGAACCTCCACACTGTTTTCCAGAGTGGCTGCACCAGTTTGCATTCCCACCAACAGTGCAAGAGGGTTCCCATTTCTCCACATCCTCGCCAGCATCTGAAATTTCCTGAGTTGTTCATTTTAGCCACTCTGACTGGTGTGAGGTGATATCTCAGTGTGGTTTTGATTTGTAGTTAGCTGAAGTAATTAAGGTTCAGAGAGGTTAAGTAATTGCCCGAGGCCAAATAGCCAGCAAACAGCAGAACTGGGATTCTGATGATGTTAATAGCATTCAGGATTTTGAACAGTTCCAAATAATCTCCTTTTTTAGAATAGGAGCCATTTGGCAATAGGCACATAGAATATTTATATCTATAAGTCTTTGCCTTTGTAATGTGATGCATACCCTTAGAATAATAATAATAAAAAAAACATGTCATGTAGCAGTGTGGGCCACCAATGGCCATCAACTCAGAGGAGCATGAGAACTAAAAAGGAAGCATGATAGAAGTTTCCCTTCCTTTGTGCAGAGAAGGCAACATGACCAAGACAAGGTCACCAATTGTTCTGGCACTGTTCATATGACCATATGATTTGCTGAAGCCATAGGAAGCTTTGCTTTATTTTATACTTTTCATGAATCTTGTGGTCAGAGAAAACTAGGTGGTGACCAGGAGAAAGAACTTATTCTGGAGCAGTGCAGAAGGCAGACCAAGGCAGGAATCCCACTAAGGGTGCAGCCTCTGGGCAATGCCACAAGAAGAAAAGTACAAGGAATCTGGCCAATCTTACTTTTAAACCCTGCTTTGTTGTCCCAGACTCTGAGATTAACCAATATGGATTTACTCTGAGCTGAGATTGCTCTTCGAGGTACTAAGCAGGGGATCCAAAGGTGGGCTTCAGAGGGTCCATTGAAATTGGATGCAATGTGTTCATATGTGTGTCTGTGTGTGTTTTATGGTGGGGGGAGGGGATGCAGGATCCCACAGTCTTCTCTGGGCTCCTAAAAGTGTCCATAATCCTCCCCAAACTTGAAATCCAAAATTAAAATACATTTCTCATCACCTCATTAGAGCAAAATGGCCTGGGTACCTATAGATGCAGAATAGGCTCTTGATATAAAAAATGATGTGAATCCTAAGAATTTTAAGAAGGTTCTAAAAAGCAAATGCTATGATGCATCAAAAAACGAATTGTGAATAAATTACCATAGATTCCCACAAATTCAAAGATGGTTGAAGCTCAGAAGGATAGGAATAGTAGACCCGAGCAAAAAAATTTACTGTAGTATCAAAGAAAAAAAATGGGGGAGAAAAACAGGAGAAATAGGGAAATATTCCAAATTTTTCTTGTAATAGCCTACAAATTTGAGTTTATTTCTTAAAATATGAATTAGAAAATGGAGCTTTGTTTTGTAATCTTGGGGAAGCCTCTCTTTTTCTTTTGTATTTCATTTTTGCTTGATGATAGACATTAAACTCCTTTATTCTATGTCTCTAAAAATAGAGCTGGTAATACTTTTCACCCTCTTATTTCATATGTTGACCATATAAAATCAATCCCATTTTGTACTTTCACATCACTTCTCCCAAGAACCTCCAGTCACTATGACTGTTAGAACAGGAGATGAAAGCTTGGGTCCCACCATGCATTTCCCACACTTCATGTATTCATTCATTCATTCATTCAACAGATAAGTGCTGCATGCCTGCAGCATGCCTCCACTATCAGAGGTGCTAATGACACCATAGTCTTTGAGACTAAGCTCCTGACCTAAGAAGCTTGTATCCTAGCAGAGGGACACAAACTGTAAGCCAGCAGATAGTTTCAGAGGCTGTGTGGTATGATGGGCAGTGACTGGGTGAGGGAAGGTGGGGCTGCTTTAAACAGAGTGGTAATGGGGGTGCACTTCTGTAGAGATACTGCCATGGTGAGTTCAAGGGTAACCGGGAGTAGACCTACATGCAAGAGAAACATCAAGTGGAGGGTGTTGCTGGGGCAAGGGCACAAAGGCAAGAAAGAGATTGTCTTGTTCAAAAGCTTGGCTTGACGGAAAGGGAACTACATATGTGGTCACTGTGGTGTGAAGAAAGAGTAACATTGGATGATGTCAGAGAAGTAGGCAGATGTTAGCTCATGCACAACTCTGAGCCATTAAAAAAGGATTCACTTGGGCACCTGGGTGGCTCAGTCAGTTAAGCGCCAGACTTCATCTCAGGTCATGATCTCACGGTTAGTGGGTTCGAGCCCCATGTCAGGCTCTGTGCTGACAGCTCAGAGCCAAGAGCCTGCTTTTGTTTCTGTGTCTCCCTCTCTCTCTGCCCCTTCCCCGCTCATGCTCTGTCTCTGTCTCTCCTCTCTCTCTCTCTCTCTGAAAAATAAACATTAAAAAATAATAAAAAAGGATTTACTTTTCTTCAAATTCTACAGGAAGGAAGTTGGCAAGTTTTGAGCAGGGAAGTAACATTAGGTGGTTCACATTTCTAAAATGATCACTTTGGGTGATGCTTGGAAGGTTTGAGTATAAAGGGGCAAAACATGGAGACCACGTTTGGCTGAAGCAGAGAGGCTGATGATTTGGACCAGTGCGGTGACAAAGTAAATGGGAAGAAGTAGCCATATTTGAGTGCTATTTGGGACGTAGGATCCACAGGACATACTAATCAATAGCATCAGTTAAGGGGGAATGAGGAAGGGGAGCGACCGGAGGATGGCTCATGGATTTCTGGTTACAGCAGCTAGGATAAGGGAATACCAGTTGCAGAGATGGGCTGAGTGACTGGCAGCACAGCGAGGGGGCTGCGAATTTGGGCTCTGACATCCCATTGCTAAGTCACCTCCCAGCTTTACCACTCACTAATCATATGACTGTAAGAAAATGACTTAACCTCTCTGTGCCTCAATTTCCTCACTGCAAAATGGTGATAATGATAACACCTCTCTCACAGGGCAGCTGTGATATTTTAGTTAATTCATATAAATATTTCAAAGTGTGTTTGGAACAAGGTAAATGCACCAAAAAAATGTGAATTTTTAAGTTAGTCTACCATTTTCACAAACTACATTATTGTCATTGTTCTTGAGAAAGAATAAAGCAAGTTTTACTGTGAAATAACTTTTAGGCTAAGCATTTTTATAACAGAGCTTGAATAAACAAAAAGCAGGCTTTTCTTTTGTTGCCCCTTTGTCCACATCTATCATTCTAGATTCTACTCCAATGACAATAAATCATACAAATCATCAGTTTTGTATTAATTGACCCCAGGGCTTGATTCTCTAATCCTAAGGAGAGGATAAATGTCAAAGAAGGAGAAAACAGTCATAAATCCCTTAGCTGTTCCTGGCCCGTTTCCCCTTATCAACCACTGTGCTCTGTCTGCACTAGAAAGAGTCCTAAGTATTCAGCTCCTGGGACCTTGTCTTGAACACAGTAAATATCAGTACATATTTGCTGAGATTATACTTGATTCGATATTTATGAAATATATGAGTGATGTGAAGAAGTGTTTTGAGGGGAAAGCTAGAGGGAGTGGAGAATAGAAATGTTTGCAGCATCAGATGTAATTTCTTATCCCAGAACAGGAATTCAGTTACCCTCTCCTTTTTGAAACAGGTTTATTAAGGTATAATTCATATACCACACATATGACCCACTTATGTATACAACTTAATGGGTTTTAGCATATTTGCAGAGTTGTGCGACCATCACCATAAGTTAGAACATTTCCATCATCCCAAAAAGAAACCTTGTACCCGTTAGCAATATTTCCCCAATGTCCCAATCTCCTTACATACAACCTTACCCTAGGCAAGCACTAATTTGCTTTCTGCCTCCATAAATTTTCCCATTCTGGACATTTCATATAAATGGAATCATACAGCATGTGGTTTTTATGAATGACTTCTTTCACTTAGCATAATGTTTTCAAGGTTTATCCATGTTTTAGAAAGTATCAATACATCAGTTCTTTATTGCCTTTTATTTTCAAATAACACTCCATTGCATGGATATACAACGTTTTCTTTAATCATTTGATGGGTATTTAGGTGGTTTTGATTTGGGGTTTTTACTTTATTCATAATAATGAATTATGCTGCTATGAAAATTTGTATACAAGCTTTTTTGGAAGTATGTTTTCATTTTTATTGAAAAAATACCTAGCAGTAGAATTCCTGGGTCATAAGGAAACTCTATATTTAACATTTTGTAGAAATTGCCAGAATGTTTTTCAAAACACTATGTTATTATACATTCCCACATTCAATACTTGAGAGCTATCATTTCTCTGTATCCTCACCAACATTTGTTTTTGGTTTTTTGATTATAGCCATCCTAGTGGGTATGAAGTACTATCTCATTGTGGTCTTGACATGCATTTCCCCTGATGGCTAATGATGTTAAACATCTTTCATGTGTTTATTACACATTTGTATATTTTCTTGGAGAAGTGTCTATCCAAAGCCTATTTTTGAATTGGCCAATTTATCTTTTTATTATTGAGTTGTAATTGTCCTTTATATATTCTGATATATTTAATTTGCAAATATTTCCTCTCAATTTGTGGCTTGTATTTTCATTTTCTTCGTTGTATTGTTTTCAGAACAAAAGATTTTAATTTTGATGCTCTGTAATTTATCTATTTTTTTATCACTTATGCTTTTGGTGCCATATTAAGAAACCATAGCCTAACCCAAGGTCATAAGGTTTTATGCCTGTGTTTTCTTTTAAGAGTTTTATAGTTTTAGCTCTTACATTTAGCTGTCATTTGTTGTAGCTTTATATTAACTTTTGAAATCAGGAAATGATTTCAAATATTTTTTTTCAAGTGTGTTTCACTTTTTCTAGGCCCCTTTTATTTCTATATGAATTGTGGGATTATCTTGTCAATTTCTTCAAAAGGCAGATGAGATTTTAGTACTGATTGCACTGAACCTCTACATTACATTGGAGAATATTGCCATCTTAAAATTGTCTTTCAATACACAAACATGGGATATCTTTGCATTGATCTAAATAAAGATCTAAATCTTCTTTAATTTCAGTGTTTTGTTATTTTCAGTGTACAAGTTTTGTACTTTGTTAAATTTATTCCTAAGTATTTTATTCTTTTTCATGCTATTATAAACTGAATTGTTGTCTTAATTGAATTTTCAGATTAGTCATTGCTACCATATAAAAATACAATTTATTATTTGGATATTATCTTGCTACCTGAAGCCTTACTGAAACTGTTCATTAGCTCTAAAGATTTTTAGTGGATCCCTTAGGATTTTTATATACTAGTTGATGTTATCTGCACGTGGTGTTAAGTTTTATGTCTTCCTTTCCAATCTGGATGGCTTTTATTTTCATTTTTATTTCTGTCTTGCCTGTTTGCCTTGGCTAGAACACTCAATAAATTGCTGAGTAGAAATGGTGATAATGGGCATCCTTGTCTTGTTCCTGATATTAGGGGAAAGCTTTCAGGCCTTACCACTAAGTATAATGTTAGCTTCAGATTTTCCATAGATGCTTTTTATCAAGTTGAAGAAGTTACCTTCTATTCCTTGTTTGGTGAACACTGTAATGAAAGGCTGTTGAATTTTGTTGAATGCTTTTTCTGCATCTAATGAGATAATCATATGGTGGTTTTTGTCCTTTATTCTATTAATATGGTATATTACTTTGATTATATTTCAAATGTTAAGTCAAGAATTCATTACTGGGATAAATCTGACTTTGCCATGGTTTATAATTTTTTTATATCTTGCTGTGTTCAGTTTGTTAGTAGTAAGAGCAGGGATTTTTGAATCTATATTTATAAGGTATATTGACCTGTAGTTTTATTTTCTTGTGATAGTTTTGTGTTTTGCTATTGGTGAAATATTGAAATATAAAATGAATTGGAAAATGCTCATTTTTTTTTATTTGTTGGAAGAATTTGTGAAGAATTGGTATTAATTCTACTTTTTATGTTGGTAAAAACCACCAGTGAAGACAGCTGGGTTTGGGATTTTCTTTGCATAAAATCTCCTTATTACTAATTCATTATTTTTATTTATTATAGATCCACACAGAGTTTCTATTTTCTCTTGAGTTAGTTTGGTAGTTTGTATCTTTGTATAAATTTTCCATTTCATCTAATATTATATACATTTTATATATGCAATTTATTATCAGTTAAGAGAAGAAAGAAAAGTAAATACACTATCTTTTATAATTACATTTACTGATGCTATTTGGTTTTTATGTGTTGATTCAAGTTAATGTCTGGTGTCTTATTTTCAGCTTGAAAAATTTTCTTTACTATTTATTGAAATGTAAGTCTACAAGCAAAAAAACATCTGTTTTTGTTCACCTGGGAATGTCTTCATTTCATCTTCATTTTAGAAGATAGTTTTGCTGGATATAAGATGATTGGTTGACAGCCCTTTTTGTCATTTTCTTTTAGCCCTTTCTTTTAGCCCTTTAAATATGACATTCTACCACCTTCCAGCTCCTTTGTTTCTGCTAGAAGTCAGCTGTGAATCTTACTGAGATGCTCTTGAACATGATGAATCTTTTTCTTCTCTCTTGCTGCTTTCAAGATTTTCTCTTTGTGTTTTCCTTTCAGCATTTTCACTGTGATATATCAGAGTAGATCCATTTTTCCTTAATTCTTCTTAGAATCTGTTGACCATTGTGGATGTGTGGATTAATATTGTCACCAAATTTTGGGAAATTCCAGCCACTATTTCTTCAAATATTTTTCTCCTCCTTTTTTTTCCCTCTCCTTCTGGTACTCCCATTATGCTTATGTTAGGGCACTTAATGATTTCCATATTTCCCTGAGGTTCTGTTACATTTCCTTCCTTATTTTTTCTCTGTGTTCTTTATATTGCATATCTATTGATCTATCCTCAAGCTCACTCATTCTTCTGCCAGCTCATACCTACTGCTGAGCCCCTTTAACATTTTTTTTATTCTACTTACTGTCCTTTTCTTTTTTTTTAATATGTAATTTATTGTCAAGTTAGCTAACAGTGTATATAGTGTGCTCTTGGCTTCAGGAGTAGATTCCCATGATTCATCACCTACGTACAACACCCAGTGCACATCCCAACAAGTGCCCCCCTCAATGCCCATCACCCATTTTCCCCTCTCTCCCACCCCTCCATCAATCTTCAGTTTGTTCTCTGTATTTAAGAGTCTCTTATGGTTTGCCTCCCTCTGTTTGAAATTAGTTTTTCACCTTCCCTTCCCCTATGGTTTTCTGTTAGGTTTCTCAATGAGTGAAAATATATGATATCTGTCTGTCTCTGACTGACTTATTCTATTTAACATAATGCCCTCCAGTTCCATCCACGTTGTTTTATATGGAAAGATTTTATTCTTTCTCATTGCCGAGTAGTATTCTATTGTACTCACACACCACATCTTCTTTATCCATTCACCAGTTGATGGACATTTGGTCTCTTTCCATAATTTGGCTATTGTTGGTAATGCTGTCTTTTCAACTTCAGAATTTCCATTTGGTTCTTTTTCTTTTTTATGATTTCTGTCTCTTTATTGACATTCTCTCCTTGATGAAACATTGCATCATACCTCTCTTTAATTCTTTAAACATGATTTCATTTAGTTATTTACTCATATTTATAATGACTGCTCTGAAATCTTTGAATTCTAAGTTCCATTTCTGGGCCCTTTCAAAGGCAGTTTCTATTACTTGCTCTTTTATGGTTATTCTTCACTGTTTCTTTGCAGGTCTTAAAATATTTTGCCTAAAATTGGATGTTTTAGATAATACACTATAGCAATTCTGGATATTGATCTCCTGTGGGCCTGTTGTTGCTGCTGTTTACTTGTTTGCTTTTTTATTTGTTTAGCAATGACTTGTCTACTTAAGTGGAATCTATTTCCTCTGACATCCCCTACATGTACAGCTTCTGTTATCATTTGCAAAAGGGTGCAGCCTTGGGGATGCACACAGTCATCATTACCTCCTACCCCCACCCCAGCCCAGGGATGCTGATCTTTTTTAATCATGTTTGCTGTGACTGTCTCTTTCCATGGTCTCATTGTTAAGCTTCTGGATACTCTGCTTAAATGGGTATCATATCTAACAGTTGACCTATGTAATCATTTATTGATTAGTGTTTTCAACAATGCCCTGAGGCATAAATCTCTCCACAATCCCATCCAATTAAAGCTGGACCATTTGTTAGTCTGCTTAAGCTGCTATAACAAAATAACACAGACTGGGTAGCTTAAACAACAGAAATTTATTTTCTCATGGTCTGAAAGTCCATGATTAAAGTGCTGGAAAATTCAGTTTCTAGCAAAAGCTCTCTTCCTATTCTATAGATAGCTGCCTTGCTACATCTTCACGTGGTGGAGAGAGAGAGAGAGATCTCTGGTGTCTCTTCCTCTTTTATGAGGGCAGCAGTTCTACCATATCAGGGCTCTATCCTAATGACTTCATTTAACCTTAATCACCTTTTAAAAGTCCTGTCTCCAGGAAAGTCACATGGGAGTTCAGGCTTCAACATATGAATTTGAGGGATGGGGGGAGATACAAATATCCAGTCCACAGCAGGCTCCTTTACAGGGAGGGAATATTTAAGGCCATAGGAAGGAGAATGAAGACTAACCAAAAGCTGACACAAAGCTCCCAGACATGTGAGCAAAGCCATCTTGTATCTTTTGGCACAGTTCAGACACCAGCAGAATGCACTCTCATGAGCAAACCTCACTGACCTCATATGGGGCCTTGAGGAAATCCTGACCCACAGAACTACGAATAATAAAATGATTGTTGAGGAAATCAAAGTCTATGTGACCTCAGGAGGAAATAGATTAAGGATTCAGGAGGGCACAAGATGAAAGTGTGTGTGTGCAGGAGATATGGAGGAGGTAGCAGACACTGAATTCACAAACAGGAGGCATGGATCCAGACCCCAACTCTGTCATAATTAGATATCTGACCTTAAGAAAGGCAGTTTTTCTCTTTGGCATTCAGGTTCCTAACTGATAAATCAGGAATCAGGATAAATCATCTCTCCCAGGTTTAACTGTTTTTATATGAAAACAAAATTAAAATGAGTTTGACAGTTTTTATCATCACCATATCCTGAAAATCATACCCATTTAGGAAGTGAAAGAGACCCTGTAACTATAAATGATTGGCTTTATTTGTGTAACAGAGTGTTAATGGTCTATTTTAATGAGAAGGGAAATAGTGTTATTTTAATAACATAGAGATGCTTTATTAATAGTGTCCATAGTGTTAACAATTGGTTGTCTAAAATTTCTGCCTGGGTGCCTGGGTGGCTCAGTCAGTTGAGCATCCAACTTTGGCTCAGGTCATGATCTCACAGTTCATGAGTTCAAGCCCTGCGTTGGGCTCTGTGCTGACAGCTTGGAGCCTGGGGCCTGCTTCGGATTCTGTGTCTCCCTCTCTTTCTTCCCCTTCCCTGCTCATGCTCTGTCTCTCTCTGTCTCTCAAAAATGAATAAAGTTAAAAAAAATTTAATTTCTGCCTGACCTAAAATGAGGTTTGGTTATTTATGGTCTTAATAAATCACATCTAATATTATTTTTCTAAGAAAAATAATTTTTATAATGTGAGATAATAGATGTGCTAGAATCTATCATGTATTTTTAAACCAAAATTATAAATGTCCTATAAAAAGTCCCTTTACTGTTGTTCAAACATTTGATGCTCTCAAACACAATGTTATTACTCTTCAGAATATTAATTTGGTTCCACGAAACAAACAAAAACATTATACATATTATTAGTGGGTATGTATTCTCTTAAGCTCTGCTCCTAACATGAATTCATTTCATATTTCTATTCATTCATCCATATGTACTAAGCATGTTTCTCTTTGCTCTTCATTCAGGTTGAACTCCTCAAACACACCAAACTCTTATTCTTATATGTCTCTGTTTTTTTCCAGGCAATTATCTCAGTCTGGAAAATGTCCCCTAACCTTATTTTCTCTCTCTCTCTCTCTCTCTTTTGTGTTTGTGTGTGTTTCAAATTTTTATTTAAATTCTAGCTGGTTAGCAAATACTATAAGACTGGTCTTAGGAGTAGAATTTAGTGATTCATCACATACATATAACACCCAGTGCTCATCACAAGTGCCTTTCTTAATACCCATCACCCATTTAGCCCATCCCCCACCCACCTCCCCTCCAGTAACCCTCAGTTTGTTCTCTATAGTTAAAAGTTTCTTATGGTTTGCCTCCCTCTCTCTAACCCTATTTTCTCTGTGGAGTTTTCCTAACCTTACTCTCTAACTCCTTTTTATTTTTCAGTTCTGACTCTAGCACTTCTGAAAAGCTTTCTCTGACCCTTAAAGCCTAGCTAATACCTTTTCTTTGAGATATTCTCATTAAACACCACCAGAATGACACTTGCATGATGTTTTGTAATTGCCTATTCCCTATATAGGTTCCACATTAGACTCAAAATTTCAAGAGGACAGAGATCTGAGAGTAGGAATATCTTCTTTCTCTTATATATCCAGGTGTATTTAATCAATAGTAGTTAAATAAGGGGAAAATGAATGAATATATTGCATGTAGTAATGTGGAGATATTAAATGGAACCAGAACTATATATCACATTAAATTCAGCTATATTTATTATAGTTGTATATATTTGATTATGTTATTTTGTGATTAAGAAAATAGCAATTAATTTAAAGATCAGTATAATCACAATTCAGTCACATAGTTTAAAAGCCTTAATTTTTTTCTAAATGTAATTTAGTAAAATTTACCTAGGACTTTAAAAATGGAATAACTTGAAGAAAAGAAAGGTAAACACATTGGATCGTATATATGCCTATTTTCTGGAAGATAAACTACAGATGAAAAATATATTAATAAAATGTATCCTTTGTGCACTTAGGATATTTAAGGAATTAAATCATGAATTCTTCAGGATTTGAATTATACAAGTCAGTCAAAAGTTTACCAAATTTTACAAAATGCCTCTGAGTTGCACAGCAAAAGTTCTCAATTTTGAAGCAGTAGGACCCAAGGGTTTACTGATTAGTCAAGACAGAAAATTGTGAAGCAGAAACAGATGTCTGTTACCTGTCTAGGGTGAAGGCATACATCTTAGTGGCTTTGTCATTCACAAGATAAGTTCTTTCAAGAAACTCCATGGTGGTCAGGATGAGAGCTTCTGCTCCTTGCTGTTGTTGTGGCTGCTCTTGTTTACCTCGCTGTCCAGTTTGGGGGGCAAAGCAGCATTACAACCCTTCACGTACTTTCCAAAGAAAAAATAAAAAGGCTTCCGGGATTTAGAATAACAAGCCTCCTACATCAATGTTCTTGGTAGGTCTGCTAAAATTACGGCCTCCTTGGACTGTCAGCTGCTCTCATTCTCTCTCCCCCAGAAACTCCTTTCCTATGGAGACATGCAGGTAGAATCAGGTGAAGTGTGTGTGTGTGTTTGTGTGTGTGTGTGCCCACGCTTCCCATGCTATCTGATTCCATCGTGCTTCCCCAGAGGTAGAAGAGCTCAAAGGTTTCCTGCTAATTGCTGATGTGGGGGTTTGGTCTTTAGAATACACCTGGGTGAACCGCAAACACCTTTCTGTATACTAGTCTCATGTTTCCCCTTTCTTTTCCTTTCCTTTTTTTGAGGGGGCCCTCTCTCTCTCAACCTAAAAGCATTTCTCCTGAGATTTAGTTCTAAGATGACCTCTCAGCAGCCATCAGGATTTACTTCTCCTCTCCTAAGACCATTTTGGGATTTTACGACTGAAGGGAGGACATGGGTCATTAGTTACCGAAGTCTGTAATCTGAAACAGTTCCTGGTGCAGCAGCTTTGAAGCCCTTTTGACAGGCAGGTAAAGGGCAGACTCAGCTTCTAAATACGTAACAGCCCTCAATCATACCTACAAGAACTGGAATGATCCGTATTCTCCCTGGCCAGGGTATCCTCTGCTAAGGATAAAAGACTCACTCAAGGAAACTCTATCAGGCAAACAAATGACAACTCAGGAATGGCATCTTCTGAGTTAATCCCAAGAGAACTTCAACCCCCAAACTCCTAGGAATTCACATTTTATTTCATTATACAGCACTTTCCTTTCCAAGTAAGAGAAGTGACTGTAGCCCAAGGGCAATAGCCCTTTGTGGTAGCATTTGTGTGGAGGCCAAAGAACATCCTGGACCGGAACAGATGCACGTGAGGGGTGAGGGTGAGTGCAGACTGGAGAAGAGGGCATAAAACTCCAACCACTGAGTCTTCATTTCCTTCTCCTTCTGTCAACACTCACTTTCTAGTAAGAAAACTCAGAGTAGGGTAGTCATGGAATAGCCCAGTTGCCCAGCATCTTGGGAATCTGTCCACCATACCAAGCAGAAATCTGCCACAATGGCCTAATAAAATAAATACTGTCTCTGAAGACGAACATGGAATTCAATGGCAGTTGCAGTAGCAGGGAGGGAGAGTCATCTTTGGCTGACAGTGAGAGCATCAGGTCTCCTATCACATCTTCAGTGAAGCTGTACATCTTTAAGATTTCAAACAGTGTCATCCATAACATAAATTCTAAGGTCTTTTCATATGACTCCATTGCCTAACCAATCATTAACTTGGTTCTGACAGATGGAAACCAGATAAATGGCTGGAGGAAGACATTTTTCCTTGCAGGAGAAATTCTGGGTCTAGGGTCAGTAGAATAATCCAAAGTATTTCTTTTTCATTTTTCCTTACTCTTTACTTTACAAAGTAATAGGTTATTCTGTGGATGCAAAGCCAGAAACCAGAAAATAATTACTAATCCATCTGTGCGACACGTTGCCACATTTTGCAGCTTGAGTCATTTGTGAGCTGTTGCTACCACATATGAGAGAAATAGAATTCAAGTGAATGAATGTCAAAAGTGAAGAAACTACTTAAAATTAGGCTGAGATTCATTAAGAATAAGTGCAAGGAAGAGAAGATAAGCAGTATTCAAATACAGGAAAGAGAATATTTAGCTATAAATATCAATGGGAAAAAATTAATCTGGAAGCCTAAGATTCTACACCGTAAGTTTTTGTCACTAACACATACATAGATGCACAGGCATATTTGCACCTGGTCATGATTCTGTGAGCCCAGAGATGTATACTAGGTTATTCATGTGAGGCAAGAATAGGGCGAGGATATATGAGAAGGGTAGGGTAGTACTGATATGGGGTAGGGGTAAGGTGGAGGTGAAAAAAGAGGGAATGGGGACCCAAGAAAAGAAGGACAAGAAAAAAATACCTTCTGTGATCTCTGCTATTTATTTATAAGTTGAAATATATAAAATTGTCATTTTTATAGACCCAATATAGGCTAAAATCAGCAATTTCATATGATTTACTTAAATAGTGTGCACACATATACACACTTATAAAATGTATATGTGTACATGTGTGATACATTTAAAAACAAAAAATTAAATATGCATATTTTTAAAATATTAAGAAATTATTTTCATCAAATATTTGTGAATTTCCAAGTGCTACCCTTGAAAATAACTACTCCCTTGTAAACCAAAATTTCTGGTGTAAGTAGCATAAAAGCAGCAAAGAGTGGGTTGCAGCAAATAAAACTTTTATGTTAAAAAAAAGTAAGTTTTCACTGCTATAAATTTAGATGTAAATTGTGACTAAGAATTGCTTGCATGTCACATTGTGTGAAATATTCACCTGTTGATAACTTTGTCATCTTATAAACTCATTTGAACTACACCATTATCTCTTCCCCCTCAGTATTCTGTCAGCACAATATTTATAAAGAATTTCCCGTCCTTTCTGACTAACCTTTGTCCCACTTGGCGTGCACTGCCCACCAAGGACCAATGGCCCTAATCAGACTCACAAAAGTCACAAAATATGTATTTGGAAAGCAACATGGATCAAAAAAAAAATCCTTTCTCCTGTTGACAGTCTTGGTGTGCATGATGTTACTTTTCCCAGTTTCCTAGGCAACTAGCTTCCAAACCATCCTGAATTACAGGTTGTCCTCTCCGCCTACTCACCATCTCAAGCTTGTAGCAACTGAAGGGGCAAAATGCAATTTATAGCAGTTACCTCTGGGAATAAATATTCTGTCAGCTACAAGAACATCACTGACATGACTAAAGAACTGGTTCAGCTCCCCAGTGCTAGCTGTTGTTGGCAACAATTTCTTAATAGGATTTTACAAATAGTAGCTAATACCTGTGCAAAAATAATCTACACATGTGTCTTACACATCATTTGATATTTTACCTGCAGAAAGGGTGTATTTATGTAAAACCACCATGAGCATCCCTAGACACTAAAGTACTGACTTCTCAGGGCGCCTGGGTGGCTCAGTCGATTGAGCGTCTGACCTCGGCTCAGGTCATGATCTCAAACAGTTCATGAGTTCAAGCCCCCGGTCAGGCTCTGTGCTGACAGCTCAGAGCCTGGAGCCTGCTTTGGATTCTGTGTCTCCCTCTGTCTCTGCCTCTCCCCTGCTAATTCTCTGTCTCTCTCTCTGTCTCTCTCTCTCTCTCCCTCTACCCCCCTTCTCTGTCTCAAAAATAAATAAGCATTAAAGAAAAAAAAAATTTAATAAATAAAGTACTGAGTTCTTGAGATGTGCATTCCCAAAATTTGAACTCATATTTCAGAAACACTTCATATTGCCATTGTTCGCATGTACCTGTCTTTTAAAAATAGACATGAAAATGTGCTTGTTTTAAAATAATAATGTGGATTTTCATTCTGTTTGGCATGTTCTTGTTTGTGTGGAAAGGCAATGTAGTAAAGTGGTTTAATGCATGGGCTTTCAAATCAGAATGACTTAGTTTCAGTTTCTGTTTGACCACTTCCATACATGTGTGACTTTGAACAAGTTATCTGGCCTCTGTGGTTTTCAGTTTCTCATCTGTAGAATGGTACACTAGTGGAGTCCCTCTTTACAGGGTGCTTATGAAGAGTAAAAGAGACAATGTCTATAAAAGTTCTTAGCATGATATCTGCCATATAACCAGTGTCATATAGAAGTGAGTTGCTATGGACTTGACCATGTCTAAGTAAAATGTCTTGGCTGTCCCTGAAAAACTGGCCCCAGTCTTAGCAGAAGGCTAAGAATTACCCACGAACAGAAGAAATCATCAAGGAAGTAGAAGTTATTGCAAAGAAGACCTGGGGACTTGAACCTGTTGTCAGCTCTACGATTTGGGGAAAATCCCTCAAACTCTCTAGGCTCAATATTCTCAAATAATCTGTGATTTGTGATTTCTCAAATAGATTCATACCTCCCTCATTCTACCCACTTAGCAGCCAAGTGCAATTCCGAATGTGTCCTCCATAAAAAAGGACACAACAGGAAGGAAATGAGAACTCAATCAGTGTAATCACCTGCTGAAGATTCTAGACTTCTGTATTCCCACACAGACTATAAAGATATTATTTCTAAGCTTGGTAGCATTTCCTTAGCAAGGTGGTTTTATGGTTATTACTACAATGTGGGCTTTTCAAAAGCTCCATCCAGGAATGTGAAAACAGAGACATTGAAAATTTAATTGGATTGTATTTTAAAGAACATTGTGAAAATTTCATTTTAATATAAAGTAAACATGTATAAAACACAAGCCATTTCCTGATATTTCATACTTTACGTGATAATAGACTGAAAGCCATCTGAGTTTTATTTTCTTCTTGATAAATTGGGACTATATAACTCTTTCTTTTGCCATTTTTATTTTTAAAAAGATTGAGCTATAGAAATGTTTCAGTGCAAATGCAATTTGTATTTGCTGAAAAAAGAAAAACTTGATAAAATATTGATACTGAAACAATAAAAGAAGTACTTTATTAAACCTGATAGATGCAAGTAAATAATACAAAAATAAACTAGCACTGTTTTGGTAGAGAGGAGTACTGGGACTAGGTGGTTAAAATGTTTATGAAATATATATTTTATTGATTAGCCTCCATGTACCACAATGCCTTTTACAAGCACTCTTCCGTCTTAAACTAATTAACCCTTAAATGCACTCTCCAGAATAGGTATGGTTTATTTTGTCTTGCAAACTCCAAAGTAGTTGTCTGCTGGCTTCACATTATCACAACTGTATATGTCTCTCTTTTTTATTTGATTTACTTTGGCAAGCAAGAGAGGCTTCCAAGGACCCAAGCTATGATTTTAAGGCATTGGAATAAGAAAGGTACAAGAGGGGCGCCTGGGTGGCGCAGTCGGTTAAGCGTCCGACTTCAGCCAAGTCACGATCTCACGGTCCGTGAGTTCGAGCCCCGCGTCAGGCTCTGGGCTGATGGCTCGGAGCCTGGAGCCTGTTTCCGATTCTGTGTCTCCCTCTCTCTCTGCCCCTCCCCCGTTCATGCTCTGTCTCTCTCTGTCCCAAAAATAAAATAAAAAAAATAATAAAAATTAAAAAAAAAGTTAAAAAAAAAAAAGGTACAAGAAAGGATAAGAAAGGGAAAATCATGATTATTTCAATAGATGCAGAAAAAGCATTTGACAAAATACAACATCTATTTATGATTAAAAACTCCCAAAAGAGCAGATATGGAGGGAGTGTATCTAAACATAATACAGGTCATTTATTATAAGCCCGTTAATGATGAAAAGCTGAAAGCTATTCCTCTACGATCAGGGGCAAGACAAGGATGTTCAGTCTGCCACTTCTTTCAGCATAGTGTTGGAAGTCCTAGCTAGAGCAATCAGGTAAGAAAAAATAAATAAAATGCATTTAAATTGTAAAGGAAGAAGTAAAACTGTCACTATTTGCCAAGAACATGATATTATATACAGAAAATTCTAAAGACCCCAGCAAAAAACTGTTAGAACTAATAAAAAAAATTCAGTAAAGGTGTACAATACATAATCACTACACAAAAATCTGTTGTATTCCTATATAGCGATAATGAACTATCAGAAAACTAAATGTAAAAAAAACAATCCCATTCTTGCATCAACAAGAATAAAATACCTAGGAATAAATTTAACCAAGGAGGTGAGAGACCAGTATATTGAAAACTATAAGACATTAACTGAAGGAGACACAAATAAATGAAAAAATATCCCATGCTCATGGATTAGAAGAATTACTATTGCTAAACTGTCCATACTACCTAGTGAATCTATTCAACATAATCCCTATCAAAATTCCAATGGCATTTTTCACAAAAATAGAACAAAAAGTCCTAAAATCTGTATGGAACCACAAAAGACTCCAGGTAGCTAAAGCCATTTTGAGAAAGAACAAAGCTGGAGGCATCACATAATCCAATAGAGATTAGACTCTAATATAGATTTCAAACTGTGTTATAAATGTATAGTAATTAAAACTGTGGTATTAGCATAAAAACAGACACATAGATGAGTAGAACAGAATAGAGAGCCCAGAATTAAACCCACACACAATGGTCAATTAATTTACAACAAAGGAGCCAAGAATATACAATGAAGAAAAGACAATCTCTTCAATAAATGGTGCAGAGAAAACTGGACAGCCACATGCAAAAGAATGAAACTGGACCACTATCTGACTCGATATATAAAATTAATTCAAAATAGATTAAAGACTTGAACAAACGACCTGCAACCATAAAATCCTAGAAGAACATATAGGCAGTAAGCTCCTTGACGTAGGTGTTAGTGATGATATTTTGAATCTGACACCAAAAGCAAAAAAACAAAAGTAAAAATGAACAAGTGGGACTACATCACACTTAAAACCTACTGCACAGCAAAGAAAACCATTAACAAAATGAAAAGGCAACCTACTGAATGGGAGAAGATATTTGTAAACCATGTATCTGACAGGGGGCTAGTATCCAAAATATATACAGAAATCATGTGATTCAATAGCAAAAACGGTGATAATAATCATTAAAAAATGGGCAGAAGGGGGCGCCTGGGTGGCTCAGTCAGTTGAGCGGCCAACTTCGGCTCAGGTCACGATCTCGCAGTCCGTGAGTTCGAGCCCCGCGTCAGGCTCTGTGCTGACAGCTCAGAGCCTGGAGCCTGTTTCGGATTCTGTGTCTCCCTCTCTCTGACCCTCCCCAATTCATGCTCTGTCTCTCTCTGTCTCAAAAATAAATAAATGTTAAAAAAAATTTAAAAAAAAATGGGCAGAAGGTCTTAATAGACATTTTCCCATAGAAGATATACAGATGGCCAATAGGTACATGAAAAGATGTTCTGTATCATTAATCATCAGTAAAATGCAAATCAAAGCCACAATGAGGTATTGCCTCACGCGTATTAGGATGGTTATTATCAAAAAGATTAGAAATATCAAATTTAGCAAGAATGTAGAGAAAAGGGAACCCTTGTGCACTGTTGGTGGGAACGTAAATTGGTGGAGCCACCATGGAATAAAGTAGAAATTTAACTAGAACTATGGTGTGATCCAGCAATTTGTTTATCCAAAGAAAATAGGAAAATTAATTCAAAAAGATATATGAACCCCCATGCTTTTTGCAGCATTGTTTAAGATAGCCAAAATATGGAAAAAAAAAACAAGTGTCTACCAATGGATGAATACGTAAAGAAATTGTGGTATGTGTATATAATGAAATATTATTCAGCCATTAAAAAAAGAAGGAAATATTGCCATTTGCAACAATGTGGATGGTCCTCAGGGGCATTATGCTAAGTGAAATAAGTCAGAAAAAAATAAATCCCATATGGCCTATCTCATATATAAAATTTAAAATATTTAATTTAATTTAATTTAATTTAAAATTAAAATATTTAAATTTTGTATATATAAGTATATGTACAAAAATCTAAGTTCTCTCGTGGGAGAGAGGGAGTGGTGGGAAAAATGGGTGAGCTATTTTTATTTTTTAGTTTAAATAAATTTTAATTTTTTTTTTTTAATTTTTTTAACGTTTATTTATTTTTGAAACAGAGAGAGACAGAGCATGAACAGGAGAGGAGCAGAGAGAGAGGGAGACACAGAATCTGAAACAGGCTCCAGGTTCTGAGCTGTCAGCACAGAGCCTGATGCGGGGCTCGAACTCACGGACCGTGAGATCATGACCTGAGCCGAAGTCGGACGCTTAACCGACGAGCCACCCAGGTGCCCCAATAAATTTTAAATTTTTAAAAAAAGTTTCAATATTCCTCCTGATTATTATCACCTAGTTCCTTAGAAGCTAAAAATATATATAATTTATTTTAAAAAATGGCAAAGAAAAAACAATGATGTTAGCAATCATTTTGGCCTATGTGTACTGACCTTCTCTATTTGAGAAGGTCAAAGATTAGCTGTCTAGTTAGATTGCAGATGAATTAAAGATAATTTAGGATGTTGATGACAAAACTGGTATATACCCTTATTCAATCAGCTTGAATAAAGGTGATCATCATTGTATGCGAAAAAGTTAACCAGACAAAAACAACCAGAAAGAAAAAAGTGTAATTGAAATACTTGAGAAAAGATTTTTCAAACTATCATTTCAAACTTCTATGAGGTAGATTATTTTGTTCTTTTGGGGCTACCAGAGGGGAAAAAAAATCCATCAATTGACTGCCTTTTGCAAGAGATCTAAATAAATTTTAAACAAACAAAATCAGAGCTTTATAATGATTCAAAGTCCGATTTTACTTAGAAGGTATCGAGTGATTGCTATGAGCCAGGCATCTCACTAAACTCTAGAGAGCTTATATATGTATAAGCTCTCTCTCTCTCTGTGTGTGTGTGTGTGTGTGTGTGTGTGTGTGTGTGTGTGTGTGTGCACGTGTGTGTCTGTGTCTGTCTGTGTGTGTATTTGTTAATTCATTTAGCTAGACTCTGTGCCAAGCACTGATGGAATTAATAAACTCTTCCCTAGAGTCTCTTCCCTAGAGTCATTACAGGAAACAATTCACTGCAACAAACTTCTTTGACAGTAGGGAGACCAGGACTGACAGCTTTAATCCCAGTGGAGTGTGCATGAAGGAAAGTACTCAAGGCTACCAGGGTAGGCTGCCCTTAGGTGGTGAGCTTGCAAGCTCTCGAGGATGCTGGTCCTTAAGAGCTCTGCATTGAGAGGAGGACCCTCGTGCATGGCTGGCCAGGGACCTTGGTTTCCAGAAGGATCACTTCTCTGTCGTCTCTACGGGTCCTTTTCATCCGATTAGTTTTTCTTTCCCTTGCTGATTGCTTCTTACATCCAGTGGAGACAAACAAAGTGTCACCTAGAGGTTGTTTCTGCCCATCCAGCCCACTGCTGTCAGGTGTCTGGCAGATTAGGTTTTGCAAAAGGTTTTTAGGAGACTTTGTGAGTCTCTCTTCCCCATCTGCATTTTGTTTTCCCTGGTCCTATCTCTACTCTTTTAGAAGCGAAGGTAGAATTTGGAACTGCAATCTCTAATTTTCTTTATTTTCTTAATTTTAATTTTAATTTTTGAAAGAGAGGGAGAGAGAGACATAGTGTGAGTGGGGCTTGGGCAGAGAGAGAGGGAGACACAATATCCGAAGCAAGCTCCAAGCTCTGAGCTGTCAGCACAGAGCCTGACGTGGGGCTTGAACTCACGAACCACAAGATCATGACGTGAGCCAAAGTCAGAAGCTTAACCAGCTGAGCCACCAGGCGCCCCAGCATAGTATCTAGTTTTCAAGGAAAGAGCTTATGGAGGATTACTCCTCAGAGTGGCTAATGAGTATTTGTCTATGACACCACTTCAGAAAGCCAGTCTATCTCTCAGTTTACATAGAAAATTTCAACCAATCTAAGTTTTATTCTGTTTCTGACTTCAGGACAACAATCCCGTTGGTCTGTTTTGTCTAATCACCAGAATTTTATTTCTGTTGTTACTGCTTTTGGACATTTCTTGGATGTTTGATACTATTATCTGAGCATTTTTATTGTGGCTGACAAACACTTGTATTGGTCTGCCCGGAAAAGTACTTCCCTATTTGAATCTTAAAAAAAAAGTAGACAAAAACATACTTTCTGATATGTTAGCTCCTTGATCTATATATGCACAGAGCATCACTAAAACCTAAAGCATTGAATTCCTGAATTAAACGAGAGAGAGAGAGAGAGAGAGAGAGAGCCCTTTGTCATTATCTGGAATGCTACCATTTAATTTTTATGAGTACCGTTTACTTTCCTTTAGTGAAAGACCTTGAGGGCCCTTTCGTCTTATGAGAAGGATTTTCACACAAGTCCCCAGATGAATGCCAAGAGAGCAAAGACATAGCTCATCTTCTCCTCTGAATCTCGAAGTCTGGATTTATTTGACTCGAGGCTGACAAGACTGCCTCTCAGGAGATAGTCCAGAAGACAAGACAAAAGCTGCCTGGAAGCTTTCCCCTGAAAGACTGAGCCATTGCTTTTCACATCAAACCCAAAATGCATCAAGGGACGGCAGGTGGGTTTTCTGCTTGGAAGCACAACCACAAGGCACTGCTTACTAATTCATCTCTTCTTTTGGTGTTAGTGAATTTGCATCCAGTGAGTCAACATTTTCAAATGCTGCTAATCCAATTGTAACAGGTCTCTCCACCACCATCAGGGGATGTGTTCTTTGAATTTGCATCGAGTGCACGCAAGTGAGATATCATATTACCTTTTGCAATCCTAAATTCCCGACTTGATCACCCAGATATTGGCCACTGAGCAGGTGATGGGAGCCTGGGTCTCCCTCACAGTCAGCTAACTCCAAAAGAGAACAGAAATATGTATTTAATTGTAACAGGCAAGTTATGGAAAAATATTGCATTTTGTAACAGCTTATTTTAAGCTTTAAGTACCTAGGGTAATAATCGCCTTTACCCTTCAGAATTTAAAACTAGGATTTTTCTCTCAGTCTTCAACAGAATTGTGATAATTCATCATTTGCAGAATAAAAATTTCATTTTAAACATTATTAATGCCCAGATTAGACTGCCACAAAAACTAATATCCAAGGCACAATGACAATGTCCTCATATTTTCAGTATTATTTATGCGACAAAAATCCATACGACAAAACACTAGGAAGAGTTTTTGATAGAAGTTGGTTAGTTAGAGTGGGGTTTGGCCTAACCTGCACGTCCTAGTCACAGGTTAGTTTCCAGGGAAGCTGGTAAGTAATGTCAGGTGCCTTTTGGCCATTTTCTACTGAAGGAAGGAGAAATCGATTCTATGATTAATGTAATGTCCCAAAGAACACTAATTCTTCACTACTTCTTAGAATCATCATTATTATGGATGCTGCTGTCAGCAAACGAAGAATGGTTCTTCATCTGCTTTCTACCACACAGCCATTTCTACCTTAGCTTATTAATAAAGACCAGCCCTCCAGCTGAAGTGAAGTATACTGATCAGTCTTAAGATTTGAACGCGTTGGATTCATTGTCTGTTCACATATATCCTTTCCGCTGTTGACAGGCAAGATCACAGGCCTCTCAGTGTACCATTCTAACCCCTTGATCACTCGCTACTCATCCAAAGTCTTTGCTGGGTAGAAGAGGTTATTTATTTCTACCCAAGGGCTTAGACAACATGGTATATTTCCACATATTAAACTCTTCTCTGAAGGTGTGTCTTCTCAGAACTATCATGTTTGACACCTGAATCCAGCCCAGCCACCCATTTTAACTGATACTATTTGGGAGAACATGCTACCATACCGAATGTACCCAGTCAGTAAATTTGGGGGCTGCAAGATCTCAGTCTGTTCCTCTCGCTGATTTTCAGTATGTCAATCAATAAATAAGTTTGCTTCTTTCTGCCCCAATTTCCTAACCAGAAAACTTTGAATGACAGTTACTGGGTCACCTCAGAAGACTCTTGTGAGTAAAAATAATCCTCTTCCTCCTACAAAGGTAACAAAACAATTTCCAAGTACTTAATATTATTAAATACATTAAAATTTGAAAAGTTATTTGTAGATAAAATAAGCAAAATGTACCAGAAGGTAAACACCATGTAAATAAAATTTAAACATATTTTTAGTTTAAAAAGTAAAATATATACACAGCAAAATAAGTTTAAGATTCAAAAAGATAGGCAATGGACAATTTGTCCTCCAGCTAAGATTGTAGGCCAGGATTCAGGGAATAAATCAGTTTTAAGATTAAACCGAAGGAGCGCCTGGGTGGCTCAGTTGGTTGAGCGTGAGACTTTGGCTCAAGTCATGATCTCGTGGTTTGTGTGTTCCAGCCCCGTGTCAGGCTCTATGCTGACAGCTCAGAGCCTGGAGCCTGCTTTGGATTCTGTGACTTCCTCTCTCTGCCCCTCCCCCACTCAGGCTCTGTCTCTGTCTTTCAAAAATTAATAAATGTTTTTTAAAAAAAATTTTAAAGGATAAACTAAATATCTTCATGGAATCCTTTGTGCACTTATAGACACACATACACACACTTTTTTTCTTTTGTAGTCCAACTCAATGTACATTTTAGAAATAATTTAAAATCCTGTCCACAGTTAATTACATACATGTCATTTTTAATTATTAATAGACTGTATTTTCTACAACAGTTTTAGGTTTACAGAAAAATTAAGTGAAAGGTACAGAGATTTCCCACATACCCCATGTCTCCACACATGCATGGCCTCCTCCATTATTAACATCGGGACCAGATCGGTACATTTGTTACAAGTGATGACCCTACATCGGCACAACATTATCATCCAATGTCTGTAGTTTACATTAGGGTTCACTCTTGGTGCTGTATATTCCATGGTCTGGACCAATGTATAATGACATGCATCTACCATTGTAGTGTCACACACCGTGGTTTCGCTGCCCTGAAATTCACTCACACACACTTTCTTAAGCCAGATTTGTCCGGTTTTTATGAGGCTGCTGTTTGGTGAATGTTAAAGTAACATCGATAATGAAGCTATTTCTTTCCTTTTGCTTTTGCTGGGAGACTCCCAGCCTGTCCTCTACCTACTGGACCACTAAGATTTGATGGCTGTCACTGTTCCATGACTCCCCCATGAGCCAACAGCACATACAATTCCGCATCCACCTCATGACTTGTTTGCTAGCAAACTGAACAGGCTGAAATTCACAGAGGTCGCTTTCATTGGGAAAGAAATGAAGAAGAAAGCAAGAAGCTCTAGGAGAGAATTCAGCTCTGTTGCTCAACTCAGCAATTGGTCCATCAATCGATCCTCCTCTTCCTCTCAAGCCTTGGTAACATTCCCATTTCTACTAGCTAAGCTCTAAGTTTATGCTAAGCGCTAGTGATTTAGACAAGCATAATTCCTGCTGTCTGAGAATTTATAATCTAAAGGAGAACTGCCTTTGAAAAGCAATCCATTTGGTACCAGGTGACATATCATAGTAATCACAGACTATCATCACAAACTAGCACACATGTCACAGTACTGCCAACATATTTATACTTAAAATATATAACATTCATTTACAAAACCTGAGCAGAGTGAGTATAAAAGTGACTATCACCAACCCAGTTTACCTTCTAATGCCAACACTAGAAATTAGAAGCGCCTGTCTTAGACCCTTGGGTTATTAGATCTGGCTCTGTCGATCAAAAACAATATCACACATCACACATTATCTTATAGTTTCTCACGGCTTTAAAAAGAAAATCTCACTCTCCAGGGCCTGAAATTACAGACACTGAAGCTTTTAATATCGCCCTGTAGATTCAGGCAATTCAAACTGAAACATTTACTTTGTCATATGAATCCAAATATTTTCCTGTCGTTCAGGGAAATATCACGAGAAGGTGAATCTTTTCTGGCTTCGTCTAATTGTGAAAGTAATGACAGTGCACAAGAAATAATATCTCTTCCAACACCCTAAGGGCAAAATTATCGCTCTGCTTTGCCTATCTCTTTTATGGAGAGTTTGTGTTATTGCTCTTCAGCATGGTGTTTACAAACACCCAGCAACTTATTATTCAGTAGATGAGAAGCAATGGGAAGGCTACCAAAAAAAAAGTAATTTAACTAAGACATTAAGTAATGTGAAAAGACTAATTAGAAGTGTGACTTGCCCATCATTTTCCCTAAGAACTTCCACAGGAGACTTCTTTCTCCTAGGTTTCCAAAATAAATGTGGTATGTTTGATAAACAGACTTCAGAGTTGTTTATCTAAAATGAACACCTGAGGATGTGATAGTGGTCTTATTGTAATCAACAAAACCAGAGGACAGGTCCAGTGGCCTCTCTTCTAGAAGGTAGCATGTGCGTAACTGATTGTGGATAGTTCTCACTGAACTGGTTACCTCATTTTTAAAATTGGCATTCCAAAAAGTAAGCTTACCCCACCTGGAAATGGCCCTTTTAGACACCTCCCCAACACTGCTTCCTCTTCCTGGAACACTCCCTCCCTCTCTGGCTGTGCACAAGGATGCTACCTTCTCATCTTAAGGTCTCAGCTCAGATATCACCACCTCAGAAAGCCCTTCTCAGATCTTCCTGTGAAAAGCAGTGTTATCTCAGTCACATCCAGTTTCCCTCCACATTGCACTTTTCATTTCCTTCAGAGATCTTATCACTCTCTCTGTTTTACCCTCACAATGTTTTTGTTTCTGGTCTCATCCACTCCTATGAGAATGTAAGCTCTTAGAGGGAATGAGTTCTGTTTCACACTGTTCTATCCTCAGTGCTCAGTATAGAGTGTGTGGTATATCATGGGTTAATAATACAATGTTTTAATCAGTGAATGGAGGAATGAATGGCTGGCTGGCTGGATGAATGGATGGATAGAACATACTGGTGAGAAATATTACATAGGGATTGAGGGTAAACTATTTGAAGTCATGAAGACTTTGGGTATCACTCTACTCACCAGGTGGATCATCATAACCTTTCTCAATCTGTTTTCTTATCTGTAAAATAGGAATAATTAGATTTTTTTCATAGGATGTGTGTGTGTGGGGGGGGTGGGAATTATGAAATGGGACTGTAGGCATCACCATTCCAAAAAGATACATATGTGTGTGTGTGTGTGTGTGTGTATCTCCTATGAAAAAATATAGATATACACATATAGATATACATATATATAGTTATAAAGATGAACAGCAGTAATTTTTTTTAAATTTCTTTTAATGTTTATTTATTTCTGAGACAGAGCATGAGTCGGGGAGGGACAGAGAGAGAGGGAGACACAGAATCAGAAGCAGGCTCCAGGCTCTGAGCTCTCAGCACAGAGCCCGATGCAGGGCTGGAACTCACAAACCGTGAGATCATGACCTGAGCCAAAGTCGTTCGCTCAAACAACTGAGCCACCCATGCCCCCCTAACTGCAGTAATTTATATAAGATTCATTTCACATATAAACTGAATAGTAACTACTTAATAAATAAAGGATAGCCATATTAATACTTCATATATAAAGCCAGCCTGTAATCGGGCAATTCTGACTGATCAAATATGAAAAAAATCACAAAGTACTTTCAGATCTAGTTGTTAAGTCAACTTATAAGGAGAAAAGGCTATCATAGATTGGGCTTTTTGCCCTTTTAAAAAAAATTTGAAGTTGGCAGGAGTATTAAGCTTGAAATTGCATGGTTAACTGGCATGTCTTAGCTTTATCTATGCTTCCTTGAAGGGGGAAAAAAGATAGTAAGAGAGAGGGGATCATGCAAATTGACACATTATGGAAACAAAAAGGACAACTCTGACATTTACTAGTTGAAATATAACACAACTAGATGCTATTTTAATTAATTTTTTCTTCTTAAAATACAGAAACTTTATTGCTTACTTCTTTTACTAAACTTGCAGGGTATACTTCATTCTAGTTCTATTTAAACTTCTAAGTACATTTGGACAGTATATATGCATTTAAAAATATATGTGGAGAGAGCCAATTCATTGTAGGCCATGAGGAGTTCTGCCCTGTTTCTCATTGGTGCAAAACTAATTGGGTTTTCCCAGTCATCACACAAATATTTATTTTTCCATTTTATCATCCTCATAATTGCAGCTGAAATTAGAAGAGGGCACAACCACCTGGCAAGTCTTTGCATTTCCAAGCATCCTAGGCACATTGGTTTCCCAAGCCTCAAAAGCCATTGCTAAGAGAAGTCCCTTGCTGTCCACAATGCCACCCATTGATGGCACCAATTTCCCATGCACATCTCTATTCATAACCACATTTGGTGTTTTTTTTTCCCTTGAGCTAAGAAGAAATTCCTAACATATTCATGTTTCCTAAGGCTCCAGAAGTAGGAATGAAAATTGGTGGCATAAATTCCTGGTTCCTCCACTGACCACACTGGACTTACGCAAATCTGAGCTGGTGTCTCTTTGTGTGAAATGAAGAAGCAATGATGAAAAGTATAAGAACATGGAAAAATTAAAAAGAAACGAGTCAAAAGCCATAAGATAAAGTTATATTTCCAGTTTGGGGGGCTAGATTCAAATATCTCTATATATGCAACAAAGAACTTTCTTGAACACCCAGATTTCTTAGCCTGCTAAGAATCTTAAATATATGCTGATATAACTAACTTGGGGTCTCCTGGCCCCCTAAGATATTTGGCTTTGACCCTGAATTCAATGGCCTATGGAAATCCAAAATCTTCCCTTTATTCTGGCAGTTTTGGGGGGTAACAGAAAGGACACAGGAGTAGGAAGATATCTGGCTCAAAGTTCTGCTTCCATGTAAACTATCTTCACTTAGCAATGTATTACACCAGAAAAGAAACTCTCCTCCACTTTTTTCCACAGAAGAAATCTATACACACAGTGCACTAATGAATGTAGAATATTTACTGAAGATGGAGGCCAAGGGTGAAGGAAGAAGTTAAACTGCAGCCATTGGAAATTATGAAATGGGACTGTAGGCATCACCATTCCAAAAAGATACTTCAGTCACTTTACTAACAGGGTTAAAGATTTTCACCCGTCTTTCATTCATCTTGTCTCAGTCTCTCCATCTTGCTGATTTGTCACTTCATTCTGTTCTGTTCTTTTCTCCTCTTCCTCTTAATATCATAGCAAATTCTTAAACGTATCACCTTCAGAGTAATTCAAGGATAATCTTCTGTTGTCAGATTATGTAGTTCTCTACCCTCACATTAAAATGTGTATTGAGATATTTTCCCAAATGAGAAGAGTTCTTTCACTAAAAGGAGTTCTAATGCTAGAATTTTGGTATCTTGACCTTCTTTTCCCTCATTTCATTAAACAGTACTATATACATGGTAATCATTCCTGCCATTCATTGATTTTCAATTGTCCTCTCTTTCTGGACATAGGGGAGAACTTCCCTGCCCTCTTGAAATTGGATATGGTCATGTTGCTAATTACCAGTGGGTTAAGGATGAAAGTTACATAAATTACTGCCTGGTAATGACATATGTCATCTGAGGAGAAACATGTTGCTTTGTTTCTGTAGACATCTGAGATCTGTGGCTTGTTTGTTTTGTAGCATAATCTAGCTGTTTCTAACACAGTATTCTTATCACAAAGGTTTGGCACAACCCCTCGCTTCTTATGGCAAAAGACTGCATTTTCTTAGACTAGCTTTTACTATCAGGGAATGAGCACATAAAACAAGTTCTACCCTTTGATAATGTTCTCGGTAAGTCTCAAAGCCTGAAAAGGTCTCATTTGGGGAAATTTGCCCATCCATTTCCCCCCCTCCCCCACCTAGTTTTGCCTGGGCTTGGACATTGCCTATCCAGGTCCTATCAAATGAAACTAAACAAACATTGCAAACAAAAAGATGATAGAAGGGAAGCTTTACCACAACAAGTCAATATATTGGTTATACTAGCTAATACCCAGTGCTGGATCTTTGTTCAATTTCTTCATCAGTAGTTTCCAATATCTTCAGTGTCCTCTTTGTGGTTTGTAGCACGGCATCCGAAAATGAATTGAGGAATTAAAATAAGCAACTATCTCATATGGGAAGTACATTAAGAATGACATGTTGTGTTCTGAAACTAGAATGTGCTAATATTTCACAACTGTGTAAATTTACTAAAAAGCCTTGAAGTGTACCATAAAACAAGTGAATTTTATAGTAAGTAAATCATACTTTAAAATGCTATTAAAAATTACCAAATTAAATATGTGATTGCTTTAAATAAAGCATAAATTCAAAAGTCAACTATTGCCTTATGTTATGAAATTTTCATATTACTCTGCACAAAAAAAAAAAATACCACAAACTTTCATTTCAGCATTTCAGGAAGTAAGATGATGTCCTCAGGGTATTAATGGCTAATAATAAAATTAGTTCAGGTTCCTAATTAATGTTACATTTAAAGGTTCCGTCATGTTAGTTTAATATTGATAGACTATTTATGTAAATGTCATGGTTCGTCTCATTCTGATGCCTGTTTATGCCTTGCATAAAGTCAGGGAGATCCCATGTTTAAAACATGAAGGCATCTGGTCAGGGGAGGAGACCTTTAGTCTCTATATCATCCGAGTAAATGGGAAGGTTTCAATGTTGGCACATTCTGTCTGTTGTCATATATTAAAACTTAGGTCCAAGAGAAGATAATTAATCGCCCAGTGGTAAGGAGCAAATAGTGAAGGTGAAACAGATGGAGCCTGGCCTGAGGTACACCGTTTAAGGTGAGACAGAAGATAGAGAAAGTTGCCATTAATTCATTCCGCTATAAATGTTTGCCGCGCGCCTACTCTGTGCCAGGCAGTGTGCTCCGTGCTGAAGCTGTAACGCGACTGAGCCGAACAGGTCCCTCTCCGAGGGAGTGTGTTTTCTTATGGTCTAAAGGAATGCCCAATTCAATGTCAGAGCTAATGCAAAGTTCAGTCGTGATCTGGGGAGAAATCAGCTCAAGGGTTTTCATATAGAGGTGGAGAGCCCCATGGAGGGGAACGGAGACTGGGGTCCTCTGTGGGAGAAAGGGCAGAGTGTGGCCATCAACACGGATGCAACACTGCAAGGCTCTGGGGTCCTCACTTCTGGGAAAGGAGACTAGGGCTTCAGTGAGAGGTCGGGCAGCTCAGGGGGTCTTCAGTGGACACCCAGAGCTCATTCGTGGTGTGGAAGTTAATAAAGCTAACAATGAGTCTTATTAAATGAGAGTATGAGAATGTTTAAAATTGCCTGCCTCCACTGTGGGTTCATCTGGAGCCCACAGGGGACATCTGCCCTCAGATGCAGAGTTCTTGTAGACAGTGAGCCCTGCTGCTGCAAGCTGTGATGAGTACAGTTGAGGAGATTAAGGAGAGGCTGTATGGCAGTGTTTAGGGGACAGTGTCTCAGAGCAGGAAACCTGGGTTTGAATTGCAGCTCTGCCATTCGGGAGCTAGGGGACTGGGACTGCAGTAAAAGGACAGTGATTAGAATGGTACCTATGTCATAGGATTGCAGTGATCATTAAAAGAGACAAAGTATGAACAGCACTTGGAAGACTGCCTACCTCTCCTCAAACTCAAGACATGTTACCTATTATTAAAGGATGACTCTGCAGCTGCAAATAGGTCTTTTAATCTCATTTTCCCACAGAGGATCCAACTATAAACCAATTAGAGTGAGACTACAGGCCATACAAAAGCCAGTCTTGGTACTGCTTCTAAAACTTTGTTACTAGTAAGTCATTAGCTTGAATGTAAACACCCAATAAAGCAGTTAGATGTAAATAACGTCTCTACTACCCTGGTTTCCATGTCTATGGAAGTCCATATACCAGAGACAATACTGTAGGAACACCTTACATTTTATGTTAATATAGCACTGCTCCTTCCTAGTGCTATAGCTTGCATCACCTCTCAAGATGCTGGGCTTCTCAAGAACATTTTAGAGATGGGCTGTACATGGTATTAACCTTGCACAATGGAAATTAGGCTTACTGAGCGCCCTTGTGACCAGGTGATGTGATGCAGGAGTGGGGAGGAGAGAGGGTTTGCAGTATAGAGGAAGGAAGAATGGCTGAATGTGTGGTCAGATAGTAGGATAATTCTTAAAAGAATGTATTCTTCTCACACTTCCCTTTGCTTCCTCTTGACTAAAGTGGGAGTGATAAATGGACACGGAGACTTTAGCAACCAGAGCCCTGGCATCTCCTTTTATTTCTCATTTACAAACTCAGTCTAAATTACGAGGGTAGGAAGGAGGAAATGCAGACTAACTTTCAAAGAACTCTAGCCCAGGGTTGGTCTCATATGTCTCCCTAGCACTAAGCAGATGGACCGTGGGTATTGGAGACAACAGCAAAAGCTGTGAATTGCTTTGTGAGCAGAGTAGAACTCTGAGATTGTTGTTTAGACCTCAACACACAGCTGCTAGTTCCCCAGTTTATCAGCACCACATCAGACTTCTCTTAGCCTATCAGCAGAACCTGTCTTGAACTTGTTCCAGAGCACTCCTACTGATACAGATGATGAAAACTTGGATCTGTCCTTTCCAAATTACGGCTTGTTCATTGCCTTGGAAGCACACAAATGGGGACTGCCATATTTGATTTCTACCAACTCTGACTCCCCAAGGACACTAAGCCTGTGTCAGAGGCTCAGCGTCATTTGCCTTTTCCCAGTACCACATCTTTGAATGAGTTTCAACTTTTAGTGAATTGTTTGCACAATTTTCTTTCTATACATTCACCGAAATTTTACTATCACCTGACAGTAATGCAAAGATGAATGTCTCAAATTGTTGTTCAAATGATAAAAGACCAGACTGATGAGTACTTTCACACATTTAAAAAAAAAAATGATATCTTTCAAGTGAGGAGGTACAGGGAGAGAAGGAGCTAGATATGTTTAGAGAAATTTTACACTTAGGATGGCTGAACTTTTTAAATATATTTGTGCAAAAAAAGGGGGGGGGGATGCTGTAAAATATTACTCCAAATCTACACTTGTTTTGAGCTGCTATAGACTTTCAAGTTCTGAAAATATGACTTATCCCGTCTGGTAATGCATTAAGAATGCGCCGTGGTTTTTAAAAAATGAGCTATTGATCTTAGAAGATTTTAATTTAGATTATTTCACTTAAAAGTGTAATAAATGGCAGGGCTCATGTTGAATCACTAAGACAGCAATTATTTTAAGAGTATCAGTCATCTGTGCTTCCATTTTAATCAAATCTCTTTATAGAGTTTTTAGACACTATTTGAAATAACCACATAACCTGTCTGTGGAAAGGTGTTTTGAGTTGTATGTCAAAAGTTGAAGAGAAATTAGAAAGACAACTCTTAATTTTAAAAAACCAATAATGACAGATGGGCAGTTGCTTTTATTTTATTTGTGAGCAACTGTTGTTTTGTAAGGTGTTTTTTTTTTTTTTTTGAGAGTGAGAAAGAGAGAGAGAAAAATGGTATAGCATCAACTAGAAAAATAACCCAGACTGTTTCTGAGTTAAATTTGCAAGGGCTAAAAGTCTTTCAAAACTTACTGTAAGAGCAATTACATAATTTTGATGACCTCTAGGCAATGAATTCTTGGTCATGTTCATAAGAAAAAGGCAAATATAATAAAAAGAGAAAACATGAGACAGACCCAGCTGTTAGCATTAACTTGCAATTTTACCTTGGAAGCCAAATATTTAGTCTGAAAGACCTTTTACCTCTGACGTTTTCAAGTTTCCATGAAGATTTCTTTTAGGCCTTCATCTCTGGAGCTGAGACCATGAGCCATCCCTTAATCCTATAAGATTCATTTAGAATCATCTTTCCTGACATCTGTACATAAAGTAATATAAAACATTACAATATAAATTATATCTGAGGGATTCTTCTGAAATTCTCTTTCACTGTTTAATAATTAAAAGTTGAAAACCTCTCTGTAGCTTTATGGCACTCTCTAACAAGAATAAATTTTCTCGAGAAGACATCCTTATCCCAAACAGTGGAAGCCATTGGCATATTCTGCACAAATGACTTTAGTGAGTAATAAATCCTGTCCTCTGGGATGCGACTCCATTGTTGAAGCCCTTATTGAGGTGATGTTACATATTCAGTTCCTAAATTATCTACCTGTTTACAAGTGCGTAAATTTAGCACAAGTGCCCCCATTTTCTTGTTCTTAAAATGGGGATGGGCAACAATACCCACTACCCAGGGTTGTTGCAAGGATTAAATGAGTCATGTGAGTCAGTACAGAACCTGGCACACAGAGAACACTGCATGCATTGGCTATTACTATGATTGTTATAGTTTTTGTGTTGTTATTCAGAAGAACTTCTTTCCTTCATAGAAACTGTTTGGAGGAGAGGAGGGCCCTCTAGCAGGACAGAAATGATGGTAGCTACAAACTGTTTTCATTATTTGTTGAGTCGTGCATTTCTAGAGTGTCACAGCATTAATTTTCAAGAGCATAAAAACTACAAAGTAGTAGGGTGAGGGAGCAGTGTTCTAAAACATTAGGATCCTCAGAAACACAGTATGTGTGGAGAAGAGCTACCTGGGGTAGGTTCAGGAGTTCTGGGAAGGGCTTTTGCCTGAATATTGGTCTCCTACAACCCTGACTTAGGCTTGAATTCACCCACCCACCTCCAACACTTTCTGCTAGTGAAATCATTGCCCCTATTCTAATGTGCATATTGGAGAACAGACAAATCAGCATTTTTTCCGATTTCCTAAGGACAACTGGGTGTAAACTGAATCATCAGACTTTTCCAATTTCAGTGTAATAGCTACATGAGGAGATATTTTGATGATAGCAAGAAGAAAGAGAGTGTCCTGGAGGATAGCCAGGCTACCCACCAGTTTATGAGGTATGCTGGGAGTAATGTGTAATTAAGAATTTTAATTTTAAATGTTTGTATAAAAATCAAAGGAGAGGTCTTGGAGAAGATGGCGGCATAGGAGGACGCTGGGCTCACCACGTCCGACTGATCACTTAGATTCTACCCACACCTGCCTAAATAACCAGAAAACCACCAGAAGACTAGCAGAAAGGACTCTCCGAGCCAAGCATAGACGAGAGGCCCATTGAAAAGGGTAGGAAGGGCAGAGAGGTGGAGCGCGCTACATGGACTGGTGGGAGGGAGCTGGGCAGTGGAGGGGCAGCCCACCTGGCAAGGCAGAGCCCCCAAGTCTGGCTTGCAAAAGCTGAGGGGCCGGACGGAGTGTGTTCTGACAGCCAGCGGGACTTAACATCTGGAATGTTACAAGTCAACAGCTCTGCTCAGAGAGCTGGAGGGCAAGAGAGGACCCTGGGGAGGAGAGGTGTTGAGCCCCGGAAGACAGAGCTCAGATCGGCAGGGAACAAAGGCGCTGGCCAGCGCCAGCTCCCTCTCCCATCCCAGCCGAAACCCCAAAGGGAACCAGTTCACTGAACTTGCTTACACCACACAAACACCCAACACTGTGCTTCTGTGGATTCATCCCTCTGACAGGTCGGCCTCCTCCCAATGAGTTGGCCTCCCTCCCAGTGCTGCAGGACTGGGACCTTCCGCAGGGGACCACAAACAGCAGAGCAAGCTGAGCCTGCCCCTCCCGCCCCTGTGCACCTTGCAGATCCACCCCGTCTAATATGCCAGATCCCATCAGAGCAGCACCACAAGCCTGGCAGTGGGCAAGTAGCCCAGACAGGGACAACACCACTCCACAATGAGTCCTGCCTCTGGGAGAGGGGAAGATAAGGTACACACCAGTCTGACTGGCCCCAACGGTGGGCTGGGGACAGATATCAGGTCTGACTGTGGCCCCGCCCACCAACACAAGTTACTCCAGACAGCACAGGGGAAGTGCCCTGCAGTTCCGTGCCAATCCCAGGGACTATCCAAAATGACAAAATGGAAGAATTCTCCTCAAAAGAAACTCCAGGAAGTAGCGACAGCTAATGCATTGATCAAAAACGATTTAAGCAATATAATGGAACATGAATTTAGAATAATAGTCATAAAATTAATTGTTGGGCTTGAAAAAAGTATAGAGGACAGCAGAGAATCTATTGCTACAGAGATCGAGTGACTAAGAAATAGTTATGAGTAGCTAAAAAAGGTTATAAATGAGGGGCAAAATAAAATGGAGGCGACCACAGCTTGGATTGAAGAGGCAGAGGAGAGAATAGGTGAATTAAAAGATAAAATTATGGAAAAAGAGGAAGCTGAGAAAAAGAGAGAGAAAAAGATCCAGGAGTATGAGGGGAGAATTAGAGGACTAAGTGATGCAATCAAATGCAACAATAGCCGTATAATAGGAATTCCAGAAGAGGAAGAGAGAGAGAAAGGGGCTGAAGATGTACTTGAACAAATCATAGCTGAGAACTTCCCTGATGTGGGGAAGGAAAAAGGCATTGAAATCCAAGAGGTACAGAGAACTCCCTTCAGATATAACTTGAATCGATCTTCTGCATGACATATCATAGTGAAACTGGCAAACTACAAGGATAAAGAGAAAATTCTGAAAGCAACTAGGGATAACACATTCTAACATATAAAGGGAGACTGATAAGACTAGTGACAGACCTATCTACTGAAACTTGGCAGGCCAGAAAGGAATGGCAGGACATCTTCAATGTGATGAACAGAAAAAATATGCAGCCAAGAATCCTTTATCCAGCAAGTCTGTCATTCAGAATAGAAGGAGAGATAAACGTTTTCCCAAACAAACAAAAACTGAAGGAATTTATCACCACTAAACCAGCCCTACAAGAGATCCTAAGGGGGATTCTGTGAGTGAAATGTTGCAAGGACCACAAAGTACCAGAGACATCACTATAAGCATGAAACCTACAGACATCACAATGACTCTAAACCCATATCTTTCAATAATAACACTGAACGTAAATGGACTAAATTCTCCAACCAAAAGATATAGGGTATCAGAATGGATAAAAAAAAACAAGACCCATCTATTTGCTATCTACAGAGACTCATTTTAGAACTGAGGACACCTTCAGATTGAAAGTGAGGGGATGGAGAACTATCTATCATACTACTGGAAGTCAAGAGAAAGCTGAAGTAGCCATACTTATATCAGAGAAACTCGACTTTAAATTAAAGGCTGTAACAAGAGATGAAGAAGGGCATTATATAATAAGTATAGGGTCTATCCATCAGGAAGAGCTAACAATTATAAATGTCTATGCACCGAATACAGGAGCCCCCAAATATTTAAAACAATGAATTACAAACATAAGCAACCTTATTGATAAGAATGTGGTAATTGGAGGGGACTTTAATACTCCACCTACAACAATGGATAGATCATCTAGACACACAGTCAATAAAGAAACAAGGGCCCTGAATGATACATTGGATGAGATGGACTTGACAGATATATTTAGAACTCTGCATCCCAAAGCAACAGAATATACTTTCTTCTCGAGTGCACATGGAACATTCTCCAAGATAGATCACATACTGGGTCACAAAACAGCCCTTCATAAGTATACAAGAATTGAGATCATACCATACACACTTTCAGACCACAATGCTATGAAGCTTGAAATCAACCACAGGAAAACGTCTGGAAAACCTCCAAAAGCATGGAGGTTAAAGAACACCCTAGTAATGAATGAATGGGTCAACCGGGCATTAGAGAAGAAATTTAAAAATATGTGGAAACAAACAAAAATGAGAATACAACAATCCAAACGCTTTGGGATGCAGCGAAGGCAGTCCTGAGAGGAAAATACATTGCAATCCAGGTCTATCTCAAGAAACAAGAAAAATCCCAACTACAAAATCTAACAGCACACCTAAAGGAAATAGAAGCAGAATAGCAAAGACACCCCAAACCCAGAAGAAGAAGAGAAATAATAAAGATCAGAGCAGAAATAAACAATATAGAATCTAAAAAAAACTGTAGAGCAGATCAATGAAACCAAGAGTTGGTTTTTTGAAAAAATAAATAAAATTGATAAACCTCTAGCCAGGCTTCTCAAAAACAAAAGGGAGATGACCAAAATAGATAAAATCATGAATGAAAAGGGAATTATTACAACCAATCCCTCAGAAATACAAGCAATTATCAGGGAATACTATGAAAAATTATATGCCAACAAATTGGACAACCTGGAAGAAATAGACAAATTCCTAAGCACTCACACACTTCCAAAACTCGAACAGGAATAAATAGAAAACTTGAACAGACCCATAACCAGTGAAGAAATTGAATCAGTTATCCAAAATCTCCCAACAAATAAGAGTCCAGGCCCAGATGACTTCTCTGGGGAATTCTACCAGACATTTAAAGCAGAGATAATACTTATCCTTCTCAAGCTGTTCCAAAAAATAGAAAGGGAAGGAAAACTTCCAGACTCATTCTATGAAGCCAGCATTACTTTGATTCCTAAACCAGACAGAGACCCAGCAAAAAAAGAGAACTACAGGCCAATATCCCTGATGAATATGGATGCAAAAATTCTCAACAAGATACTAGCAAATCGAATTCAACAGCATAATGAAAAGAATTATTCACCATGATCAAGTGGGATTCATTCCTGGGATGCAGGGCTGGTTCAACATTCACAAATCAATCAATGTGATACATCACATTAATAAAAGAAAAGATAAGAACCATATGATCCTGTCAATCAATGCAGAAAAAGGATTTGACAAAATTCAGCATCCTTTCTTAGTAAAAACTCTTGAGATAGTCAGGATAGAAGGAACATACTTAAACATCATAAAACGCATTTATGAAAAGCCCACAGGTAATATCATCCTCGATGGGGAAAAGCTGAGAGCTTTTTCCCTGAGATCAGGAACACGACAGGGATGTCCACTCTCACCGTTGTTGTTTAGCATAGTGTTGGAAGTTCTAGGATCAGCAGTCAGACAACAAAAGGAAATCAAAGGCATCCAAATTGGCAAAGATGAAGTCAAGCTTTCATTTTTTGCAGATGACATAATATTATACATGGAAAACCTGATAGACTCCACAAAAAGTCTGCTAGAACTGATACATGAATTCAGCAAAGTTGCAGGATACAAAATCAATGTGCAGAAATCAGTTGCATTCTTATACACTAATAATGAAGCAACAGAAAGACAAATAAAGAAACTGATCCCATTCACAATTGCAACAAGAAGCATAAAATACCTAGGAATAAACCGAACCAAAGATGTCAAAGATCTGTATGCTGAAAACTATAGAAAGCTTATGAAGGAAATTGAAGGAGATATAAAGAAATGGAAAAACATTCCATGCTCATGGATTAGAATAAATATTGTTAAAATGTCAATACTACCCAAAGCTATCTACACTTCAATGCAATCCCAATCAAAATTTCACCAGCATTCTTCTTGAAGCTAGAACAAGCAATCCTAAAATTTGTATGGAACCACAAAAGGCCCCAAATAGCCAAAGTAATTTTGAAGAAGAAGACCAAAGCGGGAAGCATCACAATCCCAGACTTTAGCCTCTACTACAATGCTGTAATCATGAAGACAGCATTGTATTGGCACAAAAACAGACACATAGACCAATGGAATAGAATAGAAACCCTGGAATTAGACCCACAGAAGTATGGCCAACTAATCTTTGACAAAGCAGGAAAGAATATCCAATGGAAAAAAGACAGTCTCTTTAACAAATGGTGCTGGGAGAACTGGACAGCAACATGCAGAAGATTGAAACTAGACCACTTTCTCACACCATTCACAAAAATAAACTCAAAATGGATAAAGGACCTGAATATGAGATAGGAAACCATCAAAACCTTAGAGGAGAAAGCAGGAAAAAACCTCTTTGACCTCACCTCAGCTGCAGCAATTTCTTACTTGAGACATCTCCAAAGGCAAGGGGAAAATGAACTATTGGGACCTCATGGAGATAAAAAGCTTCTGCACTGCAAAGGAAACAATCAACAAAACTAAAAGGCAACCGACAGAATGGGAAAAGATATTTGCAAATGACATATCAGACAAAGGCCTAGTATCCAAAATCTATAAAGAGTTCACCAAACTCCACACCCGAAAAACAAATAATCCAGTGAAGAAATGGGCAGAAGGCATGAATAGACACTTTTCCAAAGAAGACATCCAGATGACCAACAGGCACATGAAAAGATACTCAATGTCGCTCCTCATCAGGGAAATACAGATCAAAACCACACTGAGATACCACCTCATGCCAGTCAGAGTGGCTAAAATGAACAAATTAGGAGACTATAGATGCTGGCAAGGATGTGGAGAAAGGGGAAGCCTCTTGCACTGTTGGTGGGAATGCAAACTGGTGCAGCCACTCTGGAAAACAGTGTGGAGGTTCCTCAAAAAATTAAAAATAGACCTATCCTATGACCCAGAAATAGCACTGCTAGGAATTTACCCAAGGGATACAGGAGTGCTGATGCATAGGGGCACTTGTACCCCAATATAGCAGCACTTTCAACGATAGCCAAATTATGGAAAGAGCCTAAATGTCCATCAACTGATGAAGAGATAAAGAAGCTGTGGTTTATATACACAATGCAATACTACGTGGCAATGAGAAAGAATGAAATATGGCCTTTTGTAGCAACGTGAATGGAACTGGAGAGTGTTATGCTAAGTGAGATAAGTCATACAGAGAAAGACAGATACCATATGTTTTCACTCTTATGTGGATCCTGAGAAACTTACCAGAAGACCATGGGGGAGGGGAAGGGAAGAAAAAAAGGTTATAGAGGGAGGGAGCCAAAACATAAGAGACTCTTAAAAACTGAGAATAAACTGAGGGTTGATGGACGGTGGGAGGGAGGGGAAAGTGGGCGATGGGTATTGAGGAGGGCACCTGTTGGGATGAGCACTGGGTGTTGTATGGAAACCAATTTGACAATAAATTTCATATTTAAAAAAATAAAAGTAAAAAAATCAAAGGAGACTTGAAAGTAATACCCATAATTGTGTCGTCGTGCATTCTGGCATGTGTTTGGAGCACTAAAAAGACTGGACATACAGCTAGGACACTGGGTCTACCCATGTCTACCTATGGTCTACCCTGTATTATATTTAAGCCATAGCCTTTATGAACAGGACATCACACATATATCACTGACAAAAGAGCTCTTCTCCCCTCCATAAAATCTCTACAAGCCTTCCCCAAGCCACTCACCATAAAAGCACACATTCAACACACATTATAAGCAAGAAGAATGTTTGCTCTGCAAATGCAATTTCCAGATAAATCCAGAATTCCCTCCTTTCTATTAGCCTATTCCCAAGCACCTCCTGGATTTAGAATTTGGCACCAACAATGGTTTTGCACCTGTGATTCCTCTGTCTAGAATGATCCTCTCAGATCTCAAAATGGCTGGCCCTTTCTCATCGCTGAGGTCTCAGCATATCTCCCACTGCCTTAATGAGCATTTACCCAAAGACTAGGTAGAATGTGGCTCCCAATGCTCACCCCTTTCATCATGTAACTTTGAACTGTCTTTCTCCCACTTAATTGCTAACTGAAATGAACTTACTTCACATATTTAGATGGCCTCTGCCTCCCTTGCCCAAAAGGAATCTCAGAGAGAGAAAGGACATTGTTTGTCTTTTGCCTGACACATAGTAGGTGCTCAATGTCTATTTGTGAAGTGAAATAAAATCACAATCATGAAAGAATAATTATAACATGAATAGTTACTGCTACTAAAAAACAATGCAAACCTGGTGAAGGTGGCCAAGGGGATCCACGGAAGGGGGTGCACAAGGGAAGAACTAATTACCCAAAAGGAGCAAAGAGAATTGGAACAGAAGACTGATGGGAGAGGACAGAGCAGGCACAATGGCAAACAGGGATGATACTTGGCAGGATAACCTCTAGCTGCTCCTGAGTTTGCCTGATCACGTGCTAACTACAGCAGTTCCTCTTGCTGGCTTTCCATTTAGAGAAACAAAGAAGGTGATTATCTTGTAGAGCCTAAAATAGACTTCAGACCTCCTTATTCTCATTTCTGAGACTGCTCTGGGCCTCTCTGGCAGGCATTCTGGAGGGCTGACTTGGTCATTTTCATACAGCTATGGGATGTGTCTCCTCCAGTCTCCATGTCTCACATGGTTGAGAATCTGCTGAATGAGGGGAAGTAGGACCTCAAGCCTCTGGCCCACTAAACAACCAATTAATTCACTTTTTAAAATGATGCACTATGCAATAGGAAGAACGGGAATTTAAAGCTGGCAGGGGTCAGCTTAGCCTTTGATGGGGGAATTCACTCTCAGTGATTGCCCCACTGCTTCAGGGTTCAGTAATAAAACTTAATTCCTCCAGATTGATTTTCTACTTTCTATCATAGTCAAATCCTGGCTACTCCACTGAGTATATTCCCTTGCTGTTCAAAAGCTGTGTGGTGGAATCCAAATAGCAATTCAGAGTGGCAAGATGGGAGGAAGGTATGAAATAGGAATGTCGAGGTTCAGCGATGGTTCTTGTATATTGTTTCTCTCATCCAAATCCTAATCTGATTTCCTCTAACAATTATTGCAAACTGCACATAAGCAGTGTGCTAGTACTTTCATGGAGAAACTTTATAAACCACAGCAGGAAGAAAGAGCTCAGGTTCCTAAGTGATATGTGTCTGAATTCTCTATTTTGATGGCTGATAAAACAAGGTGTTCACACCTGGAGCTAGGTCATCACTTTCTAGTAATCTATTAATAGTTTTCTCCAATGCCTGTAGATATCTCATGACCCAATGGCCTGAGAGTTTGCTAAAGGAGTAGATGATAAAACTGTAATCTGTAAATAATCTGTCACGTTCTTATTTTACAAATGTCTTGTGTTTTACAAATATACCCATGTCTTTGCCTATTGTTGGAACTTCTCTTGGAGCACCTATGCATATTGTATCATGAATTATAATTATTTTGCATATTACATCATCATCCTAAAATAAAAACTCTGTGAAAGTGGAATCAAACCTCCCATACCCTGGGGATTTTCCCAGTAGTCAAGCCCTCAATAAGTTTTATTGAAATGAGCTGAATGTAAAAAATGTCTACTATAGCCATTTCTATACTCACACAGCTAAAAAGCACTAGAACCTCACTGCGTGCTGGCACATTAACAAAACTGTTATTCACATCTCTGAGTCCTAGAGATAAGAGTGTCTTAACATAGAATCATAATGCAGGAAATTGTTAAATCAGAATCAAACCCCAGTTCCTGGGCATTGAAGCTAAGCACAATATATAGAAACCTCTCTAAACCTTAAATGTTATAATAGCAATGCCTTGCCTTTGGACAGCACTAACACTGTGCAACCATTTTCTCATCTGATCTTCACAATAGCACACAAGAGAGGAAGAGCAGATATTATTATCTTCTTTTTGAAGGGAATGCATTGAGTCATAACATAGATAAGTGACTTCTTTATTTGCATAGCAAGCATCAGAGCAGAAACTTCCCAACCACTAGCACCTAAGTTTCTAGACTACTTGTTCATTCTTTGCCCACTAAACTACACTATGACACATGCCTTCCTAATGCTGTACTTTTCATACTTTCGTGTGCATACAAATTGCCTAAGGACCTTGTTAATACACAAATTCTGATTCAGTATGTCTGAAATTTTGCATTTCTAACAAATTCCTAAGGGATGCTGATGCTGCTGGTCTCTAGACCACAATTTGAGTAGTAAGATTCTAATGAGCTGTGACCATGCTATCCCACCTCCCATCTCTCTATCTCCACTGCTTGACACATAGTAGGTAATCAACAAATATTTATTGACAATGAAATAATGAATGACCCACTTTTGGTATCTCCAGCGCTGAGAAGATAGTAAAATACTCAGGAAACAAATAGTGAATTAATGAATTAACCAACCACTCAATGAAACAAAGAAAACTCTCATTGTGAAAAACTCCACGTGATCACTTGATGGTAAAACCAAGGACTTTCAGGGAAGGAGCGTCCTTGGGATACACCCCACTGTTTGCCCTATGCTAACTCTTGAGCCCATAATAACACAGTTTGCTTATGTATTTGTAGCCATCAGAATATGTTCTTGACCCTATACATAATGTGATGACTTTTTTCCAAGTACTTTTTGTGCTTTGAAGACATTGCCTCCCTCATACTTCTGCCAAGGTTCAGCAAAGTAAAACAATTTCAGCATTTTCATTTTTGCTCTGGGCAAAGAAGTCTGAGCTGTTCCAGTGTCTCCAGCAGAGCTGAAATTAGAGCCCCAGATCTTGTCACTCAGCTGAGTCTGAAGGGTTTTTTCGTAGATACCAATGTTTTACCTGTGTGGTGAATGGGGTTTTACACTTCAAATGAAATATTTAACTGTTCTGAACTGGGTTATGAAATAAAGGGCTTTTTTAAGAGTAAAGGATGAATACGACAGAACTTAATTAAAATTCTCTGAATGGTTGGTGAGATAGAACAATACAATCCACATTAAACCATTTTCTAGGAATCCCTTTCAAGGTCTGGGGCACAAGACACTCTGGCACTTGGAATCTGTCTCAGGGAAACATGAAAGCATGTGTCATGTATAACCTAACCCATGAATGATGTCACCTTCACAAACTCCTAGCAGCAAGTACAGTTTTCAGGAAGTGGGACTATGGGGGGGACAATAACCAGAATAAAGAGGGACAGGATGTCACCCCCTTCTTCACAGAGTGTTGCAGCCCATCTCTGCTGCTTGTTTCCTAATCTCTGCAGCCTTCCTCTCACCCACCTGGGATCACTGGGCTCCACCTAAGGCACAGATTAGTCCCATTATCTGAGACATTTCCAGATGTTGAGGGAGAAAGATATCTTGGAATTGAGAACCCCAAACTCTCCAATTATAAAGAAAAACTTAAAACCAAACCAAACAAAACCTCCACCAGGAACAGCATTGGTTTGCTGTGCAGCTACCCCAAAGCATGTGATTAGGACTCAGTTTCCCTCCATCTCTCAGCTCTGTGTTTCTCCCGCTTGACTTCACTATCAGGAAGGTGTCCCCGTAGGATGGTAAGTTGGCCTTCCACTCCTCCACAACCCCCCAGTGGAAAGAAAGTGCCCCTTTCACTAGTAGTTCACAGAAAAATTCCAGGATTCACTCCATTTTGGTGAGTTTACTCTACTTGGCCACGGCTAAATAAATCATCACCATTGCCAGAGAGTATGGGGTTCTATTTAGTCAGGTCTAGTTGAATGCCTCCCTCCTCTTAGGGAAGCATTCCTTTCCCTCTAAGGGAAAAACCCCAACTATGCCCAGTAACCAAGAATTTGGAAGGAGTGGTTCCCCCAAAGGAAACTGGGGCTATTGTTGAAGAAGAAGAAGAAGAAGAAGAAGAAGAAGAAGAAGAAGAAGAAGAAGAAGAAGAAGAAAAAGAAGAAGAAGAAAGAGGAGGAGGAGGAAGGAATGGTGAGTAGGCAAGCAAGAGAGGTCTACTTTTAAGTCTGATCTTACATTTTGTCTGCCTGAAAACAATAATAATGGCTAGTAATTTTATCAAATACCTAACTTTGTGGGGCTTCTGGGTGACTCAGTCAGTTAAGCATCTGACTTCGGCTCAGGTCATGATCACGAGGTTTGGTGAGTTTGAGCCCCATGTTGGGCTCTCTGTTGTCAGCACTGAGCCCACTTCAGATCCTCTGTCCCCCTCTCTCTGCCCCTCCCCTGCTCTCTTTCTCTCTCTCTCAAAAATAAATAAACATTGAAAAACATACTTCGTGCCAGAATTTGTGCTAAATGCATTATGTGTCTAATTTTATCATCCAAACACCTATAAAGATGTGTTTTATCTTAACTCCGTGTTTACTTGAGACAGCTGGAGCTCAGAGTTAAGGTGCTTTCCCAAGGTAACATGACAATTACGGTAGATCCAAGATTAAAGTTCTGTTTGATTTCAGAGTCTAAGCAATTAATCGCTATACTCTGTCCTGCCTACATTTTCATGGACTTGTCTACAATTAATGTTTGCATGTCTTGTGACAAATCACTCTATGTCTTCAGACTTTAGTATTCTCATCTGTAAAATGAGAAAGAGGATACTGGCCCTGATCTGCCTATCTCATTTCTCAGGGCAATTGTGAGGATTAGATGAGGTGATGTACATGTAGCATTGTGATTATGATTATTTCTTATGTAATTAAGGTATAAATTTGGATATAGAAACACACACACCACCCCAATTCCCATATTCACTAACTTCTAGCTCCACCAAGAACACACACTCTTTTCAGCCAGTTCCCTGATCCTCTCAGAAATTCTAGGACTCCAAGTATTTTATCCTCCAAAGAGGTGACACTTCATTGTATGCCCAGTGTGTGACCTGGCATCCGGCCACCTCTTAAAGGTCCTTTACTCTCAGCTTTTCGTACTCTTGTTCTGCAAGTCTGATGGCCACCCTGGGAGGACCTTGCCTTTCTTTGGGTCTCCATCCCCAGGCAGTGCACCATGACATATGGCAACCTTATGTCATTGCTCCTGCTCATTTTATCTTTTTGGCAATTACACCCACAGGACTGGAAAGAAATCCTCAGCTGTGTCATTCAGAATGAGCAAGTGACAGAATGCACAGTGTCAGACTTCAATTTCCACCTATTTGATGGCTTTTTTATTAAGCTAATGTTGCTGAATTCCTATAAAATTTAGAGGAGTGGAAAGAATTTGGACAAGTCTCAGCATCTCTCTCTTGCGACTATCCGAAACATCCATAGTAGTCATGTCTTAGCTCATCTTCTTTAGAGAGGGTTTTTTTAATCAACATATTTTAATTCTAATAATCTTACCTGGTATACCTATCTTGCAAGGCATAATGGGAATTTAAAAATTCAGAAATGTTTTGCACTACAGTTTAGTTTTTCAAAAAAGAGAAGGCTTGGAAAAGTCAATAAAGAAAGGGTAATTCTAAGCCTCTTAATCACTATAATTGCTGAGATGTCTCCTCTGTGAAGCATTTTTCTGACTGGTATCCAGGATGGTAATTCCTCCTAGATCATCCCCTCAATAGAATATCTTCCTTGAATTCTCAGCATTTGTCCTTAACAGCACTAAGGCTCTTTGTTAAAGACTTTTTACCTTGGTAGACAAAGTCTAAAGCACATGAGACTGTTAAGATAGCAATTTTTCAACTTAATAACAGTATGTCTTCAGCAAACATAAATACAGATGTTGTAGTTTAAATGGGTGTTTCAGCATTGTCAGATAAGGGGCCATTCATTAAACACAAGTGAACAAACAACTCTCCAGCCAAAATATACTCAGGGCTCTTGGGTGTTTATAAAATCTGGTTAGTAGCTTCTCTTGTTTTTTCCTATTTGTGTGGATGGATTTAAAAGATGAACGGAACACTTCTTCCTGACCTGAGTGATCACATTATGATGGATGTGTGGGAAGATTTTCTCTGGAGCTAGAAGTTAGGACCTTTGTCTCTACCGTTCATCACCATCTTTTTCTTTGTCAAGCTACTTAATTTCTCGGAGCCTCGATTTTCTCCTTTATAGAATGGATGGCATTTTCACTTACTCTTGCTTTAATTTTTTTGGAGAACTATCCCTTTCCCACGCTAATGAAATTTATATGAGGCTGCCCCCACACACTCTTCTGTCAAGGTCAAGTGTAAAACACAGGCCTGGCCAATCAGTGGCCAATCCCTCTGGTTACTATGATTGATTCAAGTAGAAGCACATGATGCAGAACAATCCGGTAAAACTCAACCTCAGGACTTTTACTGGGAACATCAGTCAAGATGTTTACTGGGAACATCAGTCAAGACCATTCTCACTCTATGAGATATCTAGTTTAGGAGAATGAAAGCTAGAGCCACAGGATGATCAAAACTGATAAAGAGGAATGAAAATTATCAAATAAATGGTGACACTGAATCCAGGAATTTAAGTTTGTTAAATTCTCTAATAGTCAACAGCTCTGAGACAGGACCCAAGGCAGGTTCATAGTAGATGCTCAGTAACAATTTGTTAGAAGAGTGGATTAGAACATTTAGGTCTCATGTTGTTCAATTCTTAGAAATGTTACTCAGCATCCTGAGAATTGGTTTATCTCCTTGCAGAGTCAAGTCAGAGGAACTGAAAGCCAAAACTCCATGCTTATCTACTTAATGTCCAGGAACCTCAGAAACTTTTGGAATCCTTTTACTGTCCTGAAGCTGTATATGTGAGGCAGACTACATACCTGATCTTCACCTTGGCTTCATCCTCTGTGAAAAAGGCTTCATCCTTCCACCTCTGTGTAATGGCAGTCCTCTAACTTTTTTTTAAGGATAGTTGTGAGGATCTAATGACACAATGAGGAGAGGGATCATTCTCCATTTATCAGTTCAATTTAGGCCCTGAGAGTATCACCTCTGAGCACTGTTCACTCCCTTGCTAAAATAACACTGGCAATTCACTCTTTGGAGCCATTTGCAGAGTCTCTGTAAAAATAAAATTGGAAGTCTGAATATAGCATATTAGACCTGCTGTGGCCATTGTTACATATCACTCTAAACACCATTCTGCTTATTCTTGTCATCTGGGACCATTTGATTTTAATTTACCCATTTAAAAATTGCCTTCCTCCATGGATTTCCCATCCAGTGGTCCTTGTGCAGGCAAAACTCCCATTAACTTTAATAAAAGTTTTAAATATGAAATGTTGCTAGGAGGTGGCTGATATTTTATTCATACTGCTGCTGATTGTTTTGAATGTTTCAGTTGTTCCATTGATGCCCCCAAAGCTGGTTAAGGAGGAAACATCAGTTTTCTTCATCAAAATAAAAAAATAAAACATTATACAAATAGAAAATGATGCTGAAAAATATTAAACAATAAATTCCCCTAGAACTTTTGTTCTCTAAAAATTCAAAGACCCTATACATCTCTGATTATATATTTCAGAGACAAACCAATTAATACCGGGATGGTAAAGTTGTGGTCATGAAAGATAGATCACTTGAATGAACTCGGTTTCCCTGCACTTACTACAACTTTTGAAACTTTTCCATAAAAGCAAAATAAAAATTATTATCCCAGCCCAAACTACTGTCTTTGACTTGTAGTTGATTTTGTAATGACCTATCCTGTAGATTTTTTGATGTTAGTTATTGCTCTTTTTTAGCTGAACAGATTTGGAGCAGTTGCATTTGTGGCTCAAATAAATATCCAATCTAAATTTGGTTCCCTGATAGCAATGGATGGATGATTCACCTCTCATAGGAATGATGGAACTTGGATCGTTGTGTCAATCACAGATAGCGGATTGGACATCTGGCCCCAAATAATAAAACTCTGCACCAAGAGATAGTATCATCTCCTTCCCTTAAATAACAATCCTCGTTTCTAGCTGGTATACGAATTTCATCTTCAATAATTGATCACTGTGACAGAAAATCGGTTGTTGGCAAAACATGTTTAAAATTATATTATTCAATCATTCTCATCTCAGAGACACTTTCCATCTGCTCCTCAAATCCAAAGCACATAACAAGACACAGTTTCATTCATGCAACAACTGATAGCCATTATTTTCTAAATGTACCTTATTTTTAAAAAGCAAAGGCTTCCTCTGAGTCCTATGTGGCCTATATTTTATACTTTGATGTTAAATTAAATACAGAGTCAATATGACATGCTGCTTTGGTGTAGGGCAAAATGGTATCAAGCTCATATTAACAAGGATGATGTCCTGGCCAAGATACACTGTCTATAAATCTGTTTATTTTGCACAGTGGAAATGAACAAAGAAAGATGCATAGTACAAGAAAGTCAATCAGTAGCCATATGAGAAAGCCTTAGGATGCTCTGTTCACCCCATTTCTGTCACCTAGAGATTTATCAAAGAAGGTGCCGTGTTCAAAGTTGTATTATGTGGGCCAAGTTGCATTTTCCTCCAAAGAAAATACCGATGACTAAGGGTTACGCAGATAAAATGGTTTTCTGTTTTCACTAAAGCATATGGGGATCATGCATGACTAGAGAGAACATCCCATTGGCATCACTGCAGAGGTGATAGGTATATCACCAGCCAACTGGCTTCTAAAAGAGAAAATGCCAGATTATTCTGCCATGATGCAGGCAAGATGTAATCATTCTGAAACCATGTGCATGGTTGAGTTCCATTTTTAGAGTTATTTGTTAATTGTAGACTAAATGGGCTGGAGATTCTAAGGGGAAAATCAAATGGTCTAATTAGATGGGAAGATTGTACAGACTAAGGGAATAAACGGTGGACTGAGAGTTAGCTGATGCAAGTCCTGGGTCCTGCACTGTTGCTAACAAGCTCTAACCTTCATCAACTCATTTGACCTCTTTATCCTCATCTGTAGAGGAAGTTTGGCCAAATGACCCCTGAAGTCCCTTTTAATTCTAAGATTCTCTGGAGCAATAATCAGAATCTAATTGATCTCTAGATCTTAGTAAAAGAAACTTAATAATTTAGAACTACATTGTCTAATACAGTAGTCTCATGTGAATATTTAAATGGAAATATAAATTAATTAGGATTAAATGAAAATGAAAATCCAGTTCCTTGGTCATACTAGCTACAGTTCAAGTGTTAAATAGCCACATGTGGCTAGTGGCTACTGTATTAAATAGTGCAGATTATAAAACATTTCCATCATTGCAGAAAGCACTGATTTACAAAGACTGTTTTCCATCACCCAGAACCTGCTGGTGTTCTATAAATATTTGTGGAATGAATAAATGAGAGAATGAGACATGAATAAAGCCAATGCCAATACCAGTCTAACAAAGGGCTATCACCAAAAAATATCCAAAAAATTATGATGGACACTGAAAATAAAAATAAACTCCTATTCTATTCTTATATTCTTGGTGGTCATACCTGAAATAACATGTGCTGTCCTGCTTTTGCAATTTGAGAGGTAAGCTGGAAATGGAACAGAAATAGATACAGGCACCTAAAATGGTTAATTTTATGTGTCAGTTTGGATAGGGTGTATTACCCAGTTATTTAATCAAACACCAATCTAGGTGTTGCTGTAGAGATATTTTGCAAATGTGTTTAGCATCTACAATCAGCTGATCTTAAGTAAAGGAGATTACACTCAGTAATATGGATGGTCCTTATACAATCAGTTGAAAGGCCTTAAGAGTAAAAACTGAGATTTTTCCAGAGAAGTTTTGCCTTGAAACTGCAACATAGAAATTCTCCCTCAGTTTCCTGCCCTACAGATTTCATATTTTCCAGCCACCACAACTGTATGAACTAGTTCCTTAAAATAAAACATGCATCTCTATATATTATATATTATTATTAAATAATCACATCTGATTATTTAATATTTAACCCACTTCCTGGTACCACAATCTATATCAGGGACAAATGATATTTAGCCCGCAGGGATCTAGTTTGTAATTATTTTGGTAAAATTTATAGAAAGTCTATCCAGTTGACATTCCTTATAAACTAGTGGCTCTCACAAGGTCCCATTTGTTTTTTACTGTAAAACTTTTTTCAAGATACCCCAAATGATGATGTGTGGTGGCCAGGTTCTCTTTCTTTTTAGTTGAACTTTCCTAGACTTAGGATGGGAGGTTCTTGCTTCTCTGTCTCCTGTGATATGAATACACTCATTTTTCTTCAATTGAAATATATATTTCTTATTGAGAAGAGGAGTATTGAAATGAAAGCTAGGGTTCTGGTGTGAGACACTGTGTAATATTTGTCAAGTTACTTAATAACCTAATACCTCAGGAATGCCTGCGTGGCTCAGTTGTTTGAGTATCTGACTCTTGATTTTGGCTCAGGTCATGATCCCAGGGTCGTGGGACTGAGCCCCATGTTTGGCTCTGTGCTGAGCATGGAATCTACTTAAGATTCTCTCTCTCTCTCTCTTTCTCTCTCTCTCGTCTGCCCCTCTCCCACACTCTTGCACTCTCTCTCTAAACAACAAAAACCACTGAACATCTCATTTTAAAAGAAGGGAATGTGACATTTTAGCTGATATTTGAACAAAAGAAAGAGTCATTCAGTGATCTTGATGGGGAGAGAGAGGATGTGGGCAACTACTGACCCAGACAAAAGAATCAGCAGGTGCAAAGACCCTCTGGAGAGAACAAAGACTGTTCAAGAAGAAAACAAAAATGGTTTGGCTGGAGGCATCCCATACCTGAAAGTTTATGAGGAAAGATACATATCTTGCACTTTATGTTAAGCTGCTTCTACGTCTAGCATGGTGACTCAATTTGCTGATAAATTGATTTTCTCTACTAGAACTTTATTCCCAAGTATAACCTATTTTCTGATATTCCTAATTCTATGCAATCATTTTCCACTAACTCTCTATGCATCCGAGTTTCTTTCACTCCCCATTTGGTTTTTCTGGTTTCCAGAATTTAATGGAAACCTATTATGACAGTGCCTCAAAAGCATTATACATTTTACCTTTTACCCCAGAAGCCAATTATCCTTCCCATTCGTTACTCTGCTCAGAACTCCCTCCAGTTCATCTCTCCCCTTTGCTGCTGAGCTAACGAAATGGAACAGCCCTTTTTATAAGAACAGTATTACCAAAGACCATCGGGACAATCTCCTCAATATGCTGTGACTTGGTGTTGTTTTGTGTGTGTGTGCCCCATTCTGTTTATTTTCTGTTACTGAATCCCATTACAAACATAAATATGCTTTTCTGCCTGCTACTTCCATGCCATGCTTGCAGCCAGCTTTCTAGGATTTTCCTTGCTCACTTACTGTTTCAGACATTGTCTCCACAGGTGGTGTTGCCCTTTTTCGAATTGCATCTCAACTTCAATTCTGTCCATACTTTTTGCTATTTTATTTCTGCAGGCACTTCTCAATTATTTCTGTATTCAGTAGTGTCTTAAGGAATCCAGCCAACTGTGAGAACTTAATCCTAAATGAATAGACTCAGAGATTCTTAACTGCGATGTTCCCAAGGCAAAATTCCACTAGAAAACCTACTTATTCTGAGATGAGGTGGAAGCCAAAGGCAGAACATTTGCAAACAGAGTCCCAAATGCCCTGGCCCATGAGCCTGGAGGCCTGCGTTTGAGCTGGGTCTCACTCTACATTCTATGAGGCCTTGAACTGGCCATCTCCCCTCTCTGGTGCTGTTTCATCTTTTATAAAACAAGGGCTAGAACTATTAGTGGTTTCCACTAATAGTTTAGCACTGGAAACTTGTTTTTAAAAGCACATTTATATTAATTCCAGTTGAACTCAGTGGACAAAAATGTCAGTGTTGGAACCTGGTGTTGAGCTCTCTCAGTCTTTCTACCTGCTCACACCCTTGATATTCCTCCATGGATCCCTGGGAACCCTCAAAATACAATTTACAGACTCTTGGACTAGATGACTCTGTAGGTCCATTTCTACTCTTTGGGTCCATAAGTAATAAGTTGTACCCCCAGGGGGAAGGAATGTGCAGAAATGAATACAAGAAGGAACTAAAAAACAGAGTATAGAAGAATCTAATTAGTGTTAGTTAAGGGTCTATTATGTCCAGGCATTGGTAAGACTGAGAAGTGGTCACAAGATCCCAGTGGAAGTTTATACTATTAACATATATCTATGCCAAAAGATAACCCAAACATCTCTGACATGAAACCAAAATTATATCTCAAATATAATTGATTTTCCACATCTTTTCTTCCTTAATTACAGTATGCCATCCATCCCTTCCCACAGAGCATTACCGAGAATCAGGGTCCATGTGATATATTCAGTAGCAGTTTACCCCTGACACAGGTTTGGGGTAAGGAGGAAGCCATATTCTTTCCTGAGAATCCAATTCCATATAAAGGCAAAGGTTAAAGTAGGACAGATATTTATGTATTTCTTGTTAGTTAATGTTTGTTTATATCTATTTTCCAAATATTAGGTGGCAAATACTATTCTGAGCAATTTACAGTATTAATTTAATAACTTGTGCACATGCTCCTTGGAGGCTGGAAGTGTGTCAGAGTATGGTTTGCAGAAACCTGGGAGAAGAATTTTCCTTGACTGGAAGGTTAGATGAATCATAAGTCAGGGACAGGCTATTGGCATTAGAAGCATCCAGTTGCCCCAGGCCTAGATGGAACCAGTTGTGTTCCATTTATCAACTAAAGCAGAAGTGTGGGATGATAGCAAGTAGGATTCATTCCTCACTGCAACTCTAATCATTTGGAAGCAACAACCTGGACATTTTCTAAGAATTATTCATCTAGGCTCAGCAAGAAGTGCCTTTATTGATATAGCAGTATCTGCCACGCACAGCAATGAAGAAAGCAATGCTCTCCTGATGTATTCACCAAACCCAGCACTTCTGCAGAGAAGGCAAGTTCTTCCTAGCCATGCAAAAGAGCAAAATTCAAACACCATCAGTGCAGAAGAGAGACTATAATATCAAGACTACACTCTCTCCTTTGCAGAATCCCCAGCCACAACTCCAACCATAACAGCTGGTGTAAGAAAACAAAATGATGAACAAATGAGCCCAAAAATGTGCAAAGGAAGAGTTGAGAGCTGTTGCTGTCTCTATAACAGGCTAACATGTCAGCTCATCATACCCTTAGGAGAAATGTCTCTGACCAATCTTCTCCCAATGAGGCCTGACCTCCTGTTCTGTGATACTGCAGGTTTTTATACATTTACTTTGTAGTACTAAGCACAGCTTGTAATTACTTAAATTTATGGTCAGTTGAAAATCTTACATGCCTCCCACCAGATGATGAGCTCCATGAAGACTGAAACTCTGTTTTGCATCATTCACATCCAGTATCCACCTCACTTCCCAGCAAGCAGCAGGCCCTCAATAAATATTGAATATGTGACTAAGTGAATGAATGAAGCAATAGAATCTTGGAAAGGCTTATTGACAGGTTTTGCCTATCTTACTCTCCCATGGGCATCATTTGTACAATGTTGTTGTTTTAAAATGCACTTTGCAATTAACTCAGTTTGGGAGATGAGGAAAGCAGAATGAATGTCAAGTTTGTTTATATCAAGCAAGTACCATTCTACGAAAAAATAAGCACATTTTTCTAACAATAAATCCTGTCCTCAAGAAAGTTTTACTCCCTAATGTTACTAAAACTTGCTTTAATAGGATTTTAATAGGATAAAACAGTGGAACAAATGAAGAGTAGTCCCCCTGCCCCCACCACTAGCAATGACCAAACTTCAGAAGTGTATCAGCCAATATAATTCCTGCATCTAATATAATAACTTTGAGAGCTATGGGCCATCAAGGAGCAATGGGAGAGAGAGAGTGTGTGTGTGTGTGTGTGTGTGTGTGTGTGTCTGTCTGTCTCTCTCTCTCTCGATAAATAAACTAAAAACAAGTTTTAAAGGGGTGCCTAGGTGGCTCAGTAGGTTAAGCGTCTTACTCTTGATTTAGGCTCAGGTCATGATCTCAAGGTTTGTGGGTTCAAGCCCCGCATTGAGCTCTGCGCTGAGAGCATGGAGCCTGCTTGGGATATTCTCTCTCTCTCTCTCTCTCTCTCAAAAACTAAATAAACTAAAAAAAAAAAAAAAAAAAACAACTAAGAAAAAAAAGAACAATGGGAGAGAAATAGCTTAGAAGAAAGCCATCTCAAGACCAGATAGGACTTGGTAAGAATGGGGGCACATTCAGCTTATTTGGTTGAATATTCAAACCCCATCTCAACTCCCTGAATTTTCTTTTAAAATAAGCTGCTGAATGGGGCTCCTGGGTGGCTCAGTCGGTTAAGCCGCCGACTTTGGCTCAGGTCATGATCTCGCGGTCCGTGAGTTCGAGCCCCGCGTCAGGCTCTATGCTGACAGCTCAGAGCCTGGAGCCTGTTTCAGATTCTGTGTCTCCCTCTCTCTGACCCTCCCCTGTTCATGCTCGGTCTCTCTCTGTCTCAAAAATAAATAAACGTTAAAAAAAAATTTTTTTTAAATAAATAAATAAAATAAGCTGCTGAAGTTATGGGTCTAGAAGCTGTCAAGCCATGATCTAAGAGGAATCATGGACATAGTCATCACCAGATATTTTCATTCCAAGAGAAGGAGGATACCTAGGTGTGTCTTACCTCATGACTAAGGGAGGGAGATTAAAGGAGAAAGAAAGTTGTCTATCAAACTCAAGAAAGCTGAGTTCCGTCCTTTTTTAAGAGCCTGATAGTAAGAGCTTATTTCTATCAGCTCCTTGTAAGGATACATTAAGGAGGGCTGAAGTGGGCCAATGGCTCACTCCTTGATGCCTTTAGCTAAATAGGGGACATCTGATATATCTTCCAGCAGAATGCAAGCAATACTAGGAGCAGAATAAGCCAGGCAACCTGTGAACGACACCAGTATTCAAATGTGTCTTGAAGTAAGTTGTTTCTTGCTCTGGTCCCAGATGAAGACACACAGCACAGATTGCACCAACACAGTGGAGCCTTGCTCAGGCAGCATCCATGGGGTCCTCACCTCAGTGTCTCCCAGGGACAACATGAGGAGCCCCCTCTAACTTGTGTCAGAGTCTCACCTGAAGAACACTTCTCTGTTTCCCAGGTTCAGCTTCTTGTCCTGTCTTCATAGGCTCAGCCCTGCTTCTCTGTCTAATCTATCTCTTTAGGTGTAGGCATGAACAGGCACTCAGGAAATGTTTGTTAAATGAGTGAATATTCACGTCGTCGTTCTAGGTCAGCTACATATTTGCAAAATGAAAATGTGGAGTCTCATTTAAAATTCAAGCAAGAAAGTGTTGTTAAGAGTACTAAGGTACAAAGCTTTCCCTTTTTTCCATATCTTCTTTCTCAACTTGTCATGATGTGTTTTTATTTGATGCTTCATTTGTTCTTAGGAAGAAAAATTAAAAATATAAGTTATTAGCTGAACTTTACTGTCTATATCATGCAGTGAGTCTTAAGTGCAAATATAAGAGCACTTAGTTCATGTGTGGAATCACTGAAATTGCACAATTTGTATTTCATAGCTCATACAAGCATTTGTTTTTTATTCTTACCAGAACAGTGGAAACATCATGCAAAACTAACTGAACTGTTTTTATTTTACTCCTTGTTATAATTATTTTTTTTAATTTTATTTATTTTGAGAGAGAGATCACAAATGGGAGAGGGGTGGGGGGTGGGGGGTGAGAGAGAATCCCAAGCAGGCTCAGTGCTATCTGAGCAGAGCCTGAGGGACTAGATCTCATGAACTGTGAGATCATGACCTGAGCCAAAATCAAGAGTCGGATGCTTAACCAACTGAACCACCCAGGCACTCCTCACTTCTTGTTATAATTCTACCAGTACTCTCTACCTTGGGCTCATAGATGATTAAGGATAGTAAGGAAACTGAAAAGCAAGTGAACAGTGCGTTGTCCTATCTCTCCTTTTTTTTCTAGATTTTCATTTCAGCATAAGTGATTGGCTAATATAGGGAGATAAATAAGCAAGAAAAGCTATAATAGGATTCCTTGGTCCTTTACGTTTCTTTGAACACCACTGCCTGTCCCTAAGAATCATAGTGAAGACCCTGTGAGCAATTACTCTAAGTCTCTCCAATGTACACAGTGTATGAGTGATTGGATCAGCCTTCAAAGTACCACCACATCTAGGTTCAGCAGAATTGTTTTCACATAGCCCATAGAAATACCCTGATTTTATTACCTTGTAAGATGTGTCTGTGTGGCTAGAGGTAAAGAGGAGAAAGACAATGAGGGAAATAACATGAGATATTTCTGTGGTCAATTCTTATCCATCATATTTCTAGTCCCAAGGGTTCTAAACTGATTAAACACAAATAAAACTCCTAACCACTGTGGCTTTGTGGGGTTCTACAGGGTTCATTTCCCTTACCACCAAGATAATTCAATTCAACAAATATTTATTGAATTTTACCATATGCTTGCTGTGTCAATGCCAAGACCAGCTAAGGAGGCAGGGCAGAAGCTGAAAGCCGGCTGTAATTCAAGATTTTCTTCCTGGGAACTACACGGATATTTAGCAAAATGGAATAAAAACCTTCTGAAAAGTAAAAGAAAGATTCTGTACAGAAAACCAGAGTCCCTATTTTCAGTGTGTGCACAATTGCACACTTCCTCACCCTGAAATTGGCTTTGTCAGTAGTCTTTCAAGATAAATTACAGAAAGAAAAGGGACTAGGGGCATGTTAAGGAACTTCAGCTTTCTGTCTCTTGGACTCATTGAAGCTAGAGAGGTTCCATCAGGAATTGGTGGTTGCAAATTCTGGGCAGACTGCTGTGATTTACCTTGAGGGCAAGTGGTCAGGCTTCTGCTGAGCTGAAGGGACTCTGTCGACCTAATTGAAAAAAAAAAAAAAAAAAAAAAAAAAAAAAAGATGTTTTCAGATTAATGGTAAACCAAATCTGACTTTTCTGTGTTCTAGAAGTGAAGAAAGGATTTTGAAAGAAACAGTTCATTCATCCACTCATCCTAGAAATATTTCTGAGTAGCTACTCTATATGTCAAGCATTGAGTTGGGTATTGCAACAAAACTATAAATAAGACATTGGTTGTTCCCAGATGCTACTCTCAGCCTAGTGGGGAAAAAAATCACATAAAAGGCAAATGCAATACAATGTGACAAGGATATAGAGCTAAGTATGGGTGTTATGAGACATCTTAGATGCTTGCACAAAATCATCCCCCCACCCCCGCCACCCATTCAGTAGCTTCTGGCACAGGGTGGGTGTTTAATAAATATTCGGTGAATGCATGAGGGAATAAGTGAAGACAAACTTCTCAGAGGACTTCATAGGTGAAGTTAGTCTTTAAAAAATGTATTTGGAGTTATCAAGATTGTTCCATGCAGAAAGTACAGGTGCAAAATCCCAGGTGCAAAAGATAGCAAGGCATGTCCGCAAAAGTCCAAGGAGGTAACTGTGGCCAGACTGTAGGGTGTGAGAAGGGGGAGGTGAAAGATTTGCCTGCAGAAGTCAGCAAGAGTCAGGTGAGAAGGAGCTTTATATTTCATCTACGGGTATTGGACTCTATACAAAGGGAAATGTGAGCCCTTGAGAGGTTGGAAGCAAGAAAGGAATGTGATCAGATTTGTATTTTAGGAACCACTCTGGCCGCAGTATGACTATGAACTTTTAAAGTAGGGGCCCACCATTGGAGTGTATTGGCCAAAATGTTACAAGTGGCACAGCCGTCCAATTTCCTTCCCCTAACCCTCTTCCTATGAACCAGAGTGCTCTTTTCTGAGGTGAAGCCCTAGCGGGAGTATTCACATTCTTTCAGCAGGATTAAGCCTCCTGACTCTTCCTGGATTACTCACAGTTGTGAGTTCCCAGAAAGATATAAAAGAGCTTCATAAGGGTGATCCTGGGGACTCTCGGGTTGCCAGTCAGGAACCAAGTAAACAGCCCCATCCTTCCAACAAAATCTTTGTTTGGGAAATGGAGTGTCTGATTACAATCAATCCTCTATTTTTTACATCAAATGTGAGGAACATTCTAAACAGAGGTACGACTTGACTCAGTTCATGTATAAGGAAGAGAAAACAGTTCCAGACTTGTCAGGTTACCCATCATCCCTTATCCAAAATCCTCAGACTCTCTTGGTGTTACTTTGTTCTTTACGCTTGCCCACAAACACCTTAATCTTTTTTCTTATGTATCCACAAGAACATTTAAATTGTCTTTGACACCCTGGTACAATTATCCTACAGAAGCTCCTTATAACTAAGGGCACATATTTAAAGTTAGACTACCTAAGTTCAATTCCTGGACCTAACACTTATTAGCTATATGACCTTGAACAAGATAATTCAACTCTCTGAGTCTCCATTCTCTCAACTGTAAAATGGGGATAATAATAGTTCTTGTCTGCTAGGATCATCCTGAGAATTAAATTAGTCAATTCATAAGAGCCCTTTAGAACAATGCCAGTCACATAAGAAGGACTCAAGAAGTGAAAGTCATTATGCTGTTGATGGTATTTGTCCAGATAAGAATCTCAGGTTTTTGTCTACCTCTTTTTTGTACATACTCATCTGTCTCATAACATTTTAAATACAGTTTTAAAATAAGTTGCATCAGGTTTGAATAACTCTAATTGTACTTCTCACATTCAGAAACAACTTGCAATTCCATTTAACGTAGACATCAATAATGAAATCTCTAGAGGGTGAGTGATTTCTACAAATTTTTATTCATTACAGAGAGATGAGTAGGTATAATGGTGAGAAGAATTGGTTAGCAGATCAGAAAGAACATGGGTTTCAATCCTCTCTCTGCTGAGTACTATGAATAATAGAATCATCTTAAGAAATTTAACTAACCTCTGGTGTTCCCTATATGTAAAAACAGAAATGTTGTGAGTGCTTAATAATAGAGCATATACAAACTTCCTGGCCCATAGCAACTGCTCAATAAATATAAGTTATCATTATTTTTTAAACTTACTAAAGAGCCAAGGGGAAAATGTCGATTTTGTAGCCTAAGCCATTTCTCTTTCTCGGTTGTATGCATATTTGTTCCTGAAACAGGATGAATTCCCAAAACATCATCAAAGGACAGATTTAAGAGGCACCTGGGTGGCTCAGTTGGTTAAGCATCCAACTCTTGATTTCAGCTCCGGTTTCACGATCTCATGAATCATGAGATCGAGCCCTGCGTCGGGCTCTGCAACTGACAACACAGAGCCTGTTTGGGATTTTCTCTCTCTCTCTCAAAATAAATAATCTTTTTTAAAGGAAAGATTTTAACATTGAAAAAAATAATAATAAATCTCCTTGGGGTTGATATCAGTTGTTTCACATAGCTCAGAGCCATTTTTTCTAACATGAACCTTTACAATAGTATCAGGAAGGAGTTAAACACCCTTAATCCCAAAATTCCTAGGTTATTATTTCACAAGAAGAGGAATCAAAGTCAAATTCACATGAAGACTCTCTTCTTCATGAGTCCATGTGGCAAGATGTGCTTCATTGTAAGTAACTTATAGAGAAGCCAGTTATGTCTCTAGGAAAGACTGTATAAGAATCAGAGATTCTCATGAGCTTGCACTTCCCAACCTGCCCACTTTGGAGCAAAGCATTCACACCTAGAGAAAGACCGAATGCAGGGATTTACAAAACATAAGAAGGACCAAGGAGCCAAAACTTTCCCTGGGAAAGGTAGCTTCCTAAGTGGTCAAGAATGGAATTTTTAGAGAATACATCTTGGCTTGACCAAGGCTATACAAGGGAGATTGTTGCGGAGATACTTATTAGGTGAAAAGAGAGATGGTACATCACCTTGGATCACCCTGATGAAACTACAAGTCCTTCCCCATTTCTCTTTATGTGATTCAAGGGTCAAATTAGACATAGAAAGTCCTAATGGCCCACCTGTACTGCTCAGAAATTCAGGAATCCATTCCTATTACACAACTTGGGGAAGAGTTACATGTTCTTCTGCCACACCCAGGCAAACGGGCCACCAGAGTTCTCCTTGTGGATGACTTGGGAAGAAATTCTGACTGCCAGACTCCATAAGCATGAGGCATTAGGATAAAATTGCTTTCTTATTCCCCCCTTCTCCACTTTTCCCCCTTCCCCAATAGATTTGGGAGAACCCTAGATAAAGAGAGTCCAGCTATACTTCATTGCCCTGAACTTTCATCTATTAAATAGATCCACTATGCTACTCTCAGAGAAAATTACAGCCAAAAATATCTTAAGTCTAGGGCAGAGTTCAGTATGTAAAGGCTGTATTACTTAGTCTTTGTGTTCTTGTTCTGGGACTGACAAAGCCCAGAGGAGCCATCTTGAAAGTGTCCTAAAGATAGAGACTTGGATGAAGCTGCAGGAGCCCACCAGAAACACCAAGGACATGGTTGACACTGTAAGTATATTTATTAGTTGAGAAAGCAAAGTTAGGCTGTGATGGAAGATTAATCCCAATGTCAATGCTTAAAACAATAAAGGTTTATTTTTCATTCATGCCACATATCCACTTCAGCCTTTGCTATTCTGTAGCTATACCATCTGGAACAGTTACCTCTCTAAATGGCAGAAGAGAGGTGTCTTGGGTCGGGCTACCTGGGAGACAGATCAAGATGCTTTCTATGCAGAATGCTTATCGGGCAGTAAACTTGGAATTAGCATCTACAAGAGAGACAGAAGTTGGTTGGGCAGAGAACTGTGATAGAATAACAACAAAGACCTTGGCTAATCCCATGGGAGTTCTGGAGCTTGAATGGTTGTTTAGAGTTGTCTCACCTTAAGACAAGGGGTCTAGGCCTTTATTATCCCTCACTGATCTTCTCCATTAATTCAGATTCCTGGACTCTACATTACTATTCTATACTATATATAGTATATTCTATACTATATATATTCTATACTATATTCTATACTATATATTCTATACTATTCTATATTCTATACTATATTCTATACTACATACATTATATATTTTAGACTATATTCTATACTATACTCTACTATATATACTATATTCTATATATATTCTATACTATATTATTTATATTCTATGCTATACTCTATACTATATTCTATACTATATTATTCTATACTATATTCTATACTACTATAGAATATATATTTTTCTATACTATACTATATTCTATAGTATAATAATATATACTATTATTCTATACTATATATACTATATTATATACTATAGTATATTATTCTATACTACATATTCTATACTATATATATTCTATACTATACTGTATATATACTATACTGCATTTTATAATATAGTATATTCTATACTATACAAATTATTCTATACTATATTCTATTCTATACTATACTATAGTATATATACTATATATTCTATCCTATATATTCTATTCTATACTATATATATATTATTCTATACTATATCCTATACTATATATATTCTATATATATACTATATATACATATATACTATATATATATATATATATACTATATTATTCTATACTATATTCTATACTATATTCTATACATATATTATACTATGGCATCCAGTTCTCTTCAAATTGCATATTCTCATATTTCACATCATCATAATAAACTTCCATGCCTGGACACCTACTAATTGCCTCTTATTGGGTCTTTCAGATGGATCTTCTTAACCACCCACCTGATTCAATTTCTGGTAACTGAAACCCTGAAACCTTGGGACTCAGCCAAGACCACTAAACTGGAACAAAAAGAAACAGATACTTTCTCAACTTTAAAATTCATTGAAAGCATATTTTCTGTGATCAGCTATTTTTCCCCTATTAATCACTTGATTCTTTCTCACTATCTTTGTATATACACCTTACTTTTCATTATTAGAGAGATATTACATACTTCATCTGGACAGTGCCCTGTGCTTTAAGGACCTGGGCCAATTATAATTAAAGCAGGATATGGATCACTGCATATATGGCATTAGTCCTTGGACACTAGGTAGCTATTAACCTACTTTAATAATTGACTGAGACTATTGATTCTTTAAATATAGCTATATGTTTCTATCTTAGTGGAACCAATTATAGTTTATAAGCCTATTGAAGAACAGCTGACTTCTCAAAACTATCTCAGGGAGATGAGAAATCATGAATGACCACTAAAAGACCTCTAACCCCCTGGATGACTGAGGCTGGACTACTGTTTGAGTCCAGCTCAAACGTTCCATGAGTATTTCCACTGAAATAGTACCTAGAGATGGAGAGACAGTATGTGAAAAGCAGGAAAAGCTATGGAATAAGCCTTCCCTATTATTTCACTCATAACTTTTTTGGGTCCCTGAGGAATTTGAGTCTGTCACCCGTGATATAATCACTCTAGCCAATAATAAAATACAGATGGCTCTGCAGTTAAAAAATCAGTGACTTTGATGAAGATATTAAAGTAGGTATAATGAAACTGGACTAAATATTTGGGTAAAAACAGTTTCTGCAAAGGCAAATATTTCTTAAGCAAAGCATAGTACCATGAACAAAATTTTAATGGGGTTTGTAAAATTCTATCAGATATAAGTTTAAGAAGTTAAGATCATTGATTTTGAAGCAAAAAGAGAAAGGAATTGCATCTTGTCTGTGATGATTCTGATTATGTTCCCTTGACTTCCACTTCCTCACCTTTAAAATAAAGATAATGATTCAGGGATGTGTATAATGTATACAAAGTGCCGAGCACAGCACCTGGAACAAATAAGAGCAAAGTAATTGGAGCTATTCATTCTGTCAGGATGTTTTCAGCTATAAATAACAGAAATTTCAACTCAAGGTGGTCTAAATAACAAGGAATTGAAATGGCTCCATAACTGGAAATCCAAAGTTGGGGTAGAGTTGACTTAATCTAGTAATTCCAACTGACTCTGTTTCTTTGTAGATATCTTAATTCTGTCCCTTGCCATGTGCCAACTTCATCCTCAGGCTGGTAGCTAAATGGCTGTCCAGTTGTGAGCCCCAAAATATTCAGAAGAAAAGACCTGCATTTTTCTTTTTCTTTTTTTTAACATTTTACCAAATGTATTTATTTATTTGTTTTAAAATTTTGTTAATGTTTATTTATTTTTGAAACAGAGACAGAGACAGAGGGTGAGCAGGGGAGGGGCAGAGAGAGAGGGAGACACAGAATCTGAAGCATGGACCTGCATTTTTCTAAGACCTTTTCCAGAACTCTAACTTTTCTTCATGCCCCATTGGGTCAAATGTCTGTGCCATTTCCTTGCTGCTAGGGGAATGTTCTGATCTGATTGGCTTAGTCCTGTGTTCCTAAACCGATCACTAGCAAGGAGAATGTTACCATGAGTAGCTTAAAATAACCAAAGATCACTACTACAGTTGAGTAGTTCGCCTGCGGCACAAGGGCTTCTTGGAGGAGGTGGTAGATAATCTGGACAAAATCAGGATTCTGTTATGAAGGAAGTGGATAATAAATGTTGTGTAGGTAACCGAAAATGCCCAAAAAAGGGAATTTATAATTTGTGGAATTGAGGTCTTACTTAGACCTTTTTATGTACTAAGTAGTATAATATAATACAATATAATTAATATAATATAATATAATAATATATATAATATAATAATACTCACAATAGCCCTGTGAGGTGGGCTTTATGATACCCACTTTGCACACAGGGAACTGATTGTCAGAGAAAAAAGTGTCATGGGTCACAAATCTAGAGACTCGTTAAGAGCCAGAGTTACACCTCTGTGACTCGTTCCTTTTCTGTACAATGAGAATAGCAAAGTACATATCTCATAGGGTTTTGTGAGGATTAATTTGAGTTCATACATGTGACATGCTTGGAAGAGTGCCTGACACCTAGTAAGCAAGTTGTAAGCTCCCTCATTGTCATAACTTCATTTCATAGAATCTAAGAGTCCATCAGTGGTAAGAAACTCCATTATTTTCCATTACTACCACTAAGAGGAAAGAAAGAAATGCTTCTGATTAAACTATAACCTAGGCCATTCTTATCACTTATAATTTTGTATTATATTTATTGGAAGAATGCTTTTGGCTTAATTAAACATAGATTCTTTTATCGTAAATCAACTTTGTGCACACATAAAAAGGAAAATGGAAGTGAAATAAATTGGTTAAGGTACTTCTAAAACCACTTCAAAACTCAGAATCCTAATCTTCACCACTTTCCAACTTGGAGTCATCAGTCAATATCCAACATATTCCACGCAACAGCCTCTGTGCCAGAAAGAGTGCTGGTGATTAAGCCTTTCCTAAAATAACTCGTAATACTATGAAAAGCGTTTACTGAGGGTCAGACTAACATGGTTTTGTAATTATGTAGAGTTAATTTTCTTTGATCCAGCTCTAGAAGTATTGCCAATACTCAGGATAACAATTGGTTAATAGTAGTTAAGAGTTGTCTTCTCCAGTCTCCAGGATTTCCTTCCATGCTGTTGCCACCTATTCAGCATGTTTCAATGCTGACACCGTGAATGTAGGTACGGGCAATTCTAACCTTGTCACAGCTGCTGCCTCCCTAAGACAGATTATAAAATGCCATGAACTGAAAGGTGCATCCCAGTTTCAGACATCTGAAAATATGAAAGATGTGAATCTTGCAGTTGGTGAAATAAAATACTCTTATCCTTATAATTATATTTATTCTTATTATTTTTAATCATTGACATACAATGTTATACTAGTTTCAAGTGTACAACCTAGTGATTTGACAATTCTATCTACTATGCAGTGCTCACAATGATAAGTGTAGTCACTATCTGTCACCATACATTATCACATTAGTACTGACCACATTCCCTATGTTGTGCTTTTCATCCCCATGACTTATTTATTTATAACTGGAAACTTGTACAGTCTAATCCCTCTTTCACCCATCACCCACCCGGCTCCTCTCTAGCAACCACCAGTTCTCTGTATTTATAAGTCTATTTCTGTTTTGTTGTTGTTGTTGTTTGTTTTGTTTTGTTTTTTAGATTCCAAGTGTATGTGAAATCTGGTATTTTTCTTTCTCTGTCTGACTTATTTAACTTGGCATAATACTCTCTAGGTCCATCCATGTTCTCATGAACAGCAAAATTTCATTCTGTTTCAAGGCTGAATAATATTCCTGTGTGTGTGTGTGTTGTGTGTATATATATATATATATATATATATATATATATATATATACATATGTATATATATGCATGCGTGTGTGTATATATTACATCTTATTTATTCATTCATCAATCAGTGGGCACTTGGGTTGCTTCTATATCTTGGCTATTGTAAATAATGCTGTGATAAACAGGGATGCATATATTTTTTTTAAGTTAGTATTTCTATTTTCTTTTTTTAGTGTTTATTTATTCTTGAGAAAGAGAGAGAGCACAAGTAGGGGAGAGGTAGAGAGAGAGAGAGGGGGAGACATAGAATTTGAAGCAGGCTCCAGGCTCCAAGCTGTGAACACAAAGCCTGATGCGGGGCTCAAACCCACGAACTGTGAGATCATGACCTTAGCCAAAGTTGAACACTTAGCCAACTGAGCCACCCAGGCACCCCCCATTTTCTTTGAATAAATACCCTATTAGTGGGATTACCAGATTGTATGGTATTTCTATTTTTTAATTATTTGAGGAATCTCCATACTGTTTTCCAGAGTGGCTGCACCAGTTTGCATTCCCACCAACAATGCATGAGGGTTCCTTTTTCTCTGCATCCTCACCAGCACTTGTTATTTCTTGTGATTTTGATTCCAGCCATTCTGAGATGTGTCAGGTGATATCTCGTTATGGTTTTGATTTACATTTTCCTAATGACTAATGATGTTGAACATCTTTTCATATTTCTGTTGGCCATCTGTATTTCTTCTTTGGAAAAATGTTCAGCCTCTCTGCCCATTTTTAATCAGGTTATTTGTTTTTTGGTTGTTGAATTGTATGAGTTCTTTGTATATTTTGGACATTAACTCCTTATGGAATATATCATTTGCAAATATCTTCTCCCCTTCAATAGGTTGCCTTTTAACTTTATTGATGGTATCTTTTGCTTTATTGATGGTTTCCTTTTTAGTTTGGTGTATTCCCAATAATTTATTTTTGCTTTTGTTTTATCTGTCTCCAAAGACTATAGCCCTTATTGTTAAACCCAAATCGGATGTCAGTAGCAACATAGTGCTAATCAAATAAACAAAAACTGAACACAAATTGTATTACACTTCACTCTTATGGAGAAAGTTAAGTTAATTAAAGGAAAGAGACACCAAAAAAGGTCACACTGGGAAAGTATCATGTTTTATTGATTAGAAATAATAAACACAGAGATTTACTTTGGCAAGCCATCCTAAGAAACTTTTTTTTCTTTTTCTTTTTAGAATAGGGCAAAGAATCAGAAACTTTGAAGTGCAAAAACTATTGAAATGTCCATCTAAGGCCATCCCTTTGTCATCATAGGCAAGAGCCTTGACATCTATTTTTAACAAGCTCCTCAGGAGATACTGAGGCTTAACGTGTGTAGAGTGAATAGACCACCAGTGGCCAATGCAGTTAGGTAACTTACAGGAGCTCAGACAGGAGCCACTTAAAAGGGCACCCTAGTAAGAAGGGTGTCTGCCTTGATGCTTAGATTCATAAAGAGTTAATGGAGAAGGAAAAACATTGCTTCTCACGTTTCCTTTTAAAACTTGCTCTGTTGGGGCGCTTGGGTGGCTCAGTGGGTTAGGTGTCCAACTTCCACTCAGGCCATGATCTCGCGGTTTGTGAATTCGAGCCCCGCCTCGGGCTCTGTGCTGGCAGCTCCGAGCCTGGAGCCTGCTTCGGATTCTGTGTCTCCCTCTCTCTCTGCCCCTCTCCTGCTCATGCTCTGTCTGTCTCTGTCTCAAAAATAAATAAAACATTAAAAAAAAAAAAACTTGCTCTGTTAAAAACAAAAACTCCTTTCTGACTTAGTGATTGCTATTTTAATGGCTGCTTCTTTGGTCAAAAATTGGTATTAGTTAAGAATACAGTCTCTTAAATGGAAAGACTCCTTTAGGAACCATAGACAAAACACACCTGTAGGTCAAGTCTGAAATTTCACAGGTGGGATGATGGATGGTGCCCGTGTCTGTGAGACACAATCACCAACATTCCAGGATGCATGAGGGATAGGCAGGTGGTCTCTTGAATGCTACCTCTTCTAATAGCTTTGCAGAGTTCAAAAACATCTTAGTAGTTCTTTAAAAGGCTTATAATTAGCTATGTCAGCTAAGACTATTTAGAACCGTAGAACATATCCTACCAAGAATTGTCACAAGAATACTACTTTTCTTTTATAATGCCAAGATGTCCCTTCTAAAGATATCACAAATGTCAAGGTTTCCTTTATTAATTTCTGCTGCACTTTGTTAATTTAGTTTGTCAGTCAGCCAGTCTACCAGTATCTTTTACATTCCTACTCTTTGCCAGGCTCTATAATAAGTGCTGCCAAAAAGAAAAATGACTAACACTTGCCGCTCTTTCCTGAAGAGACAAGAGTCTAGTGGAGACAAATAGATAATGACAGGAAGAGAATATGATGTGTAGTTTGATAGAAAGAAGCATAAGAGGCACAGAAGTAACTGATCCCAAACTTAAGAACTGGAATAAGTCCGTGTTGGAGGAAAGACCATTTGCTATGGTTGATTATAGCCTGGTTCTCCCTGGAAGTTCTCAGTCTATTTTTTTTCCTTTTCCTTAGGTAATCAGAATACAAGACAGGGCGTGTGATAACTATGGCAGACAGCTTTGCAATTTTCTTCACTCCTCTTGATGAGTAACTGTATTTCTTATAATTCATTGTAGTTTAACTTTTTGTAGTACCAAGAAAAGGCAGAGGGAACTAGTTTTGTATCAGATTACCTTTGTGTGTGTGTGTGTGTGTGTGTGTGTGTGTGTTGCCTTCCCAAAAGGGGGGGTGGGGGAGAAACAGTAGCTCTTCCATTTCAGTAAATACAGAAAAACAGACTTATTCCTCCTCTTGAGGTATTTATTTAACAAGCAATGTTTGGAAATTGGTATCACCTGGATGCTTTGATAGGCCATGGTTGGGATAAACTTTATTTAGCATACTTATCCTGAATAGCAATTAGAAGCCAGCAGACTCTGGATGAAGAGCATACAGAGATTTTTTTTTTTGTACTATTTTATTTTGTAACTTTTTAAAGCTAGAAATTATTTCAGATTGAAAAGTTTAAAATATATACGAAAAAGGAAACAAAGAAAAAAGGAAGGTAGCAGGATTTCACCAGGAAGGGAAAGGCAGAAAAAGGTAGTGAGAGAGGGAACTCAAGTAAGGGTATAGAGACATGAACCCACATGGTGTATCCAAGTATGTAGTTTAAAAGGCTGGAATATAAGATATCCAAGGCATAAGGGATAGGAAATAGCATGAGCAAATATAACTCTAAGGAGACAAGATCATAGAGGAACTTGTATACCATGCTAAGGTTTTTATTTGTATTTTGTAGGGTTCCAAACCCCAGTGAAGTGTTTGCAACAGAAAAGTGACTTGATTACATTTGCATTTTTAAAAGATCACTGGTGTCAATATGGAGATTTAATTGGAGGAAGATGAAGCCAAGGATGAGGCAACCAATAAGAAGGCTATTTAAATAATCCAGTAAAAGATTATGTGGAATTAGAAAATCATAAGACAACCCAAATTATGATTCAAACATGATTAAAATTGCAGTTGAAACCACAGAGCACACATCACAATGGCATTTTGTGAGATATCTCAATAGAAAGGAAAGTTTTTGGCATTCGAGCCCTTGAAACCACAAAGCACTGAGCTAATCATGATTTATTATAAAAATATGGAAGAGAGAAAAATATTTGTAAATCCTTTACTACAAAAAGTATACTAAATAAAAAGAATTATTCAGCCGCAGTGAAAAAAAAACCAAACCTATCGTACTCTATATATTGTTACTATAAAATTGAGATTATGGCCAGTTTGCTAAAAGGGGACAAGGATTTCCTGTAATACTTTGCTTTCTAATCACTAAGATTTGTAATTTTCTCCTTAATTGAATCCTTAATTCTAAGTTGCTGCAAGTTTGTTTTGCATGTTTGTGATTAGATGTATTTTACTCACTATATGTTTGTTTACAGGAATTTTCACTTACTACATTATGAGGTAGAAAATTGAGTTTTCTCATTAAAATTGTAGTTTACGCTGACTTCTTTCTGGAACACTTCTACTGTATAAGATGCATGAATTTGAAAGTGTTGATCCTTGTTGTTTGCTTTTTTCCCTATAGACATATTTGAGAATAAAATCTAATGTATGATTCCACAACATTCATTCAAACCAGGTCTGTTTCTTCCACAATGACAAGAAGGCTAACCTAGAATTCAGATGGTCATGGAGAGAATCAGATGTAGTTAAGCAATGTTGTAGAGGCAGATAAATGGGTCCCACTCTTTATAAGATAATCAATGATGAAAGAGTGGGGGATACTTCCCAGATTTCTGTCTTAAGTGATGAGGAATATAGCAGTGTCATTAACCAAACTGCAGGAGAAAGAGCAGCTTCAAGAGATAAGTATCACTTCAGATATATTAAATTGAACATGCCTTCAGTTACATTCAAAAGCATATTCAGCAGGTACTTGAAAATATGGATCTGAGCTTAGGAGAGACACTGGAGTTGGCAATAAAGATTTGAGGATTAACAATGTATTAGTGACAGCAATTGCTATGACACTGATGCCCACTGAAATAACAATCCTTTACATTTGTAGAGCATGTGACAATTTTTTAAGCACACTTACCATATAATATCTCATCTGAGGTAGGTAGTTCAAAATTACTCCCATTTTACAGATGAATACACTAAAGACTAGATAGGTTAACAGTTGCCCAAATTCACAAGTCCACCCTAGACACAGATCCTCTAATTCTAGTACCAATGTTCTTCGTATTGTTCCATCTTGATGAAATCATTGTGTGCAAATCTGTGGGAAGGACTGTGGCATTAAATACTATGCTCTCCAACTTGGGTAAACCTAATCATTCAGAAACAAATGTTGAATTCTCCATCGCACTAGAATTGTAACTAAGCACACATAAACTTACACATGCTTAATTCTGAAAGTTCTGTAGGTATTTTTTACCATCCTCCCACAGTTGGGATCTGCTTCCTTCATGTACTTCTGGAAGTTTCCCACCCCTTGTCATGGGGGAAAAAGGAGACTTGGAATTAACTAAGTGCTATATTGCCCTCTACTTGCTCTCCTGTGGCAAGAAGAATTCACTTGTCCTATGCCATTTACCTTAATCCATAAACACATAGAGAGGACAGAATGAGTAAACTGTTGGATCCAACATGTCATTCTTATGGACTCTTCACGAAGAGTTGATAGGGAATTTAGGTGGGCACAAAATCACAGACGAGCAGTGTCATCCACTGTGCCATTGAATTTGGCGATCCAAGTTACTCAGACCAGAATGTTCTCTAACCTAAAATATATCTCTTATGGAGAAACTGGTTAAAACTCATAAGTATGAGGTTATTTATTTTCTAGAGGGAAAGAGTTTTGAATATTTAAGGTGAGATGGTATTGAATGGGATGAATAGGATTTCAGAAGAAATTTTTTAAAGAATGTGGCCTACTTAAAGGCAGAAAGCAAGAACTATTTGTGGAGTGGAAAGAAGTAGTGAAGGACTCAGAAAAGGAAACAAAAGCAATGCTGCTAACAAAAAAAGCACTGGTCTTGGAAGTAGTGTGCACTCAACCGTGCAGAATTGCATCTACTTTAAAGTACAAAATGAACATTTTTCAAGTGGAGCCACAATAGTGGCTATTGAAATGCAGCAAAATGATCCAGAAATCAAAAGATATAAGGCAATCTCAGCAACTGAAATAAAGCTCCAGACACAACACTACTCCCAATCACACATAAATGTCAGACACCATATATTTTATACCCAAAGATAGCATTAAATTTAATGGGAATTTTACATGCACAAAGACTCTGGAGTTTGGATACATGAAATGAAGATTTGAATTGCTAATTTTCAAGAATGGATCAGGGGGACCCCTATAAGCCTTGGAAAAGTAAGACTTGGGATTTGAGCAGTTTTTCTTTGGTGGGTGTAGATTGCTATTGGCTGAGTAAGATGTTCTCAGTTGGACTTCCCTTCCTATGTCCCTTTAATGTAGAGACTGACAAAGCATCTCATACAGATGGGTCCATAAAACATCTGGAAATAAATGAGGAAAATAAAATCAAAGGTAGGTGATGACAAAAAGAAAGAAAGAAAGAAAGAAAGAAAGAAAGAAAGAAAGAAAGAAAGAAAAAGAAAGAAAGAAAGAAAGAAAGAAAGAAAGAAAGAAAGAAAGAAAGAAAGAAAACTGCAGGGAAGAGTAAGGCATTATAAAGGAGAGTCAGACAAAGGACTTGAAATAAGTAAAGAATATAAACAATTGGACAATCTTTTTATGTTGATCAGGTAAATCTTATCCTTATTAGATATATGCTAGACATTAAGAAATAAATATTATCTCTTACAAAACACAAAAAGAGATAAGAATAAGCATATTCTAATAGTCAATATCACTTGGGATAGATTTCTTTTAATGCATTCACTATGTCTGCATTTTTCCAAATGAGCATGCTTATTTTTATGGGAAAATGTCTTATTTTAAATAGGCATGATTACTTTCTAAGAAAAATCTTACAGTTCAAGCATCACCAGCATCTATAATAATGGTATACCCCACAATTTAGGCCTACACAATATCCACATTGTTGAAAGAACTGAATACGAGTTAGAAGATCTGGTTTCCAATTCCTATTGGAATTTCTATTACTAGCTGTGCATTTTGGGCAAATCACTTTCATTCTCTAAGCCCCCACTTCCTAATAGATGAAACTTAGATATTAATGGCCACCCACTCCATTCACAGAGTAGGAAGAATAAACAATAAAATGTATTTCCGACTACAGTGACATCTACAAAGTGTTAGTGTGGTATAAACAATGCTAAAATGTACAGTAGATCAATTTCATCTACAAGAGTCACATTGTAATAATCTTCACATTGTTTTTTTAATAATGTGCCATAATGTATTCTTCTCTTTAAAAATGCAAAAACACAAAAATCACATAGAAGGAAATGAAAGTTAACCATAAATATTACCATCTTAAAAAAAACTCCTGTTAATTTTTTTAATATGTATTTTTATAGTGATATATGAATGTGTGTCAGGCAGAGAATAGGTAGAAAAATGAATTCTGAGAAGCAGGATTGAAATAAAGAGAGTTAATGAAGGGACTGCTTTCAGAAGTGTGGGCAGAGTTAAGGGATTAGACAGGGCATGGTGAGGCACACAGAGCTAGAACAGGAACAGAGCTAGAACAGGAAGTTAATACCACCCTCTCTCCGGCTAAAGGCCACGGAGAGAAAAATACAGATACCTGGCAGGAGCTGTGGTTACAGAGAACCATAAATTGATACAAAAGAGGGAAGAAATCAAACCCTGGATCACTTTCTTTGCCAACCCTCCAATTTTACACTAATGCCTTCCATTGGCCAAAACCAATTCTAAGCCCTCTGATGAAGAAGCTCCCAAAATACCATCTGTAAGAGTCAGTCTCTTCGGGCACACAACAAAGCAGTCAAGGATGGAAAGTCAATCTGATGGGAAGCTGATGGGAAAGTCAAGCAGAGAACAATTAGAATGTATATTAAAATGGAAAATAGTTGTATTTAGTTAGTTTTGTATATTAATCTTCCAGTTAACATTGTATCAATGACCATGTTCCCATATTACTCTAAGTCTTTCCTGTGGCATAATTTTCAATGACCTCATAGCATTTTATCAACAGGATATATTACAATTTATTGGAAATAATAAATTATTTCTTTTTTCTCTTCTAAATATCCTGTTTATATATCAATATTTTTTATTTATCTCAGAGTGATCTTATAACCTCTTGGATTTAGGATAACTTGACTAAAGTTCTTGCTCCATGTGCCAAATTCTCCTCCAGCAAATACGTGAGAGTGCCCGTTTTAGTACAAACTCACCAATACTAGGAATTTCCATATTTTTAATTTTACCATTTCTATCAGCAAAGAAAAACCTATCCCATTTTAATTTGCATTTCTTTTATTAATAGTAATATTAAACATGTTTTCAATTTCACTATTTCTTCTGTAGGAAACCAAGTTCCTGCCTTTTTCTGGTTCTTCTTTTACAAGGCATCATTTACAAGGACATTTGAAATAAGATGTTCTGCTATCAGTTTATTCTCTAGTTATTTTAAGTATATTTGTTTTACTGCCACAAATTATTTTCTACCATTTTTTTTTAATTTCCAAGGCATAGGTTTTTAGGTGAAATTCCAATTTAAAAAATCTTTGAAGCTTAGAATTCCTTATTGTTTTGTAAATATAAAGTAATAATTTTGCTGCACCACCCACCATTGACATCTGGGATGAATTATTTTAAATTTAGGAAGACAGAATAGAGTGAAGATGGGTAGATGATTTGTCAAAGCCATTGAAATGATACTTTTTAATAACCTACTCTTCAGGTAAATAAACTAAGATCCCATGGCAGATTGGAGGAAACATGGCCACAATATTTGCTAACTACTACCTTGTAAAGGTGAAGCATTTTTCCCCACCTCTTAAATCTGGGCTGGCCTGTGTCTTGCTTTGACCGATAAGTCATGTTATGTGGTGGGGAAGTGATGTTATGGGGATTCTAGAACCTGGGATTTAGGAGACTTTGCAGTTTCTGCTTTCACCCTCTTGGACCACTACTATGACCTAGCTACAGAAGGAAGCCTGTCCAGCTTAGCAGAATAAGAGGCCATGCTAAAGGAGAACTGGGTGCCTTTGTCTGCAGCTGGTACCAATAATCAGGCTTCCAGCTCAGTCAGCCCTCCAGTTGAATGTAGCCATGCGAACAAGTTCAGGAAAAATCAGTAGTGGAATCACACAGCCAACCCACAGTATTGTGAGAAAAAATAAATCATAGTTGTTTGAGTCACTAGAGTTTGTCATGGACTGTTTCTCAGGAATGGTTAATAGAGGCAGATCTCATAAGAGGATATGTTTCTGAACCACTGACTGGTTTCAGTTTTATCCTACAATACAGATGCAGGAAACAATAGAACATGAAAGCTTTCTCCTAGAAGAAAATGAAGAAACAGAATGTGAAAGAATCACATACAAGTTGATAAAAACCAAGATATGTTAGTTTTTGAGAGGAAGAGTTGATTAATAAAATTAAATTATATGTGTAAACCACATGACAACTACAGGGTAAATCGACTTCCAGGGCATGTGTGAGCTTCTTTGGATCCATCCTCCCATGGAAAAGCCACGTTGCCAGTCTGTCCAGCTCTGGGCACCTGAGGTGCCTCAGGGCACAGAATGTAGCCACTGTGGAGAGACAAAGCTGGTAACCCATGGGTGTTCCTAGACCCACCATATTCTACAGCAGAAATCTGAAGAATTCAAGGATTCTAAATTCATATCTGGTCTTCCAAGTTATAATGAAGGAATATTTACCAGGATAAGAAGACAAAAATTTTAAGTTTATTAACTTGACTTAAAACTAAAACATTCAGCTTTGTGTTACCTTGGCCTCTGCCGCAGTCTTTTCCAGGGCTCCACAAGTGTTACAATTAGTCCTAACCCTCTAAATTGCAGTCCATTGATCCCTAAGGACACATCAATATATTCTTTCCCATCACATGTTCACTTTCGATTCTAATATTTTCATCATTTGAGTTTCAGTTGAACAAGTTTTGACTTGGCACTTGCTATGTACTGAATAAAAGGTGGTGCATGATAATTACTGAAATAACTCTTTAGTTAAAAATAAACATCCCCAATATTTCAAATTTTGGAACATTATGAGATGGTTTTGAAAATGCTGATGTAACTTTAAGCAATTTTGTTTGCTTTTTATAGCCTCATTTCTAATTCCTTTTTAATAAGTATCTGAAATGTAGTTGAGATTGTAGCTATTCATTATAGTTTTCTTTTACTGTGTGTATTTCCTTGTGTGTGTGTTTTAATGGGTTTTCTTTGCTCTGTAATAAAATAAAAAAGTAAAAAACGCTCAAACAGTAACCAAAACTGTGAAAGTATTCTATGGCTAATTCCCTGAGCCAAGAAAGTAGCAAAATGGTTGGCAAGAAAGGGAGGATTCAAGAGATACTTGAGAAGAAAGTTACTTGATACTTGAGAGGCAAGACCTGAGTAGAAGGTGAGGGTTGAAGAGAAGAGAGAGAGGAAGAACCAAAAATGATGACCAGGCTTCTGGTTAGAGCGTTAAGAAGGTCATGTTGCTCATTGAGATGGGGAACACCATGAGTAGGGAAGCAACTGAGAAAATTAAGATACTAATTAAATGCCCAAATGCTGCATGTGGAGAATGGATGAGGCGGCAGAAAGTGCTATCGCAGTATGACTCTTCTTCTAATTGATTAAAGCCATGATCATCCCCATGTTAGAATAATCATCCTGTTTGGTCACTTTTAGCATGTCTATTTGGATCTGAAGCCCATTTCTTGCTTTTATTTTGCCTGGTATTCCATTTAACTAGTAAAGCACTCATCCTACAACACTACATACAGACTCCGAGGACTTGACTCCTAGAACCCCTGTTGGAAACACTACAGGGAATGAAAACTGGGTTCGAGTCTGGCTGACTGCCGTGCTTCCTATTAATGGATAGAAATGTAATATTCATTAAAAAGAATTCAGACTTCAATCGCTCTAATAATCATGAGCTTCTTTCATCAATGCATAATAGAACAAAAAGATTGATGTTCATTAGGAATGACTTTCAACATTTTTTTACTTCTTATATAAAAAATAAATCTGTTCAAAATCTTATGAGGTCTGAGATATTTCTGGTCTGCTTGGAAACAGTAGGCAAGTTTTTATACAGTTGTTCTACTCTTCACCAATGTAGCCAATTTAGAATATTCCATTATCTGGTGAAATTTAGCAGCCTAAAATTGCTTTCAGTTAAGAAGCCCCTCACTTCTCTCCTGCTTACAAAAATATTGTTTTTTAAAAGGACATTTAGTATGACTAGGACATTGTGTGCCTTCAAATTTTTCCTATAGTGGGTTATGAGAGAAATGAGGAACAGGAAATAGTCATCAATAAAGTTACTCCATTGCCCATATAGAGTCCCCCAAAGTTAGAAAATGAATACTTAATATTTTCTAAGTGTCAATAAAAGACTGAATATTTTCATCAGAATAAGACCTTGTCCATAGGCATCTGTATTTTCAGGGGGTCAAAGACATGTGAGTCCTCCAGAGTGCATGGCCGCTTTAGATTGTATAGACTTTCCTTGTGATTTTAAAATGGATTCTTGTTAAATTTGAAAACCTGTCTAGTTACAGACTCAAAAAGGTAGAATTAAAAGGACCCAAAGAAATCACACAATTTGACTTGGTCAGTTACAGCATCACATTCTCCTGGCCATCGTGATTGATCCAAGGATGGACACATGACCCAAAGCAGTGTGACACCTGGAGACTGAAGCTGGGAGGGAATCACACATCCTGCCCTCTTCTGTTTATAAATGTTCCAAGTGTAGTGAATGAATGATGTTTGTTGGTGTGTACTAAAGTTTTATATATTGAATACATGGATGAAAAACTGAGGCCTAGAGAGATTGCATAGTTTTCCCAAAGTCACAGAGAGATGAAGTGATAGTAAGGAGTCTATCAAAAGAGATTTTTCCCTTAAAAAGTGGCTGAAGCATGAAAATAGCCTATTGATTCGTATGACTAAAATGTAGTAGAGAAGGCTTCAGACACACTGGATTCAAGAGCTCAAAAGATGTCAAGGTTTGGCTTCTCTTTATCACTCAGCTTTGTCTTTCCAGGTCATTAGCTTCACCCACAGGCTCCACAAGGTGATCACTAGAAGTCTAGGCCAACCTCTTCCTATGGCCAAAAGTCCCAGAAGGGGAGGGGGAAAAAAGCATGCAACTTTCTCAGGGGTCCTAGCACAAGCCTCATTGGGTCTCATTGACACTGACTGGGTCATGCGACCAGTCTTCGATCAACTGCTCTGGCTGGGAGATTGTGATATTCTGATTGGCCTACTCTGTGTCACATGCTCACTCTGAGCCAGTGAGAGTCAGCTCCATCTGAAGAGATGTATGGAAGAGAGCAGGGTCAGAGTGGTTCCTGAGGGAGAATCATTCCATTAACCAGAAAATACTGGATGGTTAAAAACTACAGATGCCTACTACAGCAGCCAAGCAGTGTCTGGATCACCAACAATCACTTCGAGAAAGAAGCTATTTCCTCTACTCCTTTTTGCCTTATAATTAAAAATCTCTGAACAAGCTTTGGGAAAGAAAAAGCAATGAATAGAATAGGGAGACTCAATGGACTGAATATAAAAACAAGGTAACTTTCTAACCAGCTTGCTTATTCTTCCAGACCATTAGCACTGGGATAGGGGAGCAAGGGCCTCCCTTCTTGCACTCACTGCCCAGTTTTGATTTGGCTACAGCCTCCTCAACACATCGCTGCTCCACTCAATCTGAGGCTGAGAGTTGGACATCCCATAGGTCTATGAGAGATAGAAAGAAGATGGTCCCCGTATCCCCAAGATAAAATTTTCTTATGCTCTATGTTCTTGTGTTCTTGTGTTATATGTTCCACTGACATATGTTCTTATGTTCTATGCTCTTGTGTTATATGTTCCACTAACATACAAATTAACAGCTGAAAGCAGTGACTGAAGGTCTATTGAGAGCAAATAGGGGGCCCAAATGAAGTATCATAATGGGGTGGTGGGATCCATCAGTGGCAAATTTCCTGGTTTTCTCAGTTTTACTGAGGAACCAGCCAGACCAGACTCTGCCAGGCATATTCATATTTATAACTGAAGGCACTATGTTCCACTATGTCTTCTGCAACCTCTGCTTCTGGACCCCAGATGATCCGCACATGGGATCATCTGCTAACCTGCTTCTTAAGGCTTGTATTAACCATGCAGACAAAACTGAGCTCCCTTTCCTCCTTGTTGGTTTCAACATCCCTAGAGAAGGAAATGATTGCCCCAACTTGCATCGTTTGTTCAACTGTAGCCTGAAAGTGAGGACATGGGGAACAAAGTGGCTGCTCCCATGGTGACAGTTTAAATCAAGGGGAAGTGGGTCCAAAAACAATTGGGATGAGGAAAAAGCAGAAAATATAACAAGTGTCTAGGTCAGAGTGATTCCACTGCTCTGGCTGGGTGCTTCTATTGCTGCTGCCTTTGGAAAACTTTAAATCTTAGGCCAGGGCTATACCAAGGTATTCAGGGGCTTATAATTTGGTGTCCATTCATTCATTTAATATAAAAAGAAAAATATTTTGCACCAATATAAATCACATTCTTCCTTCTTAAGTTCAAAATAAGGAATTTATTACATAGTTTTTAAATTCATTTCACTAATTTTTCTGTCAGTAAAAACTCACAGATGTTAGACACATTCTTGTTCAACATGGATGTATATATGTATATACATAAACATAAGTTTTTAAACTTTGTCTCCAGGTTTAACATCTTTCTCACTTACAGAAAATATCTTTCTTACTTTTCTGTAGCTCATAGTCTCCGATTTACTTTTATAATTTTTCTGAGCCAGATAACTTTTTAAGAGACAAATTAAAGTTCTTAAAATAAAATATGAAAATAAACATAAAACACAACATAGTGAGGTCAAAATTAAACATACATTCATATATGTAAAGACATTGAGTTTATTCCTTTTCCAGAGTTAATCTAATCTTCCTAACAATCCCTTGGGTTATTGGATAATAGAGAAAAAACTTGAAATCAATTTTGTCTATTAAATTTACCTAACTCAATAAAATAAACAATCTCTTTACATGATCCAATCTTGTTCAGATAAAGTTACTTCCCCTTTTGTATTTTTTTTTCCCCTCCTCTTGCTCCTCTCCAAGATGGCAGGTGATTATTGAGGGGCAGGTGATTATTGAGGGAAAGAAGGGCCCATGTGGCCTCCCAGTGGCAGGGAGAGAAGGTATCATTTTCCTACACATAAACCCTTGCGTTCTTCTCTAGCTACCTTGATCACTAAAATACTGTAGTATCCTTTGGTTTCCTGGTGATGAGTCATCCTGCTGGTATCAAATGAAAAAAATCTGTGTGGAAGGTGCTCTTACTTTGATCAGTGTCCTCTGATTACCCCTGCCCAACCGGCCCTTCCTTAGTAATTGCTGATGTTGTGTGTACCTCTAAGATCTCACTGCAATTCCCAGCTGATTCCCAGGGAGAATGGTCTTCTTAATAGCAGTCAGCTGAAGGCTCACTCTACATCCCTCTGACATCCCTCCGGCTACACCCACCAACCAGTGCCATCAGCTACTTCCCACATCTCTCTGCAGAATCTGTGAGAACTTCTTGGTCTTCCACACTGTAGAGATGGAGTTCTCTCTCTGCATAAATGCCCTTCATCAAGGATTTTATCCTGAGATGGCCACCACAGCTTGGTATAGGAGGAGCCATCATGAAAGCTGGTCTCTTCTCAACCTTATAAGAGAGAAGTTAAAGGTATGTCTACTTTTGGATCTTCTCCTCAACCCATCTAATACATCTCTGTTACAATTTCAACCCCGAAGAAGAAAGTCAGGACAAGTGTGTTGCAACTCCTATTGTGACTAACTTCGATTCCTTTGTCCTTTCATTTTTTTCTAATTGGGGCGCCTGGGTGGCTCAGTTGATTAAGCATCTGACTTCAGCTCAGGTCATGATCTCACAATTCGTGGGTTTGAGCCCTACATCGGGCTCTCTGCTATCAGCACAGAACCCACTTCAGATCCTCTGTCTCCCTGTCTGGCCCTCTCCCACTTGCACAAGCTCTCGTTCTCTCTCTCTCTCAAAAATAAATAAACACTAACAGATTTTTATTAGGGGGCTCCTGGGTGGCTCAGTCGGTTAAGCGTCTGACTTCAGCTCAGGTCATGATCTTATGGTCTGTGTATTCAAGCCCCACATCAGGCTCTGTGCTGACAGCTCAGAGCCTGGAGGCTGCTTCAGATTCTGTGTCTCCCTCTCTCTCTGCCCGTCCCCCGCTCTCTCTCTCTCTCTCTCTCTCTCTCTCTCTCTCAAAAATAAATAAACATTAAAAAATTTATTTTTATTTTTATTAGATTATAGTTGGCATACCAATGTTACATTAGTTTCAGGTGTACAACATAGTGATTTGAGAAGTTTCTATGTTATGCTATACTCACCACCAGTACCATCTGTCATCATATAACACTATTATAATATCATTGACTATATTCCTTATGCTGTACCTTTTATTCCCATGACTTACTCCTTCCATAATTGAAAGCCTGTATCTCCCATTCCTCTTCACCCATTTTGCCCATCCACCCCAGCTGGTAATTATCAGTTTGTTCTCTGTATTCATAGGTCTTATTTTGCCTTTTGTTTGTTTGTTTATTCATCTGGTATTTTTACATTCCACATATGAATAAAATTATATGGTATTTGTCATTCTCAGTCTGACTTATTTCATTTAGCATAATACCCTCTACACCCACCCCGTTGTTGCAAATGGCATGATTTCATCCTTTTCATGTCTGCATAATATTCCATTATGCATACACACACACACACACCCCACATCTTTATCCATTCGTCTATTGATTAACACAGATTGCTTCCATATCTTGGCTATTGTAAATAATGCTGCAATAAATGTAGGGGTGCATATGTGTATTTGAATTAGTGTTTTTGCTTTCTTTGGGTAAATACCCAGTAATGGAATTATTAGATCATGTGGTATTTCTATTTTTAATTTTTTGAGAAAACCCCATACTCTCTTTTGCAATGGCTGCACCAAGTTACATTCCCACCAACAGTGTACAAGGGTTCCTTTTTTTCCCATATCCTCACCAACACTTATTTCTTGTCTTTTTTATTTTAGCCATTCTGACACGTGTAAGATGATATCTCATTGTGGGTTTGATTTGCATTTCCCTGATGATTAGTGATGCTGAGTATATTTATAACCTTTTTGTGTGTGTATGTTTTCTTTGGAAAAATGTCTCCTGGGGTCCCCTGCCCATTTTTAATTGGATTGCTTTTTTTTTTTTTGGTATTGAATTTTGTAAGTTATTTATATATTTTGATATTAACCCCTTATCAGATATATCATTTGCAAATATTTTCTCCCATTCAGTGGGTTGCCTTTTTATTTTGTTGATGGTTTTCTTTGCTGTGCAGAAGCTTTTTATTTTGGCATAGTCCCAATAGTTTATTTTTGCTGCTGTTTCCCTTGCTTTAGGAGACATATCTAGAAAAATGTTGCTATAACCAATGTCAGAGAAATTACTGCCTGTGTTCTCTACTAGGGTTTTTATAGGTTCAGGTCTCACAGTTAGGTCTTTAATTCATTTTGAATTTATTTTTGTGTACAGCATAAGAAAGTGGTCCAGTCTCATCCTTTTACATGTAGCTGTCCAGTTTTCCCGGCACCATTTATTGAAGATATAGTCTTTTCCCTATTGCATATTCTTATCTCTTTTGTCATAGATTAATTGACTATATAAGCATGGATTTATTTCTGGGCTTCTTATTCTGCTCCATCAATCTACATGTTTATTTCTGTGCCAGTATCATACTGTTTTGATTACTACAGCTTTGTTGTGTATCTTGAAATCTAGAATTGTGATACTTCCAGCTTTTTCTTTCTCAAGAGTGCTTTGGCTATTCAGGGTCTTTTGTGGTTCCATGCAAATTTGGGAATTAATTGTTCTAGTTTTGAGAAAAATGCTGTTGGTATTTCGATAAGGATTGCACTGAATCTGTAGACTGCTTTGGGTTGTATGGACATTTTAACAGCATTAATTCTTCCAATCCATGAGCATGGAATATTTTTCCATTTGTTTATGTCATCTTCAATTTCTTTCATCAATGTTATATAGTTTTCAGAATATAGGTCTTTCACCTTGTTGTTTAAGTTTATTCCTAGGTATTTTATTCTTTTTTGGTGTAATGATAAATGAAATTGTTTTCTTAATTTCTCTTTCTGCTACTTCATTATTAGTGTGCAGAAACACTACCAATTTCTGGATGTCAGTTTTGTATCCTGCAACTTTATCAAATTCATATATTTCTTCTAGTAGCTTTTTGGTGGAGTCTTTGGGATTTTCTATGTAGTATTATGTCATCTGCAAATAGTGACAGTTTAACTTCTTCTTTACCAATATGGATGCCTCTTATTTCTTCTTATTGTTTCTTTCCTGTGGCTAGGTCTTCCAGTACTATATTGAATAAAAGTGGTGAGAGTGGACATCCTTGTCTTGTTCCTGATCTTAGAGGGAAAACTCTCAGTTTTTCACCATTAAGTATGATGTTAGCTGTGGATTTTTCATATATGGCCTTTATTATGTTGAGGTATGTTCTTTCTAAACCCACTTTGTTGAGAGTTTTTATCGTGAATGGTGTTGTATTTTGTCAAATGCTTTTTCTACATCTATTGAGATGATCATATGATTTTTATCCTTTGTTTTGTTGATGTGGTGCATCATGTTGATTGATTTGCAAATATTAAACCATCCTTACATTCTGGAATAAATCCCACTTGATCATGGTGAATGGCCCGTTTAAAGTATTTTTAAAAGGTTTGCCAATATTTTATTGAGAATTCTGCATCTATGTACATCAAGGATATTGGTCTATAGTTTTCTTTTTTTGTGTTATCTTTGTCTGGTTTTGATATTAGTGTAATGCTGACCTCCTAAAATGTATTTAGAAGTTTTCCTTTGTCTTCTATTTTTTGGAATAGCTTAAAGATAATAGATACTAACTCTTCTTTAAATGTTTGGTAGAATTCACCTGTGAATCCATTTGGTTCTGGATTTGAATTTTGGGGTCATATTTTGATGACTTATCCAATTTTGCTACTACTAATTGGTCCAGTCAACTTTCTATTTCTTTCTGATTCAGTCTTTGAAGATAGTATGTTTCTAGGAATTTTTCCATTTCTTCTACATTGTCCAGTTTGTTGGCATATAATTTTTTGTAGTATTCCTTCATAATCCTTTGTATTTCTGAGGTGTCAGTTGTGACTTCTATCTTGTTCCTGATTTTATTTATCTGGGTCCTTTCTTTTTTTTTCTTGATGAGTCTGGCTAAAGGTTTTTCAATTTTGTTTATCTTTTCAAAGAACCAGCTTTTGGTTTCATTGACTTTTTTTCTATTTATTTTTAGTCTCTCTGTCATTTATTACTGCTCTGATCTTGATTATTTCCTTCCTTCTACTCACCTTGGGCTTTAGTTGTTCTTTCTCTAGTTCTTTTAGGTGAGAGGTTAGATTGTTTATATTTTTCTTGTTTCTTGAGGTATGCCCTATATCACTATATATTTCCCTCTTAGAACTGCTTTCACTGCATCCCAAGGATTGTAGACCATTGTGTTTTCATTTTCATTAGTCTCCATGTACTTTTTCTTTTATTTTTCTTTGGTTATTTCATTGGTTTCCACATGTTTGTGTTTTTTTCAGAATTTTTTTCTTGTGATTGAGCTCTCATTTCATACATCATCAAAACAGATACATGGTATGATTTCAATCTTTTTTTTCTATTTTTATTGTATATTAAGTTAGTTAACATACAGTATAGTCTTGGCTTCAGGAGTAGAATCCAGTGATTCATCCCTTACATGTAACACCCAGTGTTCATCCCAAAAAGTACCCTCCTTAATTCCTATCACCCATTTTCCCCACCTTCTCACCGCCATCAACCCTCAGTTTGTTCTCTGTGTTTAAGAGTCTCTTATGGTTTCCCTCCTTCTCTGTTTGTATCATATTTTTCCTTCCCTTCCCCTATGATCATCTGTTGACTTTTTCAAATTCCACATATGAATGAAATCATGTGGTATCTGTCTTTCTCTGACTGACTTATTTCACTTAGCATAATACCCTCCAGTTCCATCCATGTTGTTGCAAATGGCAAAATTTCATTCGTTTTCATTGTTGAGTAGTATTCCATTGTGTGTGTGTGTGTGTATGTGTGTGTGTGTATATATATGTGTATATATATATATATATATATATATATATATATATACCCATATTCCTAATCCATTTGTCACTTGATGGACATTTGGGCTGTTTCCATAATTTGGCTATTGTTGATAGTACTGCTATAAACATATAAACATTGGGGTGCATGTGCCCCTTTGTGATTTCAATCTTCTTAAATTTATTGAGGCTTGTTTTGTGTCCTAACATGTGATCTATCTTGGAGAATGTTCCATGTTATGTCCATTTGATCTAATATGTCATTCAAAGACACTGTTTTCTTATTGATGTTCTGCCTAGATTATCTTCCATTGATGTAAGTAAGGTGTTAAAATCTCCTAATATAATTGTATTACCATCAATTTTTCCCTCTATCTTTGTTAATATTTGCTTTATGTATTTAGGTGCTTCAGTGTTGGGTACATAGAGACTTACAATTGTTATATCGATCTCTTTATCATTATGTAATGCTCATTTTTGTCACTTGCTACAGTGTTTCATTTTTTTTAACTTTATTTATTCTGAGAGAGAAAGAGAGCATGAGCAGGAGGTGGGGGGAGAGAGAGAGAATCCCGACCAAGCTCCACATTGTTAGCACAGAGCCTGATGCAGGGCTTTATCCCACAAACCACAAGATCATGACCTGAGCTGAACCCAAGAGTCAATGCTCAACCTACTGAGCCACCCAGGCACCCCTACAGTGTTTGTTTTAAAGTCTGTTTTGTCTGATATAAGTATTACTACCCCTGCTTTTTTTTCTTTCATTTGCTTGTTTAATGTTTTTCTATCCATCAGTCTGTGTGTCTAAGTCTGAGGTAAGTCTCTTACAGGCAGCAAGAGATAGGTCTTTTTTTTTATCCATTCCTCCACCTCATTTCTTTTGGTTAGACCAGTTAGGCCATTTACATTTAAAGTAATTATTAATAGGTATGTACTTATTATCATTTTGTTATTTGTTTTTTTGGTTTCTTTTATAGTTCTCTCTTCCTTTCTCCTCTTACTCTCTTTTTTTGTGATTGATGAGTTTCTGTAGCATTACATTTGTCTTTCTTTCTCTTTATTTTTTGTGTATCAATTATGGGTTTGGGGTTTATTATTACCATAAGGCTCATATATAAAATCCTAACTATATAGCAGCCTATGTTAAGTTGATAGTCACTTATGTTCAAACATATTCTAAAAAAAGACAAAAAAAGTCTTTCTTTTGTTTTACTCCCTCTTCCACATTTTAATAATGCTGTCATAACTTACATCTTTTTATAATAATTTTCTAATGTCAATTATGGCCTTTTATTTTCCACTTAAAGAAGTGTCTTTAGAATTTTTATGAGGCTGGTTTAGTGACATTCCCTTCTTCTTTTGACCATCAACTGAAAGTTGAACAAATTACAATTTTTATATCCTCTTCCTTTCAAATCAGAACTTTCTCTACATTAGATCCTGTTCCTTCTCAAGGTAGAATTTTCTATCCTTCTTTCTCTGAGCTATAATGTCAGTTGGCTACCAGGAAATGAGAGATATGAGAATGAGGAATAAAAAACACACACGATTTAATATTTTCAAGATATTATCTCATATACATTTGTGTTTGCATCAGAGAAGGTCAGTGCTCTCAAGGATCCCTTTTTTTTTTCATTTGAAGTTTTGTCTACTTTGGAAGGAATTGGCCTGATTTATATTTTGCCTGTTCTATGAGGAGTCACATATGGAGTACTGGATAAAAGAAGCCATGCCACATTTCTGATTTATGTCTATGGTGTTTTCATGTCCTTTTATAAGTGGACGCCAAAGGAAAGTCCTCTGGCTGACCCTCCTTTACTCCAGCTTTGCCTAGATCATAACTTCTCTGATACAAGAGATTTAGCTATTGCTAAAGAAAAAAATAGACATTCTCCCTACTGTCGTAAAATGAATTGATAAAAGGAAGCATTTTGTAAAGAAAGTGAATAGCCATCCAAAGCATTTCTGCCAAGAAAAAAATACTTACAGATTTGTCTATTGATGGGATGCTCTAGCCCTTGATTACAATCTGGCTTGTATTGGTCTCTAAACACTTCCCATGAATTCACACTGTTGGGCATGAAAGGATTAAGCGTTACATCATAAGCACCTATTGCCTGAACACCTCTAATGGTCCTACATAGAAAAGGTTCCACACCTTGCAAATGGAGGGACTGGGCACTGCCTCACCTCCCTCCACAGTTTCCTAGTTTTGACCCTAGCCTCATGACCACACCTGTGTGCCACTGTGCACATCATTCCTCTCCCACATCATTCCTTTCCCACATCATTCCTTTCGCATATCATTCTTGCCATCGTTCTGCTAACTCCCTGTCCTACATCAGACCATAACCACATCTGTCCTTAAGCCTAGTTGCCTAGGTCCAGTGGTTTACTCTCAATATCTGCCTGCCTGATTTTGCTTGGTTCACGTTGTGGAAGGCCCAACTCTTTCCCAAGCTAAACCTCAATTTTAATGACTTCTATTTCTGGTGCACATCTGACTGGTTCAAGCACACAGGGAAAAGTGTGAAGGCAGGTGGGAGCCAAGGGCAAGAAATAGCCCAGTTCTATTCTCAATAACATAAAACCCTGCCACTGTATTCACACCACCTTGTAATGGTGCTCATGGTTTCTCTGATATTCTATATCATTCTAGTGTTCTGTACCAAGCACTCCAGTCTTGACTTGGCAGTTTAGATAAGAAGTATAAATTTCAACTAACAATGCATCCATTCAGTCAATGAAATACCTGCAAATTCAAACTGTTGATGGATAAGTTACTCATCCTCTTGGATATGCCAACTCCTGTAAAGGTAACTCTCATGTAAAAGAATTGTACATCTTATTTTCTTTCACTGCATCACATGAAATAGGGTCTTAGAGGCTCCACAGTAGGGTGATATTTTCTTCCCCCATAGATGGCCCAGTAAGTTTGGTTGAAGGAGTAACAAACCATTCTGTGAACTCTTCCACATAGCCCTGGACCTGATCTGTCTTCTTTCTATCCATGATACCTGTTCTTTCTGGTCCACCCACAGACTTTGTCCTTCATTTAGGTCTCCTTTTGTCTCTTTTACTTGGCTATCTCACATGATTCCAAGCTCAGCCCTGCTCGGATGACTCTCAAGGACTACACAAATGAAATGCCATTTGCTGATACTGCCTTCCAGATCACAGACAAAGCTGGTGGTTGAAAAATACCCAGGTCCTGCCAAGCATCTTCATGCCTCAGTGCAGCCCACAGCTTGGGCAGCTCAAATCTTGGCTTAGGACTTATAAAGAATTGTGCTAGTTATTACAACCTAGAAGAAGGTCATTATCCAAGTGTCTTTTTAATATTTTGCTATTATTCAAAGATGGAAATAATATTAGTTCCATGTTTAAAGTGGGAAATGCCTAGGATATGTTTTATGAACTGCTCAATGGCTTCTGAGGTTATCTTTATTTTAAACATGTTTCCAGGGTAAAGATAAAAAGACAAGAACTTGCCCTCTGAATTTTCTATAATGTACCACTTATCAGTTATAAAAAAAGCTTATCTTGGTATGTTTGCACACATCTCTTTTTTTGACATTTATTTATCTTTGAGAGACAGAAACAGAGTGCAAGTGGGGGAGAGGCAGAGAGAAGGAGACACAGAATCCGAAGCAGGCTCCAGGCTCTGAGTTGTCAGCACAGAGCCCAATGCGTGGCTTGAACCCACGAACCGTGAGATCATGACCTGAGCCAAAGTCAGACACTTAACCGAATGAGCCACCCAGCCCCCCCAGATTTACACACATCTTACCTGTGGTTTATGCTTGCATATATGCTCACATGTACAAGTGTGTGTGTGTGTGTGTGTGTGTGTGTGTGTGTGTGTGCATATCCTGCTCTGCCAAATATATGCTAATAGGTGATGGGTAGCTAGATGGTTTCTGGTTTTGCTCTTTGGACTTTAATCACTGAAAATCATCCTGGGGTTATAGTGAGTGCTTCTGAAAAAGGACTTTAATCATGAAAAACATGATCTGATTTAATTGACCAGAAAGCTCATCAATTTCTGCTGTTCCATCTATTGATTAATAACAAAACAATACTAGCTATCTGTGAGCAAAGGAGACTTACTGAGTAAAGCATGGTAAGTAAAAGTACTAAAAAAATCTTCTAATTCTTTACAGACCCAAGACCCCTCAATTGTCACTCAAAAATAGGGAAGGAAAAAAATAAAAGACAGGCATAGAGAAAGGAATATGAACATGAAGCTCATATGAAATATTTTTGTTCCCAAAATATATTTTGAACTAAGAGAACAAAAATTAAGGGGTGAGAGACTGAGCTACCAGGGGAAAATAAAACTACTCAGTGGTTTGATAAAGAAACAGGAATATTTTCCTTTAGAAAATTTCCTTCCACAGTTTTTGGCAGCTGGAAAACATATGTGATAAAACAAAGACATAACTGAGCCAACAGGGGATTTAAGTCTAATCAGATTTAGGAAAAGCCAAATTGTCTCTGGAGTGGAGACGGGGAAGGAAGAAGTTTTATAGAGCACAATGGGAGAAGATTATTTACTTCTCTCTGGAACATTGATGAGCTACCAGGTAATGAAATTTTTATTGCAATATTTACTACAAACTGGCTTTATTTCCTGCATCTATATTTTAGCTTTGCTGAGTACCTCTGCTGCCTTATCTTGTTTGGCATTGTGGTCCTTACAGTCTCTCCCATGCCATCCTCTCTTCCATTATTTCTCTTTCCAACCAGCACTATTACTATTCACTTGTCCTTTCCTTTGTTCATCAGTTTCTTAAGATGAAACCCTGAAATATTTCCCTGACTTTTTAGGTTGTTCCCACTCCTTCTTCCTTTCTTGCTGTCGGCATCTGAGCTTGAGGTAGACCCCTTTTCTGTGTATATCAGAATAGAACTACCTCTCCGTTCCTGTCTCCCACCACTATTGCTGGATAGTGAGCTCTGGGCTCTGGAACAGCATCTCTAGCTGCTATTCTGATTTCAAACTGCATGTCCTGCTGACATGTTCCGTTCAACATATCCAAAACCAAACTCATTATCTCCCCCCCAAACCAGCTCCTCTTCCTAATTTCCCTGCTTCCAGTAAGCAGGCATCTACAGCTCGAAGTGTTTCTTCAACTCCCACATTCAATCAATCGCTTCTGCACTGATTCTCATGCCTGTTCCTTTCTTCTCATCCCCTCTGCCCCCACACTAGTTCAGAGCCTCATCACTCTTTGCCTGGCCTACTGGGAAAACTACCCCATTGATCTCTCTGCCTCCACCCACTCCAGTCCATCCTACACACAGCTACCTGATTAATCATCCTGAAATACAGTCCCAATCTCCTTGTCCACCCCCAGTTATAAAACTTTAAAACACCTCACTGTCTTTGGAATTAAGCACAAACACTTCATCCTGCTACTCAAGTAACTTTACAGTGGAATTTTAACTCATCTGTTTAGATTTATCCATCACTGATGTCTATTGTCCAACTAAACCTATGTAACGAGGAAGAAATCAAGAAAGATCCCGAATTAATTAGGCTTTTGCCTAGAAGTTCAGGCATGCATATTATTTATGGGTAGGGGTTTGGGAAGGTCAGGAAGTGGCCTAAAGGCAAAGAGGATTGTCCAAGACAAGACCTGCCAATTTCATAGTTCTTTCCACAGGTCATTACTCTGTAAATAGTAGATGCTCCATGAATTCTCGCTAAGCAACTTGCTTTTACTGCATTTTAAGCTAGGATTTTACATTTGGACAAATCTCAACCAAAGAGCAGATGTTTTCTTATGCTTTTCTAAATCAGTGTAGCTTATTATTCTCAGTTTTCTGTTAATATAAACTCTGCTACAAATACATTCCCCAGGCTAGAACTCAGCTATATTTTTGATGGGAAAGAAGGAACAACTTTCATTGCAGCCAGATTTTTTTCTTTCATCTCTCAGCTAATAATGCATCTATCCAGTCAATGAGAAGTCTGCAGAGTCAGACTGTATGTTAGTAATGCTGTTGGATATTTAGATTCCCATAAATATGATTCTAATACAACGGCGGCAACAACAACAACAACAACAAATTCCCAGGGTTGTAAGTGTTCTGCAACATGAAAAAACTTTTTTACAGACTTTATAGGCTTTTCTCTGCACAACTATTTTTTTAACCAGGCAAAGAAGGTACAATGGAGGGGTTGGCAAATTTGTCTATAAAGGGATAATTTAGTAAATATTTTAGGCTTGTGGGACATGTAATCTTTGTCTCATCCACTCAATTCTACCTTTATAGCATAAGAGCAGCCACAGACAGTCCATAAAGGTATGGGGTGTCTGTGTCCCAATAAAATGTTAGTTATGGACACTGAAATTTGGATTTCATCTAATTTTTACGTGTTGAAAAATATCATTCTTATCCTGACTTTTTTTTTGGACATTTAAGAGTGGGAAAACATATTCCTCTCTTATGAGCCATACAAAAAAAGGAAATGGGCTGGATTTGGCTCATGGGCCATAGAACTCCTAGTGTAGTGCTATCCTCATTCTATAGGTGAGACTCTATAGCTCAAAAGTTTAAATAACTTGTCTGAAATTGCTCAATATGGCATCAGAATAATTAGTGAAAGTTTAGGCCACATTATGTGACCAGAATTCTAGTTTCCTCACTCTATAACAATGGCTCCCTGCATTTAGAAACATCTGAGTGGCTGCTCATTCCTCCAAGCAATGAACACTCCATCCAACATGAGGAAGAGTATCTGAAACAAGACAAAGAACCACAAAATTTCATCTTTCCCAAAGGGTGCATGAGCAGTCTCTGACATTTCCCCTTGAACTAAAGAACTCTTGTGTGGGTTTATATTGACAAGGACTCTCTCCTTGTCCAGGCTTTAGTCTGGTTCTTCTGAACCCTCTTCCTGACTAGGCTTCATTCTTAGCCTGTAGTCCTTAGCCTCCTGTGCCCAGTTTTATAAAGAATTATTGTTATTATTATTAAAAGAAGAAGAAGGAGGAGGAGGAGGAAAAGGAAGAAGAAGAAGAAGAAGAAGAAGAAGAAGAAGAAGAAGAAGAAGAAGAAGAAGAAGAAGAAGAAGGAGGAGGAGGAGGAGGAAGAGGAAGAGGAAGAAGAAGAAGGAGAAGAAGGAGGAGGAGGAGAAGGAGAAGGGATGTTGTACTATGCACAGGACTTACCTATCCTCTTGGGATGAAGATAGTGCTCCCAAAGGAGGGAAAACACACATATCCATGCCCTACAAAATGGACTAGGTGGTAAAGGCACCATAGCACAGAGCCCTGACTTTGGCCAGAAGACTGTCTCCTCAAAATTACCACTGTGGTGGTAGAAAGTAACCATTCGAAGGGGACAGCAGCAGGGGTGACTGGGAGAGTGCTCACCAGTTAATATCATGCTGGGTGACAGAGATGTGACCAGAGGAGGAAATTGGGAGACTAGGATTCCAGAAACGCCCTGATCCTGAGGGTTTTTCTGGACAGTATAGATTTTATTGCCCTTGTTCATATGTTACACTATACTGTGAAAGCATGCTTTGGTGACATGAGCAAGTCACTGATATTCTTCACTTGACAGCTTATGTCAACAGAAACTAGGCTCTCTAGAGAGGAATGGACTCCCAGACTATAGACTCTTCACATACAAAGAATTAATTTCTTGAAACGTGTCTTGCTTGGTCCCCAGATTACTACCAGTTGTGGTCATGGAATTATTATAGAAGTCAGAACTAGTCAGATCACCTGGAAAAACATCTAGATTATTCAAGTCTACAGATCTCCCTTCATTTGTTTCAGTCTTAATTTTAGAATATTTTTCTTGACTCAATCTAAGGTGGTGGCACTACTGCCACTAACTCATTTTATTATCCGCTCCTACTTTGGGCTGAAGCCCTTTACAGGGTGTATCACCAGGACCATCTCTGCCTAGCAGATGTCTAAAAAGCATGTTGTTTTCCTTCTTCTTAGCACTTAGCTGTTCCTACTTCACATTTCAGAGCTTTTGGTGAAGATACCATCTTCCAAGAAACTATTCAAATATGAAAAATAATCCTCCAAAAACAGGTTTCCCTAGACTATACTCTCAGCTTTTTCTGTTTTAAAGACTTTAGGTACCTGCTAATAGCAAACTTGTGTCAAGTAGCACAGATATAAATTTTTAAAGTTCAGGAAATGAGTTCTAATCAACAAAGTCTTCGTGACATTCAGTGACCAATATCAGGACAGTGCACTATTGTGCAGTGCCAGTTCATAGAGACTGGCAATATTATTTTAATAAGGAAAAATTCTTGAATGTGTTTCAAGAAAGAATAAGTGGATTTGGGTGACAGGGTTATGTGTAGGTGCACATGAGTCTGGGAATGGAGAGGAGTGGAGATGGTGTGATCCTTCTGTTGTGTCCACAAGGTCCTCTAATTAACCTTGAGTTTGCTTTCATCTGTGTCTCTCTGGACCTAAATGCTATCAACTCATTCGGAAAACTGAGGTGGTTGCTAGAATCCCCTGACCTTTTATTTCTGGCATAGATCTGACAAGAGATTGGTTTTCCCCTGTGTTGACCCTTCATCTTTTCTCTTGGTCAGAGTTTTATACTTGGCTCTCATCTGACCCAACTCACACTTGGACCCAAAGCCTGTTCTCCTCCAGACAGGCCCACCCCTCACCCTCAGTTGCAGAAGGGTCTGGTCAGACTCCTGCCCTCCATTGCACTCATTGGTTCCCTCCTTACCTAAGAATTTGCAACCTTCTCCTATCAGGTAACTGAGGTGTGAACATTCTTGTCCATCTAACTTAGACTATATTAGGGCCTGAGGGCAGGCACCAGTCTTTCCAAGTGGATGATAGTACTATAGATGTTCAATAAATACAAATTTTAAAAAGCTTTTAATTGCATTGTGCTTATATTCCCCCATCTGGTAAGTTTCTGGTGATGCTTACAGGAAAAAGGAAACACTAACATTCTACCTGTTTGAAGGAAAATTGAAGCAACAGGTAGGAAGTCAACACAATAGGGCTTTAGAATATACATGGATTAACTGACCTACATTTTAACAATACATGTAGAAGTCGTCCACTGTGCTTCCTAATACCTTAGTACTCCGTGTTCTATGCCCTCCCTGAAGGATGTTTATATGGACAATTCCTACACACACATTCATTATATTAGTGACCATTACATTTTTTTCCCATTATTTCCTCACTCCCTGTGAGATATTCAAATAATCACAATAAGTTCTGTTGAACAGGAACTCAAATGATGACCCCATTAGGGTGAGAATACACACAATATAGGAAGGAAATACTAATTGGAGAAATAGCAAACAAGGAATGTAGATTTTAAGTGACATTTGGAATCTAAATCAAAATGACATCCTAAAGGATTTGGAGAGGGGGCCTGCTGGTCCTGTGATTGCTGTTGCTGATGTTAGAAGTCATGCTATGCAGCCCAGCAACTGCTGCTGTCTTTGGGGGAGCCAATTTAGGATTTGCTTCAGTAGCTGTAATTTAAGAGTAAGGGCATTGGGATTTGAGGCTGAGCACTCCACAAGCATAAAACCAAGGAGGTTTCTATCCACATTGCAGAACCTATGGGCTCCCACCACAGCTTTTCTATTCTCTGTCATCTTTTTGCAATTAGAGAACAGACCAAGTAGAAGGAAATGATCACCTACTAGACCCATCTGAAAATTATCAGCTCTGAGCCCCTGTGTTAGCTCTCTGAGCTTTTCTCCCTGGAGAAGGACTGGTAACTGGGCATTTCCAAGCACTGATTGAATCTCATTATCGCCAAAGTGGTTCTGTAGTTCAATTTTATCCACCCCATTTCACAGATGGCCAAATTAAGGTCCGGTGAGGTTAAGTAGCTGGTACAGTCTCATAGCAACTGAATTTCAAAGTCCTTGAGCTAGAGATTAAGGTCTGCCCTTTTTATCTCAGAAGCCATTTTCTCTCTCTCTCTCTCATCAAAATATTGTGACAGAATCAGAGTTAAATAAAAAATGTGGTATGAGTCTTAGGGCTCTGAATAAAATGTGCTGCAGAATCCATGTGAGATTTGGTAGCTAATGCTTTTTATCAAACTATTGAAAACAGACTCTTCTGACTCTGGCTAGTTCTGGGATAAAACTATTTCCCTTATCCTCTGCAATCCTTTACCATTTTTGTGAAGTACCTCATATCTAAATAATATTTCATATAGCTCTGACAATATTAACCCTTTCCCTCCATTATTCTAGTCTCACCATGATGAAGGAAAAAACATTTCTTACCAGTCACAGCTTAGAAACTTGTTGAGTGCTGTTCAGTGCAGTAAGGCAGAGATTTCGGTATCCCTCTGTCTGCTTGAACATTGAGGATGATGAACTGAATACTATTAAAAATTTCACATCATTTACTCTTATCAGTTACCTCACCTCCAAAATAAGCTTCCAACCACATTTGTGAAGTTCCACAGAGTTGCCTGAAGGTTAGATTTGATGGTATATGAATGTGATTTAGCAGCACTAAGTTAAATCTGGCAAACATTAAGTGTCTGTTCAATGTTGGCTATTTTTTTTTTTTGTTAAAAAATATCCATACCTATAATGAATCTTTAGTGTAATACAGTAGAAAGAGAATAAAGTTAGAGTTAATGCAGAGACTTGGGCTCTAGATGTGGATCTACCATTGATGGCTCATTTGTGTGTCTCCAAAAGACCTCCTTCCTCTGTCTCATGTGGGTACCAATACTTGTTCAGTCTCCTCAAATTTATAGGAAGAATCAAATATGCTCATAGTTTTCAAGTACATTTTGAAACATTAAAAGTCTATGCATGCAAGTGTGAGTAATTATTCCAGTCACTCTCATCACTAAGTCACTGCTATTGATAACAATGAGTTCATTGCCTTCAAATGGAACTGTGTGAGTCATGGTAGGGAGAATGTAGCAAACTCTGGCTTCAGAATTAAAATGGAGTTCAATCCCAGTTCTACTGCTGATTTGTTTTTGAGGCCTTGGAAAAGTCATTGGCATCTTGGATCCTTGATTTCCACATTTATTCAGTGGGTCTAAGAAAGCCTTTAATAACAGAGGTTTCCATAACGGCTAGGTTAGGGGTAAGACTCAGCCATCCCAGAATATGGATTAGGCAACACTACCTCTGTTTTCTTTCTGTGTCCTCTATTCACATCAGGCAGAGAGAAAACTTGAATCCAGTCTGTAACTTGGGCTTCAATATACGTAGACATGATTCTCTGACTGGATCCGTTTGGATGGAAGTCAGATTATAGGAAATGAATATTGAAAGAGAGAAGAATCTTAATAAGTGAAGAAGAATCACTACCAAGCACAACTAACCACTGAGTGAAAAAGGGTTAACACACCCTTTATTCTCCTGAAATGAAATTCAGAGCTAATAGAACCAGGCTATACATATAATGGGTTTTTTTTTAAGTCATTAATGGCTTACCTATAACGTGAAGGAGAAATAAGAAGGAAAGTAATTTATAATAAGATCATTTGCACTTTAGAGAATAAAAGCTGGGAGGTGATAACACTAGGAGAGTAAACAAAATAAGCAGAAGTTTATACTTTTGCATCCAATCCCGCCAGTACAACCCAGTTGACTCACAAATCTGTAACATTGGCACTCCACCCATCATCAGTGGTGCTGCCGTTGGTGATGTGATTTTCTGAAATAAACAGTCCTGATGATGTTCTGAACAAGACGAAATTTAATGTTTTCTCAATTTGTACAGTAGTTGTACTCTTAGAAAAATCAGTGTGTGTTAAATCTGTGCCCCCAAATAGTATCATAGTGCTAAAAAAAATATATTTTGTCCCTAGGCTTAGATAATGATAGATAGTCTTTCTTCATGTAATAAATGTCTAGGTGGACATTCCAGAGTTAGTGGGTATAGGACAATTCATTTGGGGCAGAACTGTCCCGCACATTACAGGATTTCTAGTATCACTGCCCCAGTTCATAAAGAGCTTCCCTGGTCATTGTAATGGCCAAAACAGTGCCTTAAACTTCAAAAACACTCCCTAGGGGCTGGCACCATATCCACTGAGAACTACCGACCCAGTCAGTCAGTACAGTCTTAACAAAACAATAAACTGTAGTAATCAAGTAACTTCATAATCTGTTCCTCTCTCTTGGCTCCTGTTTCATCCTAAAAATCCTAAACCTAAATCTCTTTCTGTCTTTAGCTGTAAATCAGAGTCTCCTTTTAGATTATGCTCTGACCACACTGAGATTCATATTTGGCAAGAATACTTTGCCTTTTCTCTGAATCTTTCACCTACAATTATCTGTTAATACCAGAACCTAATGCATCCGTAATTTTAGACCCATTTCATAGAGAAGACTGAGTAAATGAATGCAGACAACTCACCCAAAGCCATGCCACAACCTGTCTGCTGAGATTGACTTGAACCTATCTCTCAGGTCTGACCCCTGGACCCTGTTTTCTTCCCTCTTCCCTCCATAGCCCTGTGGCTTCATTACCCTTTTAAAGGAGTGGGTGGGGGAGCAGGTAACACCTTAATTGCTATTTTGCTCTATGTTAACTAACTGCTCCAGGAAGAAATCAGTGGTGGAGGAGGAGACTCCTCACATGGGTTTCTATCCATCCAAGCTCTTGCCCTCCCTCCCTCATTTGCATGATTAATTACAACCCAGCTCTTAGAGAGAGCTGCTGGCCACCACCAGGGCTGCTGCTCCATTGAGAGTGAGTCTGTCTGTCGTTGAACCTGCTCTAGTGTTTGAGTGGATGATGAACACAACCCCAAATGTGACAAAGCAGGATTGGGCCACAGACTCATTAACCCCGGGACAAGCTGTGTGCCGTACTTCCTGTCTCCCTCCTTTGCAGAGATGTGGCAGGGAGTGTAATAAAAAGTAATGATGTGGAAGAGAGCATGCTGTTGCCTTCCATGGGTCAAGTCAGTACGATTTGTGCAAAGCCCTGACATTTTCACTCTTTTTTTGTACAAGAATACCGGGCTAAAAAAAAATAAAGTACCCCCCTCCCCACTAAAAAAAGGAAAAAGAAGTAAAGGCACAAACCAGGGTCACTCGAAACGCTTTAAAATAGATCCTTTATGAACCATCCCAATATTTCATGAAGATTGCTTTTCAGAGTGAGAGAGGCAGCTTGTGGGGACTGCCACACGGTGCCACCTCTGTGAGTGACAATGGACTTGCTCTTCTTAAACACTGTGGGCCATTCTCATGAGCAGCTATATATCAGCTTTCACTTTTGGAAAAGCCATTTTCTAATGGGGCAGGTGGGTTCTTGCTTATTCTGATAAAGAGACCTATCATTTCATGAAGTGATTCAAAGGATTTATTCAGTGTTTTCAGAAGGAGAAGGGCACAGTGCCCACTTGGGAACACACATCAGGCCGTAGGTAAAGATGATGGCAGTTTATAAAAACACTTTCAATGCTTCCAAATGACTGATGTATTCCTGAGGGCTCTGAAAATGATAAGTGGAACTTTGCAGACTCCAAATTGTAATGATTGTAGCTGGGACCTCCTTAGATAGAAAATGAGTCTTTTAAAGCCTTGACTGCAGGGTTTATTCAGATGTTATCATCACCTAGATGGTAGTCTAGCATCTGAATGCTAACAGAACATGCTATTTGCAACATTAGGAAAGTTAAATAATCTCTCCACTTATTTTCATGCCTTCAGAAGGTTACTGGGAGAATTTTATAAGTTACAAATGGCTGACATGTGGACAACACTATGCAGTAACGATGAGGAAAGCTAAGAACACCATTAGAGGCTGATTGATGTAGGGCAGACACAATAGAAATATGGCTCTAAACATTTTCATTTGAGGAGTATAAAGAAGCCTTACCTACCCCCAAATCTCCCTAGTTTGGGTTGTCATTATCAGTGATATTGTTAATAGCTTACAATTGCTTAGTGACATCTAGTTTAGAAAGCCCTCGTTTTAATCTTATTTAACTCACCCTAAAATTCTACGAAGTTATCTGTTATGATACTGATAGGTAAAAATCTCCCATCTGTAAATTAAGGCATATGTTTCTAAAATCCCCCCGTTTGAATTTTTAGCAAGACCAACATTGGTGGAAATTTAACATTGGCCATGAAGGTAGCACATTATGATCAAGATTTATTTCTCTGTTTACTATGCTCATGCTCACCCTATAAAAGAAATGGAACTGAGATTGTTTTTTAATCCAATAGGGAATGTTCCAAGGGCAATGATCTTAGAATAACACAGTCTTATTTTTAGCCATGAACATTATGTTTTTAGGCTGAAGATTTATTGCATTCATTCATTCAACAAATACTTGTTGAGCACCCATGCCAGGCACCTTGCCAGGCAGTAGGGACACAATGGTCAACATTTTTGTTCAAATATCCACAATATATTGTACCATTATACTAAACCAGACAGAAAAAGAAGGTTAAGAAAAATAAGGTCAGGCTGTTTTAAAGATATTGAAAATAAACCTAATCAGCAGGATCTAGTGATAAATAAAGCCATTCAACAGAAGGCTGCAATACATAAAGTGTTACCGTAATAGGTACATAAAGATGCATTTTTTAACAAGGTGGCAACTAAAGCATTTGAAATAAAATGGCAGGGATATAGGAAGGGAACATGAGAAAAGAAAATATCTTGATGCCATTCTAGACTTCTCTCTTCTTCCCCTAACCCCTGACCCAGCCAGCCAATCCTTGTTCCAATGATCGTCCATTTATTGGCCTCCTGACCTCAAATCTGATGAACGCATTCAACCCATTTTTTCCAGCTTAGTCAATCACATTGAATATATGTAATATGGCCATCCTTGGAAAGAGTGATCTGCCAAGGTCAAATGAGCCCTGAACATCTGTGGCCAGCAGATCCACTTTCAAATCATGATCTTTTTGATTTCTTGGCTATAAAGGTAATTAAGGACTATATATAGTACTTTTCAGGGTCATCCTACATATTAGACATGTCAGTTACCCTGAGACTGTGCCAGATCACAATCCTCAGAAGGGCTCTCAGCTTCTAAACCTCCTGGACCATGTTGGACCCAAAGACACATTTACAAATATTTGCATACCATTGCCCCTAGTTTAGGGAGGAATTGGGGATCCAGTCCAGGACCTGTCACTCAATACCCTTGTGGTCTCAAGCAGATTATTTCACCTAGCTCGGCCTCTTTTTCCTCATCTATAAAGCAGATAAATCTCTGCTACCCTAAGACCATCACGAAGATTAAATATGGTGATCCTTGGGAGAGTGCTTTTACCGGAACTTGGCATTCAGGAGTTTGCCAGACATGAGTATAGTACCTATCCCCCCACATCCCCTCTGGAGAGAAACTGGCTCCCTACAGCCCCCTACTATCTAATGTCTATGTTGGTGATCTGAGCCCCCACCTTCTACTCATCCACAAGGACATAGTCACCTGACCCAAAAACAGGCAATGCATAGGCTAGTCAGCAACCATGACCAATTGGCCTGGCTCAAAAACAAACAAATTAGCAAGTTGGGCTGATGAAATTCCTTTCTTTGGAATTTAGATGTAAAGAAAGGGAAGGCTGAAGCAGTTAACAAGGAAGAAGACAAAGTTAAAAGGAAGCTAAATGTTTTGGTGGTACGTCAAGGAAAAATTATGGGTTGACATAACTTATGAGCAAAGCAGAAAATACACAGAGTGGAAGCCCAGAAAGGCAGCTGTAGAAAGAGGAGAACAAAGCAGACGTGCAAAAAAAGAGAAAGACTTTGAGGAAAGGGCACAACTTTCTCTCAGTTCTCAAGCTTTCTGATCTGATTCTATTTCTGGTCTATGGGAATCCTTAAAAGAATAGCCCTTTTTATTGAGATAACTCGGGTAGAGCAAAAGAGATCTGATGAGTCCCTTGATAAATGTTAGTTCCCTTGCCTTATTTACTTACCTTTTTAGTTATTTGTCCTGTCGTTTATTTATTCAGTCATCCATTCATTAATTTATTAAGTTAAATAATTTTTTGACTACCTACTCTGTGCCAGATACATCCTATCGCCGTATTTGTCCTAAGAGCTGAATTTGTATCTTGTGGGAATGATAGATTATATGTATCTAGGCATTGACAAGGGAGATGAGAAACACATAGGAGTGACTGGAATGGTGAAGGTGATATTTGGTGAATTAGTGGAAGGCTCATTGAACTGGTCAATGAAGGAACTGCCCTCTCTAATTCAGCTCGGCCCAGCTAGTTCAAGCATCAGCTCCAGACCCAGAGCAAACAACAGGCTAAGATCTGAAATTGCTCCTTTTATGCCTCTCCCAACATGCCCAACCTCACAGGGTGCAGGGGAGGGATCTTGCACAACATGTCCGCCTGATCCTGCCCTCTATGGCTCATGAAATGTGTTTCTTTTTCCCCTGCTCATTCCCAAGCCTCTCTCGTATACCATCATCTGTCACAGGGATGTTGACAGCTCAGAATAAACCAGCTTTAATTCTATGGGTTATTTTCCTCTGTCAGCTTGAAAAAAGAAAAAAAGGAAAAGAAGTCTGCTCTCCTTGAAGGAAGGTAAAGAACCAGAAGCATAAAGAGACAATGTCAGAGATCTTGGGGCAGTCAGCTTGTCTGAAGGGTTCTGTAAGCTCAGGTTCACATTAGTGTCCAAATGTTAAACAAACAAACAGATGGCTTGTCTCGTGGATGTTTATTAGTTTCACGGCTCTGCACTGGCCGTGTTTTAAAAGCACTGCTGCTGAGAACAGAGTATACATCATGCTTCTACCCTGCAGATGTCTGGAGTCAGTCCATCTAGGTCAGGGACTCCAACCTGGTTCTTCAGAAAGGGGAGTGGGAGTAGGTAGCCTGTTTTCAGTATTTCCAAAGCCTAACAGATACTGCCTATGTATCCACAATAAGACAGAACAAGCCGCCAAAGCATCCAACCTCTTCAGTTCTGGCTGGGATGGTGTTAGCTCAGGCTGGTTGTGTTTGTCACTTCCCACTAACATGACTTGGCCATCAGGGGCCTCTCTGCTTCATACCAAATAGGCAATAAACTCAGTTGTTTGATTAAATAAAGATAATTTGTTGCATAGGTGAAAATCTTTCAAATACTGGATGGAGATGATGAAAGGTGAGGTTGGCAGGGAGACAGATGGGAATAATCTCCCAAGACTTTATTGCTAGAGCATTTCAGCTTTTCTGCATTCAGGCCGTGAAAAGTACCCTCAAGGGGTTCCTGCAGTGGAAACACTCAGACTTTCCTGTAGGGGAAGAGTGAGGTTAATGGTTCATACTCTTACCCTCCGGCCTGTTTTAAAAGGTCAAATCGTAACACCATCAAGGCCGGGCTGGGTCCCAATCAGATTGCTGAAAGGCTGAATCTTTTAAAAGAGGAAAGAGGGTGAAGAATGGAATATTGTCAGTAGGGAAATGTATTCCTGGCAGGCCACGAAGTGTTAAATCCGCTGTTGGATTCTCTGCCTCATATTTGTTTAATGCATCTTGCTGATGGAGCCATCAGGAGCCAGGCAGCAACGGCACACAATTACCAGCTGGTCCTGAGGTGGAGGGAGCCTTCCCAACAGTAGATGGCAGCACAAGCCTGTGTTTGAAGCAGAAGCTCCGCTCTAGGGCAGCGGCATCCCACACGCCCCAAGGGGTTTTTATTCCCCTTGAATTTTAACCAATTGTGTTGCATCTTTTGTCTCCAAAAGGACAGAAATAGGTTTCCTCTCTCTCTCTCTCTAATTGATTTTAAGTTTCCTTTTGTTCTAGCTCTGCTAAAAAGAGGAAAGAGCCCTATTTCAAGGGTTGACCTGCTTGAAACTTCTATTAAGTGGGCCAAATAATTATACCCCAAAGACAAACCTGTTCTGCGCAAACTACTCAGGAGCAACACCTGTGCTAGTTAACCCACTGACATGCCTCTGGGGAGCAGTCATCTGCCCTGGGGGTGTTTTGGCCTTCTATTCCAAACCCCAATTGTTTGATAAACAAGAATCATCTGCTGTTACCAACCCCCCCCCCCCCCAAAAGACTGCTTAGCACATTTTAAAAGGGGATAAATTTGCCCTTTGGCTTCAAGGCCCCATTCCTGGATTCTCAATTGCCTATTTTCAAGTGATAATATCACCTATTGAGGACAAATATCCTCAAGTGTGCATTCAGTTATTTGTTCAATAAATAAACAATATTACCATTCTCACAGTCTTCCTTCCATGACTGCCTGTTGCTCATGACAGCAGCCCCCAAAAGCAATGATAAGTCCCCAGCCATGGCTCTCTCCAGCTTCCGGAGAGGATGTGTGCCTGTGACTACACTCTGCTTAAAGCACTCTTCCCCATCCCTTCACTTGGCTAATGTCACTATGTTCTCCACTTCTCAATCTATCACTTTCTTTGGTAGCTCTGTCAATCGTCAAGGTCAAGTCCAGATAAGATACCTTCCATAACACCCTGAACTGGCATCATTATCATCTTTTTAACATCATATAGTAGCTACATGTTGATGAATCAGTATCTATTCCCCTCCCCAAAGAATATAAGCTTCTCAAGTGCAATCAATGGCTTACTTTACCCTATAGTCCGTAGCATGAAGGCACTTAATCAATACTTCTTGTATTAGATAATCGTAGAACTAAAAACATAGTGAAACTTGTAAACTTACTTTTTCTTTCTGCATATATTTTAAGAAATATTTTTATTTTCGTTACCGATTTTCAGCCTTTACATTTATTCTCTTACCTCCTAATTTTGTATTCTTTTATGTAAATTTAATTATATATGCAATGCAATGTGAAGTCTATCTTGCCTACAATTACTTTAGGAGAATCTGCTGTGACCTTTATCCTTCTGTGGTGAATTAAGAACAATTGTGTTGTGGTGCTTGCTTTAAAAGATCCAGTCTCCACGGACATCTAGCTAGGGGGCAGATCTAGATGGTATCACCTAATTTTGCCAGTTTAAAATTACAGTCAGAGTCATCAGACCATTTAAAAAGCAGCAAACTTTAAAATTGATAATAATAAAGTGGCCAACATCTAATTTGGGGACTTAAAAAGTCTCAGCGTCTGTATTTTTTACCCTGCTTTGTCACAAGGGAGGGTCAATAGTTCACCTTCCTAAAATGAGTGCCGTTAAAAAAAAAAAAAGGCATACATCTTAGGCGAAGCTCTCAGCCTTGGGCTCTGGGCCCTACAAGTCGAGGTGGGATAGATTACTTTGGCCTGGATCCTGAGGCTGTGGACATTAGGATGGGAATGTTCTCCTAGAGCTTTGATGCTTCTGGCCAATACATTGGAGGTAAGAAGATAAATGGGCCTTGAGAATCGAGCAATTAAGGATAAAGGTCCTGACTGCTAGATTTGGTAACTCGGTTTAGCAGATACAGTGTGAACTGGCAAGGGCCGGGGAGGTGGGCGTGGGGGTGAGAGGTGGGGAGGTGATCCTCAGGGTGTTTATGGCTCAGGCCCCTAGTGCCTTGGGCTCCACACTGCAACTCCACACTCAGCAGCTGCCTGCTGAGTGACTCTGAGGAACGTAGGTGGGTTCTGTTCGTTGTTTGGTGTTTTCTTATTTAAGCTAAGGTCTCCACTGCACGCTGGCCTGAGATACAGAATACCCTCTTGTACGAAGGACCACACGGCGGTGCTGCCGGCTTGCCTTCGGTTGAGTTTGAGTTGTGCTCAGTTTCAAACGCCCCCCTCCCCGCCCCCCCGCCCCCCGGGGGCTGTCATGGGAGCCATGAGAATAGAGCCCCAGTTTCCCTGCCCTTGGAATGCAGCTTGAGTGAGCAGGGAGAGGGGAGAAAAAAGATTATTTTGCTAGCTCTGGTGTGCTGCAAGGCATTGTATTTTTCAATTTTTAAAATGAGTGGTGAACTCTGAGGTATCTGAGAATCAGTGGGGTGCGGTGGCAGTGTTTGAACCACAGAGGCAGGGACTTAGGTTTGAATATTTCTCTGCCAACTTTGTGAGACCTGGGGCAAAGCATTTAGCCTTTCAATTTCCTTATCAGCAAAACTGATAAATATGCCTCCCTTACAAGATTAGAGGAGGGTTTTAAAAATAACAAACGTCCACCTCCAACATTGGATGAATCTCAAAAGCACCATGTCAAGTCAGTCAACAAAAGGTCACATTTTGTGGCTCTACTAGGTGGCTGAGTCAGTTAAGCCTCCGACTTCAGCTCAGGTCACTATCTCGCGGTTTGTGAGTTCAAGCCCTGAGTCTACAGCTCAGAGCCTGGAGCCTGCTTCGGATTCTGTGTCTCCCTCTCTCTCTGCCCCTCCCCCGCTCACACTGTCTCTCTCTGTCAAAAATAAATAAACGTTAAAAAAAAAATTTATAGTGTATATCCAGAATAGGCAATGGCATGGAGACAGAAAGGAGGTGAGTGGCCACCAGAGGTTGAGCAGATGGAGCCAGTGGGAAGGGACTGCTAATGCGTAGGGGTTTCTTTTGGAGGTAATGAAAATGTTCTAAAATGAGATAGTGATGCAGGTTGCACAGTTCTGTGAATATACAAAGTGAATTGTGCACTTCTAAAAAAATCAGCTCTCTTGTATGTGAATTGTATCTCAATAAAACTTTTTATTTTGTTTTTTAATGTTTTATTTATTTTTGAGAGAGAGCATGAGCAGCATAGGGGCAGAGAGAGATCAGGGTGGGGGTGGAGGGACAGAGGATCCAAAGCCGGCTCCGTGCTGTCAGCACAGAGCCCAATGTAGGACTCGAACTCATGAACTGAGAGATCATGACCTGAGCCTGTCTGTGTTCAACCAACCGAGCCACCCAGGGGCCCCACAATAAAACTTTAAGAACATTAAGAAAAACTATGTCGAGTATGTGTATGTGGCACATAATAGGTGCTAATAAATATCCTTAATTCCTCTTTTTTCACTGGGTTTTTCAATTTTTTAATTTTTTTTAATTGAAGTGGAATTGACCTATCACATCGTGTGGGTTTCAGGTGTGCAACATAGTGATTCAATACTTGCACATATTGTAAAATGACTAGTCAAAGCCACCTCCTTGCGTAGTTATAATTCTGTATCCTGAAACTTGACTGAATTTGTTTATTAGTTCTAGCCATTTTGGAGTGGCATCTTTATGGTTTTCTCTGTATGATAACATGTCAGCAAACAGTGGCATTTTTACATTTTCATATCAAATTCAGATGCCTTTCTTTTTTTTTTTTTTTTTTTTTTTTTTTTTTTTTAACTTCTTTCCTAACTGCTCTGGCTAGGACTTTCACTAGGGTGACTAAAATTGTCGAGAGTGGGTATCCTTGTCATGTTCCTGATTTTATTTAATTTTTTTAATGTTTGTTTCTTTTTGAGAAAGAGACAGAGTGCAAGTGGGGGAGGGGCAGAGAGAGAGGGAGACTTAGAGTCCAAAGCAGGCTCCAGGCTCTGAGCTGTCAGCAGAGCCTGATGAATGGCTCGAACTCATGAACCGCTGGATCATGACCTGAGCCAAAGTCAGACACTCAACCAACCCAGCCACCCAGGTGCCCCCTTGTGTTCCTGATTTTAAAGGAAAAGTTTTCAGCTTTTCACCATTGAGTGTGATGTTAGCTGTGGGTTTGTCGTATATGGTCCTTATTATGCCGAGGTATGTTCCCTCTATACCCACCTTGTTGAGTTTTTATCATAAATGGATTTTGAACTGTTATGGAAACAGGCTGGAACGCTGGAGGAAAAACCGAGCAGCACTCAGAGATCTTGGTGGATCGGAGATTTATTTAACACTGGCGGGCTCAGAGGAGACCATTTCTCCAAAGATCTGAGCCCTGAGCACAAGCGTGGGAGGCAATTTATAGTCTGTTACCTCCGCATTCCGCATTAGTAGTGATTTGGCTCACTCAGCAAGCAGGGCAGGAAGAAGAACCTGGAAGAGGGGTCTCTAAGCTAGAAACTAGAGCTTGTTTTAGTCCCATCGGCCATCTAATGGTGCAGAACTTTACTTACTTTCCCAAGAGAACAACTTACTTTTCCATATAATTGTGGATCCAATCTATTATTTTTTGAGAACTCTCATTCACTTGAATTTCAATATATTGTTTTGTTTTCAACGGGAGGATTATAATTAGAAAATATGGAGAATTGTGTAAATCACTAAGTCATTGGAATGTGTCACGGTATCATCTTTATTATGGTTTTCTGTAGGGGAAAATTGCCTGAGTATCACCGCTTACAGGGTCAAGTTTAAATACCCTTGTTGGCATTTGAGTTATTCTAAAACCTGGGCTTATTTTACCTACCACCTTTCCTGCCCAGTTAGTACTCTGCTCCCCCATCAGGTATGTCACTCACTTTTCCAGATTTATGCCAGTCTCCTCTCACTTTTGTGACTTATTCTGACCACCTGACTTAGGATGATGACCCTGGTATCTCTATTCATGCAGTTCCTGCTTAGCCACACAAATGCGCTCAAGTCCCCTCTCTGTTAAGAAGTTTCTCCCCACCATTGAAACCCATGCTGATTCCCCCATTCCAAAATTCTTTTTAATGTTTATTCAGTTTTGAGAGAAAGAGAGAGACTGAGAGAGAAAGAAAGGGAAACAGAGAGTGGGGGAGAGAAAGAGACAGAAGGGGACACAGAATCTAAAGCAGGCTCCAGGCTCTGAACTTTCAGCTCTCACCACAGAGACCAATGCAGGGCTGGAACCCATGAACTGTGAGATCATGACCTGAGCTGAAGTCGGATGCTTAACAGACTGAGCCACCCAGGAGCCCTCGATTCCCCGTCTCTAAAAGCCTACCCTTGAGAGGATCTGCATCCAGAGACCATGACTTCTGAAATCAAGATCACAACGAGGTTAAAGTGGGCAATGCTAGGAAAACAGAATTTATGCTAACTGACAGTATAAACTTTACATTCTGTTTTTTCTCTAATTATTTCTAATTTATAAGTATATTCCTTCCAACCAAAACATAAGCTACTCAAAGAAAACTTTATGTTATATGTCTCTGATATCTTGCAAAGTTCCTGATGTGATCCTAGGAATACAGTTAACACTGCATAAATTGGTTTGTATAGAGTGGGTCACTCCATAAGCTACTGATTAATAATACAAAATTAATAATAAAAAATCTATTTCACCTATTCCAAGTCTCAGCCTTATCATAAGAGTTGGACCTAAGAATCCAAGAGATCCCAGGCCGCTGTCACTTCCTAATACGGGGAGGACTTTAGGCTAGCCCTTTACCAGGGATTCGGTGTTTCCCTGAGGGCAACACTCAAAGCAGGACTTTATTTTTATGTTTTAATGTTTATTTATTTTTAAGAGAGAGAGAGTGAGCTGGGGAGGGACAGAGGATCTGAAGCAGGCTCTGTGCTGACAGCAGAGAGCCTGACATGAGGCTCAAATTCACCAACCATGAGATCACGACCTGAGCAGAAGTTGGACACTTAACTGACTGAGCCGCCCAGGCGCCCAGAAAGCAGGACTTTAAAAGCAAGGAATGAAACTGCACTGGATTCTGGGGATCCAGACCAGACAGCCACTGAGAATAATTTTCCCCATCCCTGCCCCACATCGTATATACTGCAAAACCGTGTCTGATCTAGGCATTGGCCAAATAACCCTGCCTGTTATAGTCACTTAATTCTGCTCCATTTCCTGAGCATTCAGCCAGAGGAAGATGTAAGTGCTATGCCTGTGTTTCTAGATAGCTCACAAATTAAAAACCAGAAGGTTTTCTGCAGTTTCCAAAGCAAAACCAGAAAAACTGGAAGATGACTGATAGGATTAATACATTTATTGGCATTAGGACATTGTTATTTTATTGCCAGTATCAGAGTGACATCATTTTTCATAAAGGCACCATAATTGCCTTTGAATGTCATAAAAGGTGAAATTCATTCTCATGGAAATTGAAGAGAACGTCGCGAAGCTTTAGTCAAAAGGAGACTAAATGATACAGATGATAAAATGTACTGGCTTTAAATTTCTGTCCATAAACTGGGAGTGAAACTACAGAGAATTAGGCTTGAGATGAAGACTGTAATATCCCCAAATTAGTTTAGGCATCCCTCTAATCTCATTTTTTCATGGTGTAAAACTATTCATTGGGAAATCTGTTTTCCTTCATTGGCCAGTATTTCAGCTGTCTACTGCCCGCGTGAAAATACTGAAGGGGGGGGGGGGGGGAGATGATAATGGAAGTAAATCTTATTGGGAATGGCAGAAGCAACCACTTCTCACTAAGGCACAGAAGACCAAAGATATAAAGCAGCCAGTGTGTAAAAGTCCTTGGCTCAAAATATTTAGGCTCCCCTGTCAGAAATTCTTAAAGACAAATCCTAGAATCCATCACATACAAATTCCTTTTCCAACCAGCCGAAGTGATAAAGTCTGAACAAGGCTTTTAAAATGCCTTGCTACTATGTTATACATCAAAGTGCTTTCCTTCCCCGACCCCTCCTCAACGTGAGCCCCACCAGAAATTCCTCCTGCTGCCAAGAGCCTTGGAAAAGCTTTACATTATTAATTTCTCTATGGATTCATCGTGTTTTGGAAACCTCACCAGAAGCTGGGTGCAGAGTTTGAGGGCAATAAAACAGTCAGGACAAATGGCAAACCTTTCAGTTTGGCACCATGGAATGTAGTGTGCATCTGTGCCTTCCTCTCTGTGTGGCTGGAAACTTCTCAAATCTGGTCCTCAGTTTACATTACTCAGGCAAATGGTCCTTTAGTTACTCTATAGGAGAACACCTTTAAGGAGAAAGGCAACATTACAGGCCAGTGATTCTCAATTTTCTTGTGCAGAGATAGTACTTGGGAATCCTGCCAAATGAATATTCTTATTCAGCAGGTCTGTGTCCAGGGCCTAAGACTCTGCATTTCTAATAAGCTCCTGGATACTGCTGATGATGCTGGTTCGTGGACCATACTTTGAAATGAAAGGTGTTCGCTCACCTTCTAAACCAGACCGGGCTTCCTGCAATGTAGCCAGTGTTTGTATTTGGCTTTATTAAAACAAATTTTAAATTAGTCCAGTTCACAATGTTTGTAAAAATAAAATCCAGTCCATTTCCATTGGGGGCCGGTATTGACAAGGCACTAAAATAGGTATTAATTAACCCAGGGAATGAGGTGGGTGGGCAAGGAAGAATCCTTTTATCTTTTACTTAAGCATTTTTCATGTTCACTTTCCAACTGTATATTTCGCTTCCTTGTTTAAAGTAGCCGGTGCCAATTTTATCTTGCAGTTTTATTAAAAAGCACATCTTCGCTAAGTAAAAATCAGTCCCAGAGATGTCACTGTAGCCCCATGTGCATCAGGTACAAGGATTAGACTGAGCAAAGCTTTGCATGGCCTGTTTTATTTTGCTCACCCAGAAAGAATCTCATGTTCAGTTCCAACGCAGATGTCATTTGGGGTGATATTTTATAGAAATTCCAGTAATTAAACTCACTAAACTATGACCAGCTGGTGTTAACCCTCCTGTCAGGTCACAAATTGCTTCCTTCTCTTGTATGAGAAGAAATGTAAGAGCCCCTGTGTTCTGAATTAGTTACAAGTGCTCAGGAAAATGACCTCAGAAGGCACAGCTCCACATGCAGAGTGACCAGAGAGGGATTTGTGTGTGTCTGTGTGTGTACTGTCTGTGGGCATATGTACATACACCGGCTACATGAGATAGAAAAAACAGTAAAGCCTGAACTTCAGAAATATTAGCATCATTACCTAAGGGAAGCATCTTCCCCCACTCCCCCCAGGGGGTGGGTCAGGGAGGGGAGGGATAACCAAGTAGTTTAACAAAACACTTAGAGAGGTTCAGAGAAGGTCAGAAGAAATCCAGAGTCCATTTTAAAAGGCATTGTAGGGGCACCTCAGTGGCTCAGTCACTTAAGCATCTGACTCTTGATTTCAGCCCAGCTTATGATCTCATGGTTTGTTAGATCAAGCCCCATGTCAGGCTCTGTGCTGACAGTGCAAAGCCTGCCTGGGATTCTCTCTCTCCCTGTCTCTCTGCCCCTCCCCTGCTCACACACTCTCTCTTTCTCTCTCTCTCTCTCTCTCTCTCTCAGAGTAAAATAAACTTAAAAAAAAAACAACTGGCATTGTAGACACTGCCCTCTGCATCCCAGACAACATTTAAAAATTCTGTTTACTGAGCTCCACCATATATGCATACTAGTCATACACATAAGGAAGAGCCAACAGCTTAGTGAAATGAATGTATTCATTCAGCTACTATTTACTGATGCCTTCCACTAGGAATACCATTACCATCAAGGGACCTCGTGGGTAGGAAAGAAACATTGTTCAAAGCCTCAACAATGTCTTCTTCCGTCCTCAGAGATTAAAGCTTAGAGGATACATGAGTTACAGACCGTTGTATTACAGGTCTGTATGAGATAGTGGTAGACCTTAATGTGACATCAGGCGTCAAAAAAATTCGTGAATACATTGGAACTTGCATTCCATAGAATGTGTAAAAGAAAGAAGTAGCAGAGTTGATAAATATTTTCCCATTGGGATGTTTTTATTTAATAAAGACAAAAATAAAAATGCATATACATGATATATATATATATATATATATATATCACACACACATATACATATATATGTATGAGATACACACACACACACACACACACACACACACACACACACACATATATATATATGTTTCTCACATATTTATTCTTTATTTTTATCTTCACTAGTGGTTTGAGGTCAGGTCAGAGGTGAGATTCTCCATGAGTATTGTATCACTCCCCCAGATCTCTACCACCTTTGCACTTCTGGCATGCCTGTCTGCTATTTAGCTGGCATGATCTTCCCCTTTTCAGTGGCAGTTTCATACTCGACAACCACACGTGAAGGTCCTAAAGGCCAGGGATGATGTTTAACCCTTCCTCAGAGACCCCTACAAGCCACCAGGGAAAAGTGCTTGTGGAGTGCTTGCAGTGACCACATACAGTCATCTTTTTAGTGTTATGGGGAAATTGTATCCAAACATACAGAAAATGGGAAAAGAAAATAATTCAGGTCACTTGAGACACAGTAGCTGAAGGTTGGCAAGAGCGTCAGGCGTTCCCCAAAATGAAGGATCACATAACCTCACCTTTCTGCAATGCAGTCTTAGGAGACTCATTGCAAGTTCATATACCTTTTAATACTTCCACTTCTAGGAATGTTTTATACTTATGGCCGTGTATGCAATGACCTATGGACAAGGATATTCATTGCAGCATTGTTTTGGGTAGCATAAGACTGAAAATTTGCATTAGTGTAGGAATGATTAAATGAGTTCTGGCATGTTCATCCAATAAAAGACCATGCAATCAAAAAAAAAAAAAAAAAAAAGGCAATGAGTTCCAAGACGCACTGTTAAATTGAAAAGAAATCAAGGTACATTGCAGTGGACATCATTGATACATTTCAAAAGGAATGTATATGCACATAACTAGAAGTGCATAGAATCTCTTGTAAAAGATGTACAATAAACTAGAAACAATAATTGCCTCTCAGAAGGGAAACTTAGGAATTAGAGAGCTTTAAATTATTGTGTGGACCTTTCTGAATAGTTTGCATGGTTTTTGCCCTGTATCCACATGGGTTTTAAGATAAGTTTTATAGAATTATTACTCAGGAGAATAGAACATCCTTAGGGTATTTTGGACACCACAAAAGGAGCCACATCGGTCTGCAAATAGTCCTGCAACACCCTGGTCGCCATTTCTTTGTTCTGCCTCAGGATGGCAGTCTAGTTCTTCCATACTTTCATTACTCCAGTGAAAATTTAATTTGGATTGCCTCTGAATGTTCTCCGACTTCATCTGCAATGTCTGAGTCCACAGCGAATTCAATTATTAAGGAGCTACTTCCCCAGAAGGAAGACTTTGATTTTATTATATTTAATCCACCTGATCGTTTTCTTTTCTTTCTCTCTCTTTTCAACTCTTGCCAGCACAGTTCTGCCTCCCCCACCACAGAATGCACAGCGAAAGTGGGGTTTTCCCCTTCCCAGCTGAATGGGTGGTCAGTTTCCAGAATCTTTCCATGGCTAAGGAATACCATTTAGACACCTACCTTAGATGTATGTGCCTTATTTTCTCGTTATTCTAAGTGGTGTTTTTATTTTTATTCTCTTCTTGACCATATTCCTTCAGTTCTGAATATTCTATACCCGTTATGGTATTTTTCCCCCAATAGAATACTTTCTTCCAACAAAATTTTGTGTGAATATCCATAGGGTCAGCAAGGGCTTCTCTGGGTTAAGGGACTGGGGGGAGATGCTGACCCACACGTATGGTTTTCTCCCCACTCCACACATGCCCCTTACTCTCCACTCTTTCCCCCACCCTATGGAAAATTTTGAAGTGTCACTAATGGATGCCTAAGTTTCCACTTAGAATTTGAAAGCCTCTGTCTAGAGCAAGGAAACCCAGCAATAAGGGAAACTCAAGCTCAAGATTTAAAAAAAAAAAAAAAAAAAAGGCAAAGAAAGAGAGGCAAAGTATTATGGTGAGCTAGAAAAAAATACAGCTCCAGGATTCAAGTCTTCTTGTCTGAGCTACAGAGAACACTAAAAACATTTTGTGCACCAGCCTTCCAGGAAAACAGCAGCACATTAGTTGAAGGGCAGCTGAACATGTTACTACCTGCCAAAAAAAACCTGTTATGTTTTTTAAGTAAAAATAAAAAGGAGTTTTAATTTTTTTATGATTCCAAGAAAATATATTATCAAAGAATTGTTGTCTTGACAGTAAAAAATTTTTTTCTTTAAACTGTGGTGCTAGAAGTCTCTGTAACTCTCGACAGGCTGTCCATCTCCAGTCCTAGGCAGGGTTAAGACAGCTATGGGGTTCTATCCTTTCAATGGACAGCCCCTGTCTGAGGTAGAAATATTTAACAGAAAGCACCAGGGCCTTGGGACCTACCTAAACTCATGTGCCCATGAACTTAGCCACATTCAGCCTCAGTTTCCCCCTTACAAAATGAGGCTAATGTTTTCAGGCAGCTTGGTATAATAGGAGCAGAGGGTCTGAAACCCAAATATGTTGTGTAAGTCATAACCACCCTGTGGCTCAATTTCCCCATCTACAAAGTAAGGCAAATACTAGTACCTCCCTCAAAGAGTTGTTAAAAAAATTCAATGAGTTATTTTTGTAAAGGACTTAAATACTACATAAGGATTTGTTAGATATCACTGTATAGTAGCATTATATAGTGATATTTAAGTTATACCAAAAAATAACTAGAAGAGGAAGTGGTAAGTGCTATCAATCAGGTCTGGAGTTAAGATGTATTACAAATGTATGGGTCTCATAATAAGTCCTTCTATCCTCTGTGATATGATAATTTTAGTATTATTCATGTACCTACATTACTTCAATATCTTTGAAATACTTAAAAAAAATTAATTTCTCAGTACCAGGTACGAGATACTGGTTAAGTTACTTAATCCTACGGAATGTGTTCTCCCATAAAGTTAGGACAATAACCTCTTTCATTGTTTGCTCCCTTCCTAGCTTTTTATTTCTGGAAGGAAGCACTGTTTCAGAAGCATATAGGACAGCTAGCCATGTGCCCTTGGAAAGTAATGTAATCTTTCTCACCCTATTTTCATCAGGATTGTACTAGATCTCCTGAAGTTCTTTTTCAGCAGCAAAGCCAGAGTCTGATATTTTGTTACCTTTTTTAGCTTAGAAAAATACAATGTATTATCTTACAGGTCGGTAGATTTGAAGTCCAACACAGGTCTCAAGCCAAGGTGATGGCAGAGCTGTGTTCATTTCTGGAAGCACTGGGGGAGAATTCGTTTCTTGCCTTTTCCTGCTTCCAGACGCTGGCCCTCATTTCTTGCTTCTGACCTTCCCACCTCTTCAAAGCCAGCGTCAGCTGACGCAGCGCTTTCACATCATCTCAGTCTGACCTCATCTTCTACTTTCTCTTTTCTTTTTTTTTTTTTTTCTCTTTTTGTCTTTAAACTCCCCCATCCACCCACTATTTAATGGTGGTGAAATCATACAATATAAAAATAACCACTTTATTTTTTTTTTATTTTTTTAATGTTTATTTATTTTTGAGACAAGAGAGAGACAGAGCATGAACAAGGGAGGGTCAGAGGGAGAGGGAGACACAGAATCGGAAGCAGGCTCCAGGCTCCGAGCTGTCAGCACAGAGCCCGACGCGGGGCTCGAACTCACGGACCGTGAGATCATGACCTGGGCCGAAGTCGGACGCTTAACCGACTGAGCCACCCAGGCGCCCCAAAAATAACCACTTTAAAATGAGCTGTGTAGTGGCATTTGGTGCAATCACAGTTTTGCCATGGCCACTACTGTCTATTACCAGACGTTTCATCCTCCCAAAAGGAAATCCCATGCTAAATAAACAGTTGCTCCCCATATGCTGTTCTCTCTACCCTGTGACAACCATCAATCTGGTTTCTGTCTCTGTGGATTTACCTATTCTGGATATTTCATATAATCATACAGTATGTGACTGGCTGGCTTTTTGTGTCTGGCTTCTTTGACTTCATGATTTTGAGGTTCATCCATGCTTTCGCATGTATCTGCACTTAATTCCTTTTTATGGTTGAGTAATATTCCATTGCGTGATATACCACAATTTGTTCATTCGTTGGTAGACATTTGGGCTGTTTCACCTTTCAGCTACTGTAAATAGTGCTATTCTGAACATGTTTGTACATATATTTGAATACCTGTTTTTAATTTTTTTTTTTTTTGATAGACATCAAGGAGTAGAATTGTTGGGTTGCATGGCAATACTACACTTAATTTTTTTTTAATTTTTTTTAATGTTTTATTTATTTTTGTGACAGGGAGAGACAGAGCATGATCAGGGGAGGGTCAGAGAGAGGGAGACACAGAATCTGAAACAGGCTCCAGGCTCTGAGCTGTCAGCACAGAGCCCAATGCGGGGCTCAAACTCACGGACCGTGAGATCATGACCTGAGCCGAAGTCGGCCGCTTAACTGACTGAGCCACTCAGGTGCCCCTTAATTTTTTAAGGAACCACTAAACCATTTTCCACAGCAGCTGAGCCAAGTTACCCCCGATTTTAATACATCTTCAGAGAGCAAGAGTCCCTCCCTTTTGTGTAGCCAGCTTCTGATCCTACCTCCCACAATCACAGGGGTTCTTTTGACATGTACTAACACAGAAAGCAATATCCTACATGTGCAAAACTGCCAAAAATTCCTAGGAGATTGACAAGGCTTTCTAAGGAGATTTGGACCTTTAGAAACTTTGATAGAGCTGCTCTACAATAGACACATGCTCAAAATATGTTAGGTGTTTTGAAAGTGTGAGAAATAGTGTAAGGTCAAATGAGCCAGCTGGCTTGTAGAAGTTGAAAAACAAAACAGTGACAATTTCACAGTCTTCATAAAGTATTTCTTCACATCAGCCCTTTTACTCATTTAGCAAAAACATATTAACTGCCTGCTATTTACATAGCATTGTGCAGTGATTAAATAGCATGATCCCTGTTACCAGGGAACTCATGATGTAGATAGGAAAACAGATGGTAAGCAGATAATTGTGTGACACTGTGACATGTGCTAAGAACAGAGTGTAGACGAAGTGTTACCAGGGTGCAGAGGGAGGAGTTTATCGTGCCAAGAAGCTGAAAAAAAGGCTTGATGGGAAAAGAGATTTTCAGCTTGATCAAAAAAAGCAGGTATAGGAATGTGGTCTTCAGACATAGGCTGAGGTGTAGGTGCTAAGCTCAAAGTTACAGAATTGCCGGACTTAGGGGATCCTTAAATAATCAAGTGGATCTAGAAATAATGGGTGTGTGAAGGGGAGTATGACAGGAGGAAAGTGAAAAGTAAATGTTTTTCTTAGTACCAGGCAACAATGAAGTGCCTACCACCAGCATGTGGTTATCCCCTTGGAAAGCAGCCCCCTCCTGACAGTGGGAGTCCTCTGGGCTATCAGTAGCCCACACCGACTTATCACTGCACCTGTGGGAACATATGATCTACTTCTGGGGGCATCATTTAGAAGGTTTCAAGGCCTCGCAATGGTATTTTCTCTGAATTTCTAAATGCATTTGTCCAAATCATAGAAAACTCCATAGTAGAATATAAAAACATATACGTTTTGGAATTAAAGGGGCTGAGGTGACTGCTTTCCTTATCTGTAAAATGGGCCTCATGAAAATATTTGCCTTGTAGAGTTTTGACAGGATTAAATGACCACAATGTGCATACAGTTACTCATACAGTACTAAACACATAGTAGCATTTATAAATGTAGTCTAATATTATTCTTAATAAGCTTTAGGGATTCAAACTGGTTTGTTACCTGGGAAAAACTATATAATTCAACTTTCTCTGGGTGTGTTAGGGCCTCAAAAACTTTATCATTGAAATCCTGAGAAGATCTAGGTTTTTTTTTTCTTCCTTAGGAAGCTTAAGGAGAAAAATCTATGATTTCTGGGTCTTTGTGGAGCCCGAAATAGATTGCTTCTCTTGAGAGTTCTCTAAGAAGTATTCTCAGCTGAGAAAGCACACATCACTGTGATGATATTTCCTATGTCTCTTGGGCATTTCCCTAAAAAAAAAAAAAAAAAAAAGGTCAAGAATGACGAGGGAGAGAACTCAAGCTTTTAATCAGGATACTTTCCTATGTGTTAACAGAATTTCAAATATATTACACTAGTGTTTGCTGTTCAAGGCCTCACAACTTTTTAGACTTTTACATTGCAGGTTACTTAAATAACTTAGCAAAAGTGAAACCTGCCTTCACGGCACCTTATCCTCAGGTGAATTTAAATTTTAAAAAATGGAGATTATCCTGACACGGCTTAAAGGCTTTTCTTCGAAATCGGTCACATGTAACAACTGTGTCCAGGCAGAAGTTTATTCCTTCCAGTATGACAAAGAGGACAGTCCAAAGAGATAGAGTTCACACACTGAGCATGCCTTGGCTTTACTCAAAAAAGACCTGGTAAGAACGGTGGAAATATTACTAAATTTACATGAAGAGAGATATGAGAGGCAACATAAACAGGTCACGGGAGCCATACCTGGGATGTAGGAAATATGCCTGATCGATAATTAATCAATTTAGGAAAGCAGAAACTACTGTATGTATTTTTGACACAAAGAACATCTTTTCCTAATGAAAGATTTTTTTTAACAAAAGCAAGAAATGCCCACCATAATGGCTAATTTGCCCCAAATCTGACAACTTATTAGCCATTAGCTATCTATTGATGTATAACTGTATTTCCTCTGATAAACCAATGAACAACTCAGGATCATTTCTTCATTTGCTCCGTGGCTGTTTCTTAAGACTATAATCTGCAGAAAATGTGCTCTGAAAATGTCTATGGCCTGCCCTTACTGAATGCTACATTTTCATCACACCTACAAATGAGGCATAAGGTCTTTAGTTTCAAAACCAAACAAACCTTGCAACCTTTTGGAACTTCCATACTTTCAATCTTGCCATTATATTTGGAAAATCATCCCTTCCATCGTTTTAATAATTGGTTTCCAAGTGACTGCTCCAAGAATGAATTTTTCTTCAATGTCAAATGCTCTGACATTGGCCCGGGTCATTTTGAATCTGTTCACAGTGTTAGATGACTCCAAACAAACAAGAAAACTTTGTACAGAAGAAAAATTGTGTCTTAAAATTGGCTTTCTGTTCAATTCCAATAATTTGCTTGTTTATAATTATCTTTCTATTGCACTAGCTGTTTGTCTTTATGTGAGAGACACTGATCTTCATTAGCCATCACGGCAAGCAAAGGGAATATTAGAACTATTGATCCACTAGCAAAGCAACTGGGGGATGTGGGGGTGTTATAATTATGGGTTGATGAATTAAAAAGCTTTCGCTTTAGTTTTCAAAGCAAGTCAAAGTGCTCCAAACAAAATAGTTTCTGTGGTTGTCTGTCTTTTTTTTTTTTTTTTTTGAGATTTGCTCTGATGTCCTAACCTTGAAGGTTTATCCCTGAAACAAAATTTCTTATTATACTGCAATTCTCTTTTTTAAAAAATAAATAAATAAAACCCTGGGGCACCTGGGTGGCTCCGTCGGTTAAGTGTCCAACTCTTGATTTTGGCTCAGGTCGTGATATCACAGTTCATGAGTTCAAGCCCCATGTCAGGCTCTGTGCTGACAGCGCGGAGCCTGCTTGGGCTTTTCTCTCTCCCTCTCTTTCTCTGCCCCTCTCTGCTGGTGTTCTCTCTCCCCCCTCTCTCTCTCAAAATAAGCATTAAAAAAAAAAGTAGTTTATTCGCCAGAAGCCACTGAAATCTCACAAGAAGAAGGTGAATAGGTTACCAGAATAGAGTGAGAGAATTTCCTATGGCAATTTCAAGGGCCTGAGTATCAAAAGTTGGTGATATGTGTGCCCTCTGACCAATAGAAAGGTTCACAATTAAGGTAAGTAAATCATTGGAATAGCACTATCTGTGAATAAATGGAGAAAACACTGAGTAATCTTGGCAGAGCCAAAGCACCATACCTTAGGAAATGGAAAATTTCAGCTCTTTGGCCAAAGGACACCAAGCCCATTTATAAAATGTTGGAAGTAGCAATTTTGCCCTTACTTGGACTTGCTGTGTGTTATCTCTAAATTAATGCATTTTCCACAGCACTTGGGTGGCTCAAGCCCCATGCCAGGCTCTGTGCTAACAGCTCAGAGCCTGGAGCCTACTTCAGATTCTGTCTCTCTCTCTCTCTCTCTCTCTCTCTCTGCTTATTTATTTATTTTTATTTTATTCTGCTTTATTTATTTATTTATTTATTTATTTCTCTCTCTCTGTTTATTTATTTTGGAGAGAGAGAGAGACAGGGCATGAGTGGGGGAGGGAGACACAGAATCTAAAGCAGGCTCCAGGCTCTGAGCTGTCAGCACAGAACCTGACAAGGGGCTTGAACGCACAAACTGTGAGATCATGACCTGAGCCAAAGTTGGACACTTAACTGACTGAGCCACCCAGGCACCCCTACAGTTTTCTTTATATATGTCTATGACTATACATACTTATATGTACATATTGGTCATATTTATATCCTAGGTAATCCTTCTACCTGATGATTTAAGCTAAAAAGAAAGGATGAAGGGGCTCAGTGACTTTAGGTTATTCATAGGTTCAATTTTGGATGAATTGGGTTTTTTTTTTTTTTACTTCAAAAAAAGGACATCTCTCCTTATAATAGTCTTCCTAACTTAGTACTAGTTACAAAAATAAGAAACTGAATGTGTTAGGAAGATGCAGAGATCCATACATGTCAGAAAATCCTAGGAAAGCATTAAAGCTGCTTCCTTTTTTCCTGGTTTTTAGCTTTATTGAGTAATAATTGATATACAAAAGAAAATGCACACATTTCTTACATACATCTTGATGAGGTTGGACATATGCACATACCCATTATTCCCAATTCCAAGGTTCCCAGTACCAGCAACCTTTTGGGATCCAGGGTGGGGGGGGATTAGTGTCATGTTTGTACTTCTCAAGGTTTTTCTGAACCAGTTCATCACATTTTTGTTATGTTCAGAGACTTCCAGGCAGTGGCAGAAGTGGTTTCTTACATAAAAGATGTGAAATTTTCTGAAGTCTTCTTTTTGTATCACTATCTAAACTTTTCATCTTAACTTGTATTTTTGTGCCTACTAATAGTTAAGCAAGTATTAGTGATTGTGATATGAGATCAGATAAAAATCCTTGCCCTCCAGTAGATAACCATCTCCTCTAAAATTAGTCTGCTTCCTCTGAGGCACCTTGGTGGCTCAGTTGGTTAAACATCCGACTCTTGATTTCAGCTCAAGTCATGATCTCAGTCATGAGATTGAGTGTGGAGCCTGCCTGGGATTCTCTCTCTCCTTGTCTCTCTCCATCTCCCTCTCCATCTCCCTCTCCATCTCCCTCTCCATCTCCCTCTCCATCTCCCTCTCTCTGTCAAAAATAAATAAGTAGGGGCGCCTGGGTGGCGCAGTCGGTTAAGCGTCTGACTTCAGCCAGGTCACGATCTCGCGGTCTGTGAGTTCGAGCCCCGTGTCGGGCTCTGGGCTGATGGCTCGGAGCCTGGAGCCTGTTTCCGATTCTGTGTCTCCCTCTCTCTCTGCCCCTTCCCCGTTCATGCTCTGTCTCTCTCTGTCCCAAAAATAAATAAATAAATAAATAAATAAATAAATAAATAAATAAACATTTTTTAAAGTAAAAAATAAGATTAAATTAAATTAATCTTCTTCCTCTTTCTTTGCCTTTCTTTTCCTCCAACACCAACATATCAAATGATAGCCAACTCACAGCATCCTTCAAGACCAAAATTTCTTTCTAAGGAAGTTAAATTCCTTGGGGAAAAGGAAAAAAACACAACAATTTGCCGGATACTGTTTTAAATGTTTTGTAAATGTCTTATTTAAGCATGGCTAATCCTATCAAGTATTTCATACATGAACAAACAGGCTCAGAGATCTTGAGTGCCATACCAAAGGCCACACTGTAAAAGGCTCATTCAGGATTTGACCTATTCTTTGTTAACTCCAAACACCTTACTCTTTCCCATAAATTACCCCTTCTCCAAAGACAGTGGTAAAAGTGGGGTGAAATGGAAGGAGAAACCTATTCAGAAATGAAGTGAGAACTTTATTCTCTTGTTCCTAAACTAGAAATGATTGGTAGAAATCAGTGACATGGAGGAGTGTGATGCAGGACCCTGCCAGGCTTCAGCTGGTCCTCTAAAGTGCTGTCATTGATTTCTTCACTCAAGACTAATTTATTGGGCACCTAGTGAGAGCCCAGCTCTGTGACAGTCACCAATATAGCACAATGAACAAGAGGGCTACTCAGGAAAACCAAACAAGTAACAAACAAAAATATAGACAGAAATTAACAAAAATAGAAACAAAATAGTTGAGTGATCTGGGTTTCTCTGAGATGTTGACACTAAAGAATAGGAAGCAGAAAGCTGTAGGAAGAATTTCCTAGGCAGGGAGAACAGCAAATGCAAAGGCCCTAACACAAGAAAGAGCTTGATTTGGAAGAAATCAAATAGCAGGCGCTAAACCTTACGAGCAGTCATCCTGGTGCTGGAGTGGCAGATAGAGGCTGACCAAGCGGGGTCTTTCAGCAAGTATGAGTGTCATTCCTGTCCCTACATTCTACTTTCTTCCCTCTGTTACTAGCCAAGTACAAAGCTTTTTTTTTTTTTTTTTTTTTTTTTTTTTGGACAATGCCCTCAGTCAGGAAACACTGTGCTTTCATTCAACACCTTCTGCAGAACAGAATCCTGAGTGACAATTGTGAGTGCTACTCAGGGATAACGTTGACACACTTTGGGGCATCTTCTCTTTTCCTCACAACCAGAATATTAGTGTAGTCTAGTGGCTAAGTGCCTGGGCGGTGGTACCAATTGTACCTGGGCACAAATCAAAGTTCAGCGGCCTCACTTGGTGTGTGACCTCAGACGACAAGTCGTCTCATCTCTCTAGACCCCAGTTTCTTCATTTCAAAAAAAAGGAACACCTCTCTCGCCGCACTCATGCTGTGAAAATTAAGCAAGGTTTAAGTGTGCAGATTGCGAAGCAGAGGGCCTCGCAGGTAATAAGCCCTTAGTGCGGCACATCCTGTAACTGCCCCTGTCCCCACCCCCGCTGAGTCTGCATACAGGGGAAGGGAGAATTGGAGAGATAAAGCAACATGTCTAAGATCACCTATTTAGGAGAGGCTAAACCTCAAATTTTGGATGCTTCATCTAAGTGCTTTTATCCCCTCTACCGCAGTGGATCAGTGCAAAGAGAAAGGAGGTTAATAAACCTGTTTCTGCCCTACGGGAGATGGTATCCTGTACAGCGAGAGGAAGGTCAATTTCTGGGAGCGTGGGATTAGTTTGGGCATTGATCTAAAAAGTCTTACACAAAAATGTCTTAAGGGCATACTTGCTTTCCATTAAGCATTTCTCTTAGCTGTTTCTGCTGAGCAAAGGAAGGGGGAAAAAAAAACATCCTGCTCCATGCTTTCTTAAAAGGAAAAAAACAAATGGAAGTTTGATGAAATTGTGTGGGTGCTCTTGACTTATCTTTATCCATCACCCTAAAATGTGCCCATATGGAAGATAAATAGTGTTATTCCATGGAATGCTTAGTACTGAGTTCCAAAAATGCTGACAAGTACTAATCCCAGTAAAATATATGGAAGTTAATTATAACTGAACCACACGGAAGTCAGCCAGGAGATCACAATCAAGAAGATTCACTGAATGAACACTTTATTCTTCCTGTGAAGGAGACACAGTTATCTCTCCTTGTGCCCTTCTGTGTCTTCCTTCTGCCTTGCCTACGTACCTCCTAAAATGTAACTCCATGCTGTGAACAAGCGTGCTGCAACCCTGAGAAGGCAAGGGAATGTTCTCAGTGGCTCATGCCAGGGGACATTCTGAAAGCCCAGAGGCTGCAGATAGCCTGGTGCTATCTCTGTAACCTTAAGCCTGAGGCCATTCGCTGCCATTTCTTCTCCTAAGAAGAGTATCCATCAGGCATTTGGCATCAAAGCATCTTTCCCTGAAATGTGATTAGCTTACAAGGTCACCAGAAGTTCAGGCAGGTACCCTTGCAAGTAAAACCTTATTAGTCAGATTCTAAGAGCTGTGGTTCTTGTAAAAAGGCAACTTAATTTTCTGCCCTAGAGAGATTGGATCAATCAGCCCTGAAGCAAAGAAAAGTACAGGCGAAGAGAATGTAAATGGAACTGGAAGTAGGTATTTGGGCTTCTGCTGCCCATTCCCTTTGGCTTTCTGGGGAGAGAATAGTGATGTCACTGGCCCTAACTCACTATCAATTCATTTGTTCACTCACTCAAAATATATTTTATTATATGATTTTATTATATGATTGAGAGGGAGTGTGGAGTCTCTCTCCCTACCTCTGAGCCATGCCAGAACAAGCCATTCTGCAAGATGAGTCTTCTATGTGCAATGGCCCCTCAGCAAATGTGTAGTGCTCTCAGCGTACGCTTACTAGATGTATTTGGGGTCGTGAAATTGAACACACCCCCATGGATCCTTCCCTCAGAGAGGTCACAGTCTAGCATGGAGATAATACGTGCACAATAAGGATTATGTTGCGGGATGGCAAATGTAACTGCCATAAGGAAGGGGCAGGTGAAGAGCAATGAGTGATCTGAGGACAAAATTACACCTAACTTGGATAGGAAAGAGATCATAGAAAACCTTGTGAGAAAAAAAAGAAAAAAGTATTTAAGACAAGACCTTGGAAGGTAGGTAAGCATATTTCAAAATCAGAAGGCTTTTGATTTATAAGAGATCAAAGAATTACCTGAAAACTCCAAAAGAAAAATCAAATATATCAGAATAAAAAATGTGTAAAAATATTGTTTCCCAAAGTTAAAAAATTAAAGACATTTAAAAAATTAAGTTAAGAAACATTTTTGTGTTTGCAGACTATTAAGGGAGATGACATGATGTAAAGGTCTTTCTCTTCCAAATAACTAAGCAGTCTTATTGGATGAATAATACCTACCCAATAGCAGAGCAGCTCATTATTTTAAAAACATTAATATAGGGCATCTGACCATGAGGAAAGATTTTGTGCTTGCATTATTAGATAATTGCATGTTTTACTGATAAGTGTACTTTTACCTGATGTTAAGCATAGATGGAAAATGAGAGGCAATCATTTTTTAAATATGCCAGCAGTTGGACCAAACTAGTAGTCTCTATCAAAAAAAAAAAAACAAACTCAAAGCCACCTGGAAGAACTTTGCAAAATTTCCAAGTTAGCCAGAATGAGAATGTTTCTGTTTTCTGTGATAGTAAATGAAACCAGCTCCTTTGGTTAACCGTACAATCCAATAGGGTTCTCTCGTTTAGAAGAGGGACATTAAAAGCTATCTGTTCTAACCGTCTTCTTCCCCTGTGCTGATGTTTGAATCTTGCCTATAACATTCCTTGCACTGCGGCTGATTGCCAATTGAGTTTGGGTCATCTTGTGCCCAGCCTGTCTTCTTATCTGCCTGGCCCTGTTAGTGCTTGAAATCTTAGCCTTCTGAATAAGACCTGAAAGCGCGGGTATGTCTGGAAGTCCTTTGAAGACATGTACTAGACCTACCTTAAGGACCGCACCTCCTTTATTCGCCCCTGCCAGTCATCTCATAGGCTTTAGCATTTTCTCAAACAATCTACTCAACGTAGAGCATTTTTATATAAATCAATTCAATTTTAAAAGAATATGTTGAGCTTCAACCATTTCCAGGCATTGTGCTGATTATTAGGAAAATAAAATGGAGTAAGATGGATTCTGTCTTCTGGGGCCTCAGAGTCTTTATGGTAATTGTTGTATTTGTCTAGATCAAGGATCTGAAAACTTTTTCTTAAAGGACCAGAAGGAAAATATTTTAAAACAAAACCAATGCTAATATGTAGGTTCTTATATGACCATTTAAAGCTTAACCATGTTAAAATGTAAACACAATGCTTACCTGGTAAGCCATAAAACAAACAAACAAAAAAACAAGTGGCTTTCCAGATTTGGCCCAAAGGCCAAAGTTCATGAACCTATGGTCTTGACCCGTGCTGCCCAAGACAGTGACCACTAGCCACCTGTGGCTGCTGAGTATTTGAGAAGTGGTAAATCCAAACTTAGTTGTGCTGGAAGGGTTAAATACACACAGGATTTTGATAACTTTGCATGAAAAACAAGAATGTAAAATATCTCCATACTTTTTCATATAATTATGAATTAATGTATATTCAAAAAAATTAACTCAAAAAATAGGTTTTTGGATATATTGTGTTAAAACATATAATTAAAATTAATTTCACCTATTTCTTTTCACTTTTCAAAATATGGCTACCAGAAATCTTATAATCATACAAGTGGCTGCTCACATTATGTTTCTATTGGACAGCGCTGATCTAGATAATGTCTCTGTTGGCTGGGAAGCCATAGTCCAAAATGAATTCGTTTAAAACAACGACAGAACAAAACAAGCACTTCCTCTCTTCTGTATTCCACCATGCAACCAAGAATCTTTTAGCAAAGTCTTCCTTGGGAAGCCAATCGGATTTAGATTTCTCTCCATCACTCAGTCACTCATGTATCATGTTGCTTTATTTTCTTCACAAGTATTTCTGAAATTGTAATATTTGTTTATTTCCTTCCTCACTCTCTGCCTCCCTGAGCTAGATGTCATTTCCACCAGAGAAGAGCCTTTTCTCACCCTTTTCACCACAGTCTTGAGTCAAGTTAGCATTAACCTTTGCCTGGCATCTCTTGGGTCTGAAACCACGTCAGGCACAGAGTAGGTGCTAAGTGAATATTTTTTTGAATGAAAGAACTATAAACATGGAAAATTTAAAACAGGAGATGCTTTGAGGAAACTGAGAGAAAAACTAAGTGCCGGGGTGAGGAAGCATTCTAGTGTTTTTGTTTATTCAAGTATAAGTAACATGCAGTGCTCTGTTAGTTTCAGGTGCACAACGTAGTGATTCAACAATTCTATACATGACTCAGTGCTCCTCATAAGTGTACTCTTTAATCCCCATCACCTATTTCACCCATCCCCCTACCCACCTCCCTTCTGGTAACTGCCAGTTTGTTCTCTATAGTAAAGAGCCTTTTTCTGTTTGTCTCCTTTTATCTTTGTTCATTTGTTTTGTTTCTTAAGTTCCACATATGAGTGAAATCATGTGGTATTTTCCTTCTCTTATTTCACTTAGCATTGTGCTCTCTAGATCCATCCATGTTGTTGCAAATGGCAAGATCTCGTTCTATTTTGTGGCTGAGTAATATTCCAGTGTGTGTGTGTGTGTGTGTGTGTGTGTGTGTGTGTTCTGAATATTCATAATTCACAACAGCCAGCACGTTCGGTTTCATGGAGGAAAACTTTATTAATTATAAGGAAAAGGGAATATAAGGAATTAAACAATTATAGTAAACATAAAGAAGAGAAGTATAGAGAAGGACAAAGAAGACTTAATACATCAAATCGGGTGCTTACATCATCTAGCCTTCTGGCTGGGGAAGCCCCGTGGGGAGCAGCCAGGTTGGAGTCCTAATTCAGGGTCCTGGGTGGATTGTCCACCCCACAGGTGAGATTTCCAACTAGGTATTCCCGCCAAAACAGTATATATGCTACCCACGTATGATTTATTAAGTTTGCCTAAGTGCAGTCCCAAGCAAGCTGTTTTTTCTCTGTTTCTCTTGTCATATGTCACAATCTTGTGGGCCTGGACATCTGGCCCATATTTCTCTTCCCTCCCTGATCCATTCCAGGGGGGCAGATTGGTCTGGTTCAAGGAGGTGAGGCAAGTTAATCCCTCTTGTCATCAGGAGCAGAAGGGGGCAGTTCTGATCCTGAGGCCAGATACAGAGTACAAGCTAACTAAGCCCCCCATGCTTGTGTATGTGCAGCTCTGGGTAGAAATGCATGAACAGCTTCTATAGAGAACAGTGTGTACCACATCTTCTTCATCCATCCATCTATCGATAGATACTTGGGTTCCTTCCATATTTTGGCTATTGTGAATAATGCTGTAATAAACATAGTGCATGCATATAGCTTTTCAAATCAGTGTTTTCATTCTAGTATTATTTAGTAGCTTCAGACACTGAAGCAAAGAGCTTATAAGCAGCTTGATAATAGAACACAAGATAAATCTAGCCCAAGGCACTGGCCCCTATTACTATGTTCTTTAATAATAATAATAATAATAATAATAATAATAGTATTAGCATTCTGTTGCATTTACTTCATGCCAGGCAGAATTGTAAGTGCTTTTTGTATATTAACTAATCTCTAAACAACCCTATGAGAGAGACATTATTATTACCTTCATTTTGTTGTAAGTAATGACTATAATAAATAATTTAACAAAACTAAATAATTGAGGCATAGAAAGTGAAGTGACTTACCCAAGGTCACTCAGTACATTTCAGAGCCAGAGTATCAACTGAGGCATTCTGATTCTCTTTGTCATGTGACTGTACATTAAACCTCACATTTTTTTCCTGATTTTATTAGTTATTCTATCCTGAACATACTTGAAGAGTATTACATGGCATAGATTAGAAATACCTTTTTAAAATCTATTTTAAAAGTTGATGGGAGTATTATTATAACAATGAAATATAAAACTTCAGAACAAATGGAGAAAAAAGCCTGTTTCTTATTGTCTTAAGCATCTTCTCATAACAGGAAGAAAATGAGACAAATATTTTCTGTTCAGCCTTAAGTGCATGGATACATTTTAATCTCTTGCCTTGTATACTCATCAGAGCAATTTTACCATTGGTTGTAAACTTTCTATGTAAATATATGTGCAACTTGTACTGTCTACATATATTCCCTATTAAAATGATGTATGTATCTGTTTTCAGTGACAAAACAGGCCACCAAAAGTGAAAACTAAACTGGCACATTTGAACAGTAGAAACCAGAAACTTGAGAGTCATTCATTTGCACACACCTCAGCCTCAACATTCAGCTGAGAAGGGCCTTGCCCCCTGCCCCTCTCTTCCCCCATTCAGTTGAGATAACCTGATTTTCCTCCCTCTGTGTGGCCCAGCACATCCGCAGTCTGATATCATGTCTGATGGTCAGAAGAAAGCATGTGTGAAACCCCTTAATTCAAAAAGCCTTTGGTTGGGGCGCCTGGGTGGCGCAGTCGGTTAAGCGCCCGACTTCAGCCAGGTCACGATCTCGCGGTCCGTGAGTTCGAGCCCCGCGTCAGGCTCTGGGCTGATGGCTCGGAGCCTGGAGCCTGTTTCCGATTCTGTGTCTCCCTCTCTCTCTGCCCCTCCCCCGTTCATGCTCTGTCTCTCTCTGTCCCAAAAATAAATAAAAAACGTTGAAAAAAAAAATTAAAAAAAAAAAACAAAACAAAAAGCCTTTGGTTAACTGTCAATTTCCATTTGCTGTTGGTATCCATTCATTCAATGAATACTGACTGAACATTTTGATGTGCATTACACTAGATCAGTTTCCTAGATTCTTATTCCCCAAACTATTTCTTGGGAACCTATCCCTTTTTTTTTCCTTCAATATCCCAGATTGGATTTCTGGGTTCTTCTGCCTGGTCTAGACAGACAGCCTTGTGTGGCTTCTCCAGGATTAGTCTGCCGCATTTAAGATGGTCTACACTCCCTTCTCTTGCTAATGTCTGCTCCTGATGCTTCTTATTCAAGTGCATTCATTGCCACTTCTCCTTCTTCTTCTCCAAAATCATTACATAACTAAGCACTTGTACCAGAGGTTGACCTACTAAACAAATACTTCTGCCAACTGATTCAATTAAATGACCCCATGGCTACCCCAAATGTATCTGTTTCTACAACACCAGTGAAATAACTTGTAATGCCAATTAGAATCATTTGAAGAGAAGAAAAGAATGAGGCTTAAAGTTATCTTCTTTGTTTATTGTATTTAATGTTCATTTATTTATTGTTGGGGGGGGAGGGAGGGAGAGCATGAGTGGGGGAGGGACAGAGAGAGAGGGAGAGAGAGAATCCCAAGCAGGCTCCGTAGGGTTCAACTCATGAACCATGAGATTATGACCTGAGCCAAAGTCAGATGTTTAACCAACTGAGCCACCCAGGTGCCCCTCATCTTCTGTATTTAATACTTCCTACTTAATCCAAATTATTCTACTTTAAGCATGTGTCCCAAGAAACAGTAACCTTAAGAGAGGTACCACAAGAAAAAATGTTCTGCACAGGAAACCCCATAACCCACATTTCCTTCTGGTTTCGCAAACTGGTTTGACACAGGGCCCTTATTTTTTTTTTTTTATAATACCCATTAATGTCCCACTGAACCCACTTTGGGAAATGAAGCTTTCCCAAAAGGAGACAGAGATGAACCAGGTATATTTTCCACCTTCAAAGGAACTTGACCATGTCATGGAGCGTAAAGATGCACAGCACAAAACGAGCAAAAAAAAAGCACAGATGTGTGTATCTGTGTGTCTGTGCAGAGGGAAAGAAATACGTACGGGCTTCATTGTGAGTTTCATTGTGAGGTAATTGGCCTTTGTTGGAATGATGATATTAGAGTCTGTGTCCTGAATCCATACCCGGTCTAGGACATATAAAGTTTGGGGGTGGGAGTTTGTAAGAAATGTTATGGTTGGTAGATCCTCAGTTCTCCTGTTTATGCTCTACCTCACACCTCCTCATTAGCTCTCGTCACTCACTTCTGGTCCCTTTCATCTCCCCTAAGAAGTTCCAGCTTTATCCCAAAATCTAGCTCTACCTCAGGATCTATATGGTCATAATACTAAACATTTATTTTGTAACCCATCCTCTTCTAGACATTCATTTCACATTAAGCCTTAAAGGAACCTAAAAGACCATCTCATACTCATATTTTATAGGTTCAGCATAGTTCTGCGACTTGGTCATATGTAAACAGCTAAGTCATGGCAGGTGAGGGAGTAAGACCAAGTACACAAACTCCCAGCCATAGAGCTGTGTTGGTTGCTGGGGGCCCATAAAATGTCCTCTCCCAGTATTTCCCCCCACAAACAGAGTTCCCTCAACAAAGGGAAACGCCTCCCCCAGGGTTATGCCCCCTTGATAAAAGATACCAAGATCCAATCACCTTGCCTTAACTTGGGAGAATGCAAAGAACTGCCCATGGCATTTTCTGACGCTTCTGTTGCAACTGCATCACATTTAAACTTCACACTTTGCCTAATTCCACTTCCCCCACTTCTGTACATGTGTTGTTCCCAAGCACACCCCTGAGAAAACTCATATACGCAACACTCCATCTCAGCTTCTGTTTTCAGAGAAGCGATGTAAAACAAGTTGAAAGCCCGTGCTATTGACCTTTATCGTAAACTACCTCTTCAAGTCAAGTCTGTTGACTTTGCCCTCTTAAGGCCAAAGAGATACTGTGAAATGTATCATGGAGTCTTGAAAAGGGGTAACTTCCAAACAGGGGATGAAAAAAATGTTCCCATGACATCCTCAAAAAGGTAACATAATTTTGCGTGAATTGTGGGCCCTGCCATCAATTTTTCAAGGTAAATATTTTATGTTCTCTATTACAAAGCTGAGCAGAAAGCCTTCATCATGTCGGTTTACTCTTTCCAGCCTTCCTGGCAAATTAAACTGTGTGATGAACAGCCAGTACTTAGCAGCTTCTTCTTTATGGAGTTTTACAACATCTAGTTTGCCTGCACATCAGAAACTATTTAGATACAAATTGTTTCCCTGAAGAGTAACCGTGGAGTCCTGCACTCTCAGGGCACTGGGACTCTGTTAATATTCATTGAGTCCTATTATGATAAATAGGCACAAAGTTGCCATTCCCTAACCTTATAAAATCTGAATTGCAACAGAAATCACATAATAAAGACAGGAAAAAAGAGCACTCTGTCCACCTAGCCCTTGAAGGCTGCTTCAAGTACATCTACTCTTTCTAAAATTTTCAGAAAATAATCATTTATTTTTTTCCTTCTCTTAGTATTTTTCAATAGGAAAGATTGATGATTTCTGGATTCCAGAAAGAGTCCCATGATCTTCCAAACATCTCCCTCATTGACTTGAGTATAATCGCGATTTCACCATTAAAAATTATTTTCTCGTGTCAGTCAAAGGTGGCCAAGGCAAGAGCGACACTTTATACCATCTTACTCCATTGCAGCTCATGATAACTGTGAGTGAGTTTACCAGCAGCTTTTAAACAGGGGGTTTTGATTACTTGGGGTAAAGGAACGGGGTAGGGAACCGGCATTGGTTACAGCAGTTGCTTGTTAAAGATACTTTACAGACATGATCTCATTTGATCCTCAGCTAACCCTGTAGTATCCCTATATTATTCTTTCTTTATTGGTGAGGAAACTAAGTTCTAAAGAAGCAGTAAATTGTCTAATGTTGCATAACAAGAAAGTATCAGACATGGGCTCCAGATGTGGGCCTGCCTAACTTAACTGCACCATCCTCTAAAAACATTTGGCTTATTTATAAGGAGAGAAGGAAAAAATAAGAATCAAAAAAATATATAAGGACAGAAGGACATGTCATCAAAGTAGAAAAATGAAGAACAAATAGGAACTGAGACATAAACAAATATTTGGCTTCCTAGGCATCATGGTACTAGGCTCTGGGGCTATTACACAATGTATGTCATGAAGTTGAAGGGGTCCTGGGGTAAAGGACTCCTTCCCAACAAACAGATAATTAGTCCCCATGAAGTAGAAAGGCCAGAAACAGCTATAAATTCATTGAAACCTCTGGGTCAGAGCTAGTCTACTCTGGATTATAGGTTCTTGGCCTTCTGATACGTCGGTCTTACCAGTAGTTTCCACAGCCTACACTCAGAGTTGGGCTGCCCTGTTGGGACTTTGGAGACAGGTGCAGAGGGGAGTAATCTAAACGTATCTGACATAAGTGCTCCTCTCAGTAGGTCTCAGGATGTGGCTATAGCTTCATTCCCAAATATAATAGCATTTTGAGATTATTTACTGCTATAGCTATCCATAGTACCTCTTTCTACAACACCAACAACATTTAAGAGTTTGAAGTAGGAAATTTATTTCAAGGGTCAACTTTAATTCTCCAAGTTCGATAGGGTCTTTATTAGCACTGTTGGATTTAGACAAAGTTGACCCAAGATCAGAAAAAATTTATACAAGGATGTATATTCATTAATCACAATTCAAGTATTAACCTTTTCTCACCTTGGAATGACAGACATGGAACTCACATAGTATCATGCTGATTAAGAACATGGGTTTTGCAATCAGATACCCCTTGATTCAAGTCTCAGTTCTACGATTTACTAGTGTATGGCCTTAGACAAGTTACTTAATCTCTCTATGCCCTTAGTTTTTATAAGGATAAATGGAGATCACTGGGTGGCCACAGGGCTGCCTTGAGAGTCAGGTGTGTAAAATTTAGTGTTTTCTCTTTAATTCTCCCAACAAAACCATGAATTTGAAGGAAGGAATTGAAAGACATTTACCATGAGGTTTTGCTCATCTGCCAAGTAAGCACGTGGCTATTCAGAAGGCAAATACCTTAGTTTGGCTAAAGGAATACTAAAATCACTTGGTTCACCTGCCTTCCAGCAAAAATCCAGGATGTTTAATTAAATGGCATGTTTCCAACTCTGAAATCTCAGTTTACATCTTCCCAAAATAATCTACTTTAAAAAAAAAAAAAAGGTGAGAGGAATATAGATTTTAACTTTTATGAAGCTAAAAAAATACATGTATAATTTATCAGGAAACAAATGCCTCCAAAACCTATTTCACAACATAAACACAAATCATCTCGTATTCTAGAACATAAAGGGTTTTTAATGGTCTATTTCTCTCTTACTTGTAGCAACATGAGAAGCAAGAGTTTATCTACCCCATGAGACATACTGCCTCTGAGACCATGCACTCTAGCATAGACTTTAGAATTCAAATTACTTAACTCAAATCTCAGCTTTACCACTAACTAGCTGTGTGATGTTCCTTAACATCTCTGAGCTCTAAGGTTCTCATCGTTAATCTGGGGATATTAACTCCCAATTACAACAGACATGGCAAACTGTTGAGTCAGCAGACATTCTTCTACACTTCTTCTAAGGCAGAAGTGCCCTCCACCAAATAAAGAGGCCAAATGTGTCAGATGCTGGTTTCGCTGGCTTTTCTCATAATTAAAAGGAAACATGTCTCCTAAAATGTAAGAGGAAGTTCTGAAAATGTCTTCTGAAGAATAGGTTTCCCCTTCACTAAAATGAGAGAAATACACAAGCAGAAAGAAACATCTTCCCTCTCTCCCTATTTTTGGAATAGCAAGGTGAGGGCATGGTGCTTGGAGATGCTGCAGCCATCTTGCAACCACGAGGGAGAAGTGAATAGAATCGCAGTGAGGTAGACTCAGAAGCCCTAGCAATGTTGAACTGCTAAACCAACTCTGGAACTGCCTTCCCTAGGACTTTGAATTAAAAAAAAAAAATTGTAATAATAAGCCACAATGGCTTAAGCCACCTGTGGTTATATTTTCTTTTAATTGCAGCACAAACATCCTAACTTCTATACTACTTTCTTAGAATTCCTGGGGGAAATAAGTAAGGTAGCCTAAGTGGAAGGTCTAAGATTAGTAGCACCTCTTGGTAACACTATCTTTGAAACTATTACTTTTCTTATAAAGCCAATTCCATTCTTCACAATAGTTCACCTAGTGATTCAACTACCTACTAGCTAATTATTTAACTCGCCTGAATCTGTTTGTTCACCCTTAAGTTGCAGTTGATAACGCTCACTTCATAGAGCTGCTTCCAGAAATATGCAAATTGGATGCAGCGTCTATCACTACAAAGTGAAATGGTAAATCCTGATAAAGGCTCAGAATTTCATGAAGTTGGTGACATTATATTGGAAAACTGCTCAGGTTCTTTGCCAGACTATCCATAAATGAGGATTTGGGTGAGTTAGACAAGTTAGCAATTGAAGAAGGAAAAAAAATGCTTTTGTTAATAAGTGTTTCAAAAGAGAATGCCTCTAGGTAGAAATGTAAAATGTTGTAGCTGCTTTGGAAACCAGTCTAGGCATTCCTCAAAAGGTTAAACATAGAATTACCATATGACCCAGCAATTCCACATCTAGGTACATACTCAGGAAACAGGTATTCAAACAAATACTTGTACACGTATACTCATAGCTGCCCTATTCACAATAGCCAAAGGTGGAAACAATATAAATTTTCATGAATTGATAAATGGATAAACAACATGTGATATATACATACAACAGAATTTCAAACAATGGCATCAGGTGCTAATGCCTGTTATAATGTGGATGAACCTTGAAAATATTATGCTAAGTGAAAGAAGTCAGTCACAAAATACCATATTGTATGATTCTATTTATATGAAATGTCCAGAATAGGCAAATCTATAGAAACAGAATGTAGGTTAATGGTTCCCTGGGGCCAGGGGCCATGGGTAGAATGGGGCATGACAGCTAATGAGTATGGGGTTTACTTTCAAATAATAAAAATGTTCTAAAATTGATTGCAGTAATGGTTACACAGCTACTCTGTGAACATATAAACCTTGAATTGTATGCTTTAAATGGATGAATTGTATGACATGGGAGTGATATATTAATAACAGTTATTTGTACAAAGTGAGGGAGGGTGGCTCACAATACCAGAGGATTGGGAGGCCCTCAGAAGAATAGATCAACCCTGAATATTTTTACAAAAATGCCCATTTATAACCAAGTTGCTAAAGGCAAACGGTTTTTGTGTTATTAACACAATTTACCCAGTAAAATTACAGCAAAAAGAAAACTAAAAACATTTGGTACGTTCTTCATTCTAATTAGGGCAGATTCATAACCTTTACCATATTAAATGCAAAATGGAGCACCCTTATTCACATCAGTTTTGGCTCTCTGTTGAAAGATAACATTTCAACCAAACCTTTTGATGATTGAATGATTAACTATTCTCCATGAAATGCTGGTACCTTGTGAAGGGGATTTGCTTTCAAAGCTCCTTTTCTGGTGCCAATAATCCTTGGATATGAAGGACTTCTGTCCACTGAGATGGGGAATTGCTTGTGGATGTCGTCCAAAGCCCCTTTACATTTGATGACTCATGTCAGAGAACTCAAAGATCCCAAGAGGAATGACTTTCTAACAAGTGTTATATACCCTCAGCTTAGTATATATTTCTCAGGACTTTCTCAAAGACTAGATATTATAGCAGAGCTATTTTGAAGAGGACTGAAAAAGATCCCCTGAAAATGTATCCTCCAGCCCCTTGTCTAGACAGGCTTATTCGACAATACCTATGTGACATTTTAAATAACATATCCCTTCACTGTGATAGGAATTTCAGCATGAAATCTCTGGAAAACAACACAGAGAACCTGTGCGCAGATTGTAAAGGCAATTTCAAGGGCCACTGTGACCATGCCCTTGAACCGGATACGGGTGTATACACCCAAGATGGGAATGGGAATGAAACCCTGCTGAGTTTTGCTGCAGTTTAAATCCCACAAGTCATTTCTAATTTCCAATATTGCCCACCATGTGTCTGACTTAACGTTTATTTATTTCTGAGACAGAGAGAGACAGAGCATGAATGGGGGAGGGTCAGAGAGACAGGGAGACACAGAATCGGAAGCAGGCTCCAGGCTCTGAGCCATCAGCCCAGAGCCCGACGCGGGGCTCGAACTCACGGACCGCGAGATCGTGACCTGAGCGGAAGTCGGACACTTAACCGACTGAGCCACCCAGGCGCCCCCATGTGTCTGACTTAAACAAGATATCTAGTTGTCTCTTTAAACATATCTGTGTAAAACCATGTTGGATAAAGTGGATCTTTTAACATGCAAATTCCAAAACTTTGACTTTAATGGAGGCATTCTTCTAAAATGACCAAAAATTAAGAAAGGAAAGAAAAGACTTGCATAAAATGGCAAGAAAAGGCAGAGATGCCAAAATTCTTCCATTTGGCCTACTTGAAAGACATCACTCATCAATTGCAGCACGCTGCCATGAATTATTTTAAATAAATTCATGGGGACCTTTTGAGAATTAATAGTTCTCATCACTGCTTATGCTACCAAGATTCTAAAGAGACTGGAGGACAAGTAAAATGCTGGTTATTTTCACTTATCAAAATGCTACTCTTTAAGATGCAGATCAAATGTCATCCTTCCCATGAAGCTCTGAATATCCACTCAGAATGGGTTTTCCCCTGTTCCCAAGTCCCATAGTGCCAACTTTCTCTACAGTACATTTTAAAATCAGCAGAATATAAAGTATATCTCAATAGACCATCCATCAGTGTTTGAGTCCTGGCTCTGCCACTCGTAGCTAACTGACCTAATTTTTCCTTTCAAATTAAATAATGACAACAATAATGACACATATTGAAACCTTAGAAAATACAAAGCCTCCTATGTAATATAGATTTATTAATCCTCACAACACCCTACAAGGTAGTTATGATTATGCTCCATTGTAAAGCTGAGGAAAATGGGTAGTTAAATAATCCATGGTAGCACATTTAATAAGCTAGTCTTCAAGCTTCAGCAAATATACATATTCCAATTCATTATCCTACCTTTTTCACTTCACTCGCCACTTAAGAGGTATTCAATAAATAGGGGCGCCTGGGAGGCGCAGTCAGTTAAGCCTCCGACTCTTGATTTCAGCTCAGATCATGATCTCACAGTTGATGGGTTTGAGCCCAGCATCAGACTCTGCACTGACAGCACAGAGTCTGCTTGGGATTCTCTCCCTCTCTCTCTCTCTGCCCCTCCCCTCTCGTGCATTGTCTCTCTCTCTCTCTCTCTCTCTCTCTCAAAATAAATAAAAATAAAACATTAAAAAAAAGATGTACTCAATAAATAATAGTTCTTATTACCTTTGTGCTGACAATACCAATCTGTTTACTGATTAACCATATAGGCCCTGGTGAGAAATTTCAAAGACTATATTAAACACTGTGATCTTAGAGGGCCTGGGATTTACATATATTTTAGGCAGTCTGGACCTTGAAATTCAGACTCAGCAGCAAAAGAGCTGCAGCACAAAGTATCAAAGGCTATAAAATTCAGTTAAGATTACATATTCGTCATTTCTCTTTTCTTCTTGATGAAAATAAGTCCACTCTTCACAGACATGAGACACTTTTGATTATCACTTACTGTATGAGATCAAAGTTGATTAAAATGAGCATGACAAAACGTTTCAAAATATTGCAATTTCACCATGCTAAAAAAAATAACATGTGTCAAGGGCAACATTTACTGAAACCTCATTGTAAGTCCCATATTTTTATTCTAGATATTTTTTTTAATTTAAAGACAAATTGAAAGAACTTCAGTTTTATGGGCATTTCAAAGCTGGTCAAGAATTCCAGAACTTTATTTTGAATAACCACTTAGGTCTGGAATACAACTTTTCAGCTCTCTTTTAAAGTCCTTGGGGTAAGGTTTGGATGTCAACTCAGGGCATGTAATTTGTAACAGAAAGAATTCCTTTGAGGGCTGCAAACCACTTGAGCTTGGCAACCTGGAGTTTATATATCTTATCTTGCTCTTGGCAATGGTCTAAGAAGACTAGCTTCCAAAAAAATAGTAAATGTGATCAAATTAGGAATTGACTCAGATGAAGCTAAACTTTCTCAATTGACAGCGACTTGCCTTAGATAATAATCCAGTAAATTAGACCAGTGGACAGCCTTTTACTAATAATGGGATGGAACATTTGATGCATGGAAGGAATGTAGTATAGTGACAGGAGCCCAGACTTTAGAAGAAAGCAGACAGGAGTCTGTACCCTGGTTTTGTATGTATTTGGGCAGCTAATTAACATGCAACAATTATTTATTGAGAGCTCAGCTAGTCGGGGCACTGTTTTGGGTACAAGGCCCTAAGAAACTACTCTCTAAGCTTCTGTTTCCTCATATAAAATAATTAAAGGAAAATGTAAGCAAAGCGCCTAGCAGAGATCCTGGAATACAGCAAGTGACAGAAAGTAGCTGATATGCTGTTATTGTTTCTATGGCAATAGAGGAATCTGACCTTCACAATTTGATTTTATTGCTTCTCCATCTCCCAAGCAATGTGGCTAATGCTCAATTTTATTATTTCAGAAATATGATCTTAGTCCAATTTTAAAATATAAATGTTCACATGAAAAAGGAAAAATTGATTTAGCTACGTGAATGTATTTCACAATGCCATTAATTACCATCATTTTAGAATGAGGCAGCTATTTGATGTGTTGCAACAATATTGTATCAAGATACTTTTAGTTGCAATTAAGAGAAAAACTTTGTTCATATAGCCTAAGCAAAAAGGAAAATTTATGAGCTCATATAACTGAGAAGTAGAGAGATAGTTCAGGCTTCAGGCACAACTAGATCCAGTTGCTTGATGATTTTACCAATGACTCCGTTTCTTTCCATTTCTACAGTCTGCTTTGAATGAACCTCACGAAACATGCCGCTTTTCATCTCAATATGGTTATCAGCCACACAAAGCTACACACGCCTTCTCCTTCACCCAATGAGCAAAGAGGAAGCTCCTTTACAGAAAGGTCCCAGCAAACTTTCCTCCTACCCTACTGGTTTAAATTTAGTCATCGGTCTAGCCCTAAAATGACACTTGTAACCAAGAATGTGGGAGAACCAGCTGATTGTCTTAGGCCAGTCAGAGACCACATCTGACACAGAAGAGGTGAAATTGCCCTCACACAGATTACATAGCTGAGATACTGAAGATTAAGAAATCTAATAAATTGAAAACGATGAAGGGAAAAATGAATTCTGGAGAAGGAATCCACAAGTGTTCCCACAGTAGCTAAGATTAAATGCTTATTCTATGCCAGGAACAGTATACTAAGCACCATATGTTATCACATATCATTCTCATATTGAGCCTAAAGCCTCAAGAGGATAAATAACTTACCAAGTTCACATAGTGACTGTGGTGGAGTCAGTCACCCAACTCTAAAGTCCATTATACTTTTAAACCACTTGGAACAATTTCTGGCACAGAGCCCCCAACCAATATCAGCTTTGAGCAATAATCACTTGACTATTTCACTTTCTAAAACAATACAGTGATTTTTCCCCATTTTTCACCTTCAATTGTAACATTAGCGTGTTGTATAAATAGAGCCAAAGAATTTGGATTAATATGCTACATTATAAATATTGTCATTTCTCAAGTCAACAGATGTTGAGATCTAGGCACAACGCTAAGAGCACTGGAGGAGATAAATATTTGCCCTTCATTTTAAATTTACAGTGTATACATTTCTATAACTCCTCATAATTGACAATGGAGTAATGCGGGGATTAGCTTGATTTGATCCTTCCAACAAACCTGGTCAGAATCCCTATATGCCTGAACCAGACTGTCAAGGGTCAGGGCCCAAGTATGAGTGGACTGGCTAAAAATCTTTACAGGGTTTGAACGTGTGCTCAGCCCGGGTCTAGACCACTGGGTCATGGTAGTTTGTGCAGCTTCCCCCACTAATGTGCACCCCACCTCGCCGGCCCTACTCCTGACTCTAAGACCAGTGCTAATTTTAAGAAATGACAACAGTTGGGGCACCTGGGTGGCTCAGTCAGTTAAGCATCCGACTTCAGCTCAGGTCACGATCCCACGGTTCGTGAGTTCAAGCCCCACATCAGGCTCTGTGCTGACAGCTCAGAGCCTGGAGCCTGCTTCAGATTCTGTGTCTCCCTCTCTCTCTTTCCCTCCCCTGCTCATGCCCTGTTTGTCTCTGATCTCTCAAAAATGAATAAAAATGTTAAAAAATAAAAAATAATAAATTTTAAAAAAAAGAAAGAAATGACAACTGCTGTGCATAACAGAAAAGTCAGAGCCAGCACTGCTTGGGTCTGAGTCATAGTATTTAAAATAGAGCAACAAGTTCAAGCAGCTTGAAATGAATGGAAGGAGATATTCTTGGTGCTTTACTGCTTCTTTCTTCAGTAGGTATAAGCATGCCCCGCAAAGGACCACATTTTCCAAGGATCTTCCAGAGACCAAAGCATCCAGGGCCATCTTAGCTCATAGAGCAGAAATCTTCCCATGAATTACTCTTTCATGGACAGAAAACTTTTGGGAAAATACTTCTGTTGGTATATTCTCTCTGCAGCTAAGAAAGTTCTCTGTAATGATTTTCATATCCATCTATTATTTTTTTCATTTCTGCTTGCTTTGTTTCATAATTTATTTTCCTTTTTATGGATATGAAACCTTAATTTATCTCTGAGCATCCTAAACATGCTAATTTTAAAGCCTATATCAATATAAACTATCATAGGATTCATGGTGTAAAATGTGGGAAATTTCATTTATTAATGAGATAAATAAGCGAGGCCTGTATCAGGCACTGCTGTAGAATTAATTGCATCCAAACCAAATTTATGTCCCCATAGTTGATTTTGTTGGCTGTTTCTCATAAAGCTAGTTTTCTTCATATGCTTCTGAATTCATGTTTTCAGGCTTATTTTGAAAGCAAGTCTTTTGGTCTGAGTTTGGATTTGGGGTCTCTTTCTCTATGATCTGCATGTAAACACACTCTCAACTGAGCTTCTGTGTATGTCTCTCTTGCTCTTGCTTTCTGTACTCGTCTCTCTATATGCCCCTACGTACCTCCCTCCATGATTATCCCAACATGCCCCCGGTCCAGAACCAGGTCTTTCAAGGGTAGGGAGGCTTGGAACATATCTTAGTTTCCTAGGGCTTCTGTAATAATTACCACAGGCACAGTCCTTCAAACAACAAGTTTATTCTCTCACAGTTCTGGACACCAAACACCTGAAATCAAGGTGTTAGCAGGTCCTTGCTCTTTCTGAATGCTTTAGGAATGAATCCTTCCTTGCCTCTTGCTAGCGTCTGGTGGCTTTGCTTACTGCCAGTTGAATCACTCCAATTTCTGTCTCTCTCCTCACATGGCCTTCTCTTCTGTGTGTCTCTGTGTGTTCTCTTCTTATAAGACATCTTGGTCGTTGGGTTTAGAAACTACCCTAAATCCGGGATGATTTCATCTCAACATCCTTACCTAATTACATCTGCAAAGACCTTAATTCCCAATAAGGTCATATCCTGAGGTTCTGGATGGCCATATATTTGGAGGAAGAGGGATCTTATTCAACCCACTACAGGTCATGGACCCTATGACTACATTGAAAAGAACAAAGACACCAAGCTACCAAACTATTGGATGGTTTCATTCAGCTCCCAGTCACCAGGCTGTTTCTAGGTATCATGACCCAGACAGTAATGAACAGCATTTTTTCCAGCCCTTTTTTTTTAATGCTCTGAAAGCAATGTCTGTGTCATGGAGAGGATCCTCAGAGAGAACCCTCTCCCTTAAAGAAGCCAAATTCCTGACCATCACTGCCAGTTAAGAGCACAGTATACATTTACTCAAGTCTTACCACCTGTTCATGTTTCTGTTCCATTTTCAGTTCTTGAAGATGTTAGCCTTGTTTTTGAACCTAGCTATGTTTGTTAAGCTTTCCTTGTTTACAGTTTATCTCTCATTGCTATATGTTTGGGTACCTCAAAGCATCAGTTTACTACATCATCTTGATGGGTTTCCCCTTCAACTTTTTTTTAGACAACTATGTAAATCAAACAAAATAAGCATCTTACTTTGCAAACCCTGCTTAGCTCAAGTGTCCCAACTTTGACAAGTCTTCTCAGATACCATGGTCAGACAAAGTGGACCTCTTTTGCTGTATATTCAGCTCCTTTGCAGCAGTGGCCTACAGATAGCATCATTTCCAGGTGCTTATCTCATGTTTAGACTATGAACCACTTGAGAGCAGACACCCTATTTTTCATAGTTATATCCCTAATATCTAGCACAATAGTGCCTCTTACATACTCACTGATTGAATGAATGAGCAGAGAGCCACATCAATAATTTCATAAGTCTTGGGTCCCATTTCATTACATTTCTACCTTTTCCTCATTCCAAAGAAATCCCTCCAGTAAATATTCCTCACTTTCAAACCACCACCTGGGGTGTTTTGCTATGTACCCTGACTAAAATAAAATTTCAAAGTCCTATTTTTAGATCAATTTCACTTGGCAATTATGTTTTGGTAAATAAATTTCATCCCCCTGTTCTGGTTTTAATTTGATGTAAAAACAGCTCAGAAACAATTTACCTTTTTTAAACTGCTTTAATTTTCTAATGGCTAAACATTATAACTGTTCATCATTCCCCCTGTAAATAATCTAGCAGCTGTGAACATTCTATACGCCCAACAAAGAAATATTTTTAATAGAGGACAGGGAAAATGTTGTAAATAATGAGAGTTGTTGTAAAAATTAATGTTTTTTGCATTTTATGGTTCATCTGCAGTGAACTATAGATTACATTGTAAAGCATGCTCTGGGATCCCATCTCATAAAAACTATCACCAGAATAACAGGCAAATTGTTCAGTTCCTCATCTTGTAACCCACTGTCCTCTGGTTGGTCACGCTTCTGGAAGTGGATGGAAGTGTAGGAAGGAGCCTTATGAAGCCAATTTCATACCTGTAGACTTCTGTTTCTGGCAGTTCAATGTGCAAACAGGTTTTCAGAAACTGGGCTCACATATCATTCTGGTCATGAGCACCTTTTGAGACGCAAACACCGTACGTATTTTCTTTACTAAATTGGATTTTGAAGGGTGAACTGATGCTTGAGCACACTTCCACCTTGAAGCACTCCAGGCTTTTCTGTTAAATCACTTCCTATTTAGGAAATAGCACAGATACTGGAGTTTTGGAGTTGGGCTGTGTTTCCATTTGTTTTGCACTTTTCTGCTGATGATAATGTGCCTTTCCAGATACCCTTGAGTAGGGGCCATGGTACATGCAAACTTTCAAGGCTCCATGGCTACCGAATAAACGTACAGCTGCATGGTGTCTCACAAGCCTGTGTCTCATGGAACAGCATGCATGGTGGGGGGGGGGGGGTTGCCTGTGCACTCATGTGTAAGGGTGGTGGCCTAAGACCTCCTCAGGGTAAAGGTGCGGTTGCCCTCTCTGACCGAGGAGAGAGAAGGGAGAGAGAAACGGAGAGAGAGACAGAAGGAGTTGGAAGTAGACAGGATCACCATGGCAAGATGTCCAGGACTAAAAGTCTGAGGCATTAAATTCTCACCCAGCTCACTGTCTGAGCCTGTTTCCTCCATGAAATGAGAGCTTTAGACAAGAGAGTTTCGAAGATCCCTTTCAGAACTGACATTTTGTGAGTCTATAAAGTATTTACAATCCATTTTACTTATTAGAAACTATTGTGTTTTGAAGATGTGAAGCCTTGGACACAGTGATGCCCCCCCCACCCCCCGCCCCACCACATACCTCCGGTGTTCCCAGTGAGCAGTGTATCAGCCTTCCGTAACCCTAGGCTCTAGTCACAGTGTGAGTCTTAGCCAGAGGAGCACATAACAGTCGCCAGGAAAGGTTTCTAGAGAGACATATTCCACGGCCTGCACTTCCAGATTTAAATTCCATAGCCAGGGAAGAAGAGAGGGCTTTGATATTATTGTGAGTGTGAGTTTGCTATATACTGCCAGTGGACAGTCACATCTAAGTGAAATGAAGTCTTTGCACCTTTGAGATGTCACAATGAATTGATTAAATAGAGGTAGAAATTTGGCCCTTAGTGGCCTATTTGGATACTTATCTAGCTCAAGAGCCCTTCATGTCTAAAACCCATGCTCTTTCTAATGAATTCTTGGCATTTCAGAAGCTCACCATAACCAAGCATCTCCCAACACTTTATAAACATCTATTAAACCTCACGCTGGGGCAGAAAAATTCATCACAGCCATCGCAGAGTAAGGCAGAATCAGTTTAGAGGCCGAGGTTTCTCTCCCAGGCAGCTCTGTGTCTGGTACACTCCTGGGTGTTTTGTCACTAGCATCTGAAGAGGCATTAGCCTGACTTTCCAAGGACTTACTAATTGCAGATGGGAGCACACATCCACAAATGAAAGAAAGGAGAGAAAGAGAAAACAATCAGTAGCTTAACATTAGTTGTACTACATTTTTGCAATCTTGCTCCATGATCAGGTTTGTAATTCATTTAAAGAAACCCCTTCTTATAGAAGCTAAGACATATACATGTTATTTTCCATGGTCTCAAATAGGGATTATTCATGTTAAATTTTGAGGATCTACTTTGCTTTCGGGACGGATGGTAGGGGACTTCTTATTGAAGTATGGTATACAAACAAAAGAATTTATAAATCATAAATTTGCCATGTGATTCATTCTTAAAAACTGATCCATCTGTGTAATTAATTCTTATAAAGTGATCCTAGATCAAGGAACAGAATATTTCCAGGAGCCTGGAAGCCTCTCTCTTCATGCTTCCTGGAATCACCCTTCCACATAGCATTAGTTTTTTGCCCGTGTTAACATGAACAAATAGAATCCTGTAGAATTTTAGGCTGTTCTGTGCCTTTCTTTCAGCTGACAATATGTTTATGAGATTCATCCATGTTGAAATGTGTACCTGTGTAGCTGTCATTTCTTTTTCATTGCTGTATAGTATTCCATCATGTGACTAGATCACAATGTATCCATTTGACTCTGCCATAACATCTGGGTTGTTTCTATCCTGAACAATGAGGCTATGAGCATTCCTCTTCATTCCTTTGGATGCACGTATGTACTCATATTTGTTGAGTCTATATCTAAATGTGGTATAAAATGGTCTTGGCACCTACATACGTTCAGACTTGGTAGATAGTACCAACAGTTTCCTAAAGTGGTTACACAAATCAATTTAAATTCCTACAAGCAATTTATGAGAGGGCCTCCTGCTCCACACTCTCTCTGTTTTTTTACCCTTGAATCATTTCTGTGAATTTAGTTATATATATTTTTTTTCTTTAAAAGTTTGGAAAATTCACCAGTGAAGCTATCTGGGCCTGAAGTTTGTTTGTTTGCTTGTTTGTTGTTTGTTTGTTTAAGATTTTTTATTGTAGATTCCGTTTCTTTAATAGATATAGGAATGTTAAGATTTTCTATTTCTTTTATCAGGTTTGAAAAATTATGACTTTCAAAAAATTTTTCCATTAAGTCTAAAAATTTTAAATTCATTGTTACTATACTTTTATAATATCTTCTTATTATCTTGATATCTTCTGTAGGCCCTCTACTAATGCCTCTTCTTATTCCTGCTATTCTAGTTTTCATTATTTTTAAAATATATATTGTTTTATTGAGATATAATTGACATATGATATTATATTCATTTCAGGTATACAACATAATGATTTGATATTTGTATATATTACAAAGTGCCCATCACAGTACATATAGTTAACATCTGTCACCATACATAGTTACAATTTTTTTCTTATGATAAGAAATTTTAAGATCTACTCTCTTAGCAACTTTCAAATACACAATACAGTGTTGTTAACGATACTTACCATGCTGTGCGTTATATACTATGACTTATTTATTTTATAACTGGAAGTTTCTACCTTTGGACTATCTTCACCCATTTTCCCCAACCCCCACCCTTGCCCCATCTGGGTTCTCTGTATCTATTAGTTCTGGGGTTTTTTAGAGGGTTGGGAAGTTTAGTTTCCACATATGATCGAGATCATATTGTGCTTGTCTTTCTCTGTCTAACTTATTTCCCTTAGCATAATGCCCTCAACAATCCATGTTATCACAAATAAAAAGACTTCATTATTTTTTATGGCTGGATAATATTCCATTATTTATCCATTCATCCATGGATGGACATTTAGGTTGTTTCCATATGTTGGCTATTGTAAATAAAGCTGCGATGAACATGAGTGTGCATATATTTTTTTCAAGTTAGTGTTTATGTTTTCTTGGTATAAATACCTAAGAGTGGAATTACTGGACCATAGATTAGTTCCAGTTTTAATTGTTCTAGAAACCTTCAGACTTTTCCACAGTGGCTGGACCAGTTTGCATTCCTACCACCAGTGTACAACAGCTTCCTTTTCTGCATATCCTCCCACTTGTAATTTTTTCTCTTTTTTGACAGTAGCCATTTTGACAGGTGATATCTCATTGTGATTTTGATTTACATTCCCCTGATGATTAGGCTAATTAATTTTTTCTCATCAGTCAATTATTAACTTAATAAGATTTTCTGATAACTAAATTTTGACTTTGTTTCCTCAGTTGTGTGCCTGTTTTCTATTTCATTTATTTCTGCTCTAATTTATTATATCCCATACTTAATTGTATCTTATTTGTCCTTTGTTTTCTTTCAAAAATTTTTTTTGAAATATTTATTTTTGGGAGACAGAGAGACAGATGCAAGCAGGGGAGGGGCAGAGAGAGAGACAGAGACAGAGAGAGAGAGAGAGAGAGAGAGAGAGAGAGAGAGAGAGAGAATCTGAATCAGGCTCCAGGCTCTGAACTGTCAGCACAGAGCCTGACGTGGGGCTCAAACCCACGAAGCACGGGATCATGACCTGGGCTGAAGTCAGACACTCAACTGACTGAGCCACCCAGGCACCCCTGTTTTCTAATTTCTTGAGTTAGATAATGTATCACTAGTTTTAATCTTTTATCTTTTCTTCTTGTATACATTGAAAGCTATTAATTTCTCTCCATCACTGCTATAGCTGCATTCTACAAGTTTGATACATTAGTGTGCAAATTATTCAGTTCAAACTATTTTATAATTTTCATTCTGTTGATCCATGAATGGTTTAAAAGTGTGTTTCTTAATTTCTCAACATTTGGATATTTTTATACTTCCTAGTTTTAAAATATAACTTAATTCCAAACTTGACAGAGAACATATGCTGCTGACTTAAATTATTTGAAATATGATGAGGCTTGCTCTATGTCCCAGAGTATGATGTTTTTCTAAATAACCCATGTGCACTTGAAAACAATGTATGTACTGAAGTTTTAGCTATAGCGTTGGTTATACCATTTTATGTATTTTGATTTGATCAAGTCTATTAATTATATTGCCCATATCTTCTATATCCTTACTGATTTTCTGTCTGTATATTCCATCAGTGAGAGAGAAACGTATTAAAAACCTGCAACTACAATTATAGAGTTACCTCTCTTTTGGGTAATTCTTTATAGATTTTGAAGCTATGTTATTAGGTGCGTTTACACTTAACATTGTTCCACTTTCCTGTTGAGTCAACCCTTTATCACCATGAAATATATTTCATTATCTCCTATATTGCTCTGCCTTAAAGGCTACTTTGATATAGATATAAACATACCAGATTTCTTCTGGTTAGTGTGGTATATGTTTTTCCATGCTTTTAAACTCAACCTATGTCTTGATTTCATATGTGGTTCTTGTAAACTAAATGTTTTTTTTTCTTTTCTGTTCCTTTCTTTTACTCAAATATGATAATTTTCATTTTTAATTGGTGTGTTTTAGTTCATATGCATTTAGCTTTGTTACTAATATAGTTGAGGTTACTGACATTTTCCCTCTGTTCCATCTGCTCTTTGTTTCTTTAGTCCTCCTTTCTGCATTCTCTGTATTAATCAAGTCTTTTTAATATTCTGTTGTGTCTCATGTCTCATTTATTAGCCACTTTGTCATACTTTGTAATGTCATTCTCATAGGGGTCACACTAAAAATTATAATACGCCTCCTTAACCTATTATAACATACTTTAAGTTGTTACCTTACCTACTGCCCAAACAACACAAGAAATGTAGAGAGCTTACATCCATTTTTCTCTTATGTTCTTTGTGCCATTGCTGTCAAATATTTTACTTGTATTGGTGTTATAAATTGCAAAAGACTTTATTGTTTCAGTCAGTCAATATTCATTATAATTACTCACATATTACCTTTTATCATATACTTCATTCCTTCCTATGCTCCCATGCTTCCATCTGGGATCATTTTCCTTGAGTAGGAAGAATTCTGTTTCTGGAACTGTGGGTCTGCTGCTGACAGTCTTCCAGCTTCAATTTGTCTGAAATTGTGTGTATTTTGCTTTCATTTTTTCAGTAATATTTTGCTAGGTATGGCAGTGGAGGTTGATTTTTCTAGCACTTACAGATGTCATTCTATTGTTTTCTGGTTTCCATTATTTCCATTAGGAATTCAGCTATTAATTCTAATGTATTTTTTTTCTCTCTGGCTGCTTTTAAGGTTTTCTTTTCAGATACATCATTTGCAAATTTCTTCATTCAATAGATTACCTTTTTGTTTTGTTGATAGTGTCCTTTAGTGTGCAAACCTTTTTTATTTGGTGTAATCCCAGTAGTTTAATTTTGCTTTTGTTTTTCTTGTCAAAGGAAACATATCTAGAAAAACATTTCTACAGTCAATGTCAAAGAAATTACTGCCTGTGTTTTCTCCTAGGAATTTTATGTTTTCAGGTCTCACATTTAGGCCTTTAATCCATTTTGAGTTAATTTTTGTACATGGTGTGAGAAAGTAGTCCAGTTTTATTCTTTTGCAAATAATATATCTGATAAGAAGTTAATATCCAAAATATGTAATGAAATTATACAACTCAACACACAAAAAAACAAATAATCCAATTAGAAATGGGCAGAGGACATCAATAGACATTTTGCCAAAGAAGACATACAAATGGCCAATAGACACATGAAAAATGCTCACCATCACTAATCATCAGGGAAAGATGCTCACCATCACTAATCATCAGGGAAATGCAAATCAAAACCACAATGAAATATCACCTCACATCTGTCAGGGTGGCCTAAAAAGGAAGGAAGGAAGGGAGGGAGGGAGGGAGGGAGGGAGGGAAGGAAAGAAGGAAGGAAGGAAGGAAGGAAGGAAGGAAGGAAGGAAGGAAGGAAGGAAGGACGAAAGAAAAAGAAATAACAAGTGTCGACAAGGATGTGGAGAAAAAGGAACCCTCATGCACTGTTGGTGGAAATGCAAGCTGGTGCAGCCACCATGAAAAACAGTATAGAGGTTTCTCAAAAAATTAAAAATAGAATTACCATATGATCTAGTAATTCTACTATGGATATTTACCCAAAGAAAATGAAAGTACTAATTCAAAAAGATATATACACCTCTATGTTTATTTACATTATTTACAATAGCCAATGTTAGAAACAACCTAAGTGTTCATCAATAGATGAATGCATAAAGAAAAAGTGATACACATACACATACATGTACACAGTGAAGTATTACTCTGCCATAAAAGGGAATAAGATTTTGCCATTTGCAACAACACGTATAGATCTAGAAATTATAATGCTAAATGGAATAAGTTAGACAAAGATAAATACCATATATTATCTCACTCATATATGGGATTTAAGAAACAAAACAAATGGGGGTGCCTGGGTGGCTCAGTCGGTTGAGCGTCCGACTTCGGCTAGGTCATGATCTCACAGCTCGTGAGTTCGAGCCCCGCATTGGGCTCTGTGCTGACAGCTCAGAGCCTGGAGCCTGCTTCTGCTTCTGTGTCTCCCTCTCTCTCTGCCCCTAACCCACTCACATTCTGTCTCTGTCTTTCTCAAAAATAAATAAACATTAAAGAAGTTTTTTTAAAAAAGAAACAAAACAAATGAACAAAGAAAAACGAGACAAAAAAACAGACTCCTAAATACAGAGAACAAACTGGTAGTTGCTGGGTGGGTGGGTAGCATGAACTAGGTGAAGGGGATTAAAAGTACACTTATCATCATGAGCACTGAGAAATGTATAGGATTGTTGAATCATATTGTACACCTGAAACTAATATAACACCTATATGTTAATTATACTTGGATTAAAAAAAAAGATTTTTCTCTTTGTCTTTGAATTTTAGCAGTTTGACTCTAGTTTGCCAGGTGTGGTTTTCTTTGTTGTTTGTTGTTGTTTGTTTGTTTGTTTTTCTTGGCATTTACTCAGGTTCTTGAATTAGTGGAGTAAAATCTTCTTAATCAGATTTGGGAAGTTCTTGGTCAATATCTCTTCAAGTATTGTTTCCGTTCCATTTTGTCTCCCTCCTCTTTGGGGAACTATCAATTGCTGTGTAGGCCTTTTGATTGTGTTCTCTCATTTCATGTTCTATTTTATTATTATTTCTTACATTGTCTTGCAAACTGAATATTTCCTCTTGGCATGTCTTTGAGTCTACGAGTCTTGTCTTATGTTATATCCAGTCTACTTTAAACTCATTTGATCAGTTCTGATTTCAGATACTGTGCTTTGCAGTTCTGAAAGGTCCATTTGACTCTTTTTTTATAGATGTTGAATATCTGTTAATATTCTCCATATTTTCATGTATTTTTCATCTTCTATGTTTTAATATAATAATTGTGGTTATTCTAACATATTTAAATGTGAACTCCAACGTCTGGTTTATCTCCGGGGTCTGACTCTATCTTTTCTCCAAATTATTGATCACCTTGCATGCTTTTTTGCATGCCAGCAATTTGTTTAGGCATGGTACATGCTTTGAATTACATTTTCTCCATCTCAAGAATGTTAAATTTGTTCTGGTGGACAGTAAAATTACAAATAAATCACCTTGACCTCTTTTAGGTTGTGTAAGTGTGGGTCTTAGGTTTTAGTTTTGCCCACATTCATTGGGCATTGTCCTTACTCCTAACATGTGGCCTTTGTGTTGTGTCAACTGAAGTCCAAGGTGTTTCCAGGATTTCTCCACTCTTCCTGGATTTCGACTCCAAACTGTCTCTCCAGCCCTGTGCAGCCTCTGAAATATTTGCTCAGACCTAAGCCTCACAACTATTCTCTGCTAAGCCTCTAGGAGCAGCACACTGTGCCCGTAGTTTAGGAGTAGGCCAAGGTTTCAAGAGAATTATTTACTCAGATTTGGGGGACTTTTCTCCCTAATAATTTGGTTGCCTTTTCTCTGGGACCATGCTCCCAAGTCCCAGACACCTCGGCTGCCTAAAATTTCTATCTCTGTCTCCATCATGTAGCAAGACCACAATTCTTTGCTTAGGCTCCATTTTCTTGCTCTGAAAATGGGAAACTTGCCATCAGAGAGAAAGCACCAGGAATGTGGGGATCACGTCTTATGCTTTCCTTCTCTCAAGGATTAAAGCTCTGTGTGCTGGTTGCTGTCCAATAGCCGCAAATTGTTATTCTAGGTATTTTGTGCATCTCTTACATATGTTTGTAACAATAGGGTAAATCCAATACCAGCTAAGAGAAGTCTCTTCTCCTTAGGTGTATGACTCTTAGCCTCTGCTTGGTTTCTAAGCTTCCGGTCCCACACATGCAGCCCTTTGTAACTAATAGATGCCTCATGGGGAAACTGCATACAAACTCTCAGGCTCACTTTTTTGGGATTGCCTTGGTCATCCTGCTCTCCCAGTTTTGTCTCCCCCATCCATAAGACTGCCCCAGCTCTAGGATACCACCCTTTCTTAGCTTCTAAGCCTCATATTGCATAGAGGCAAATGCTCTGAGGGGTTAAAATCATGACAAATTGAGGGCTTATGATATATGTTCTTTCTCCATTGAATCTTGGCCCCATACTTCTGGTCACAGTCTGGCCACTTCTAGACATCAACATTTCCTTTGTTTTGTGCTTTAATTCAACTCTGATAGTTGTTCTCAGTGGAAGGCTTAGCCTGATACAAGTGCCTCTGATGTTGCAAAAATCCTCCATTTGGATTTTCATTTTAACTTTCTACCAGAACCATTTTTTAGTTCTGGCCCTAGAGTGAAACTAAGCTAAAATCAAATCAAGGGAAGAGATGGCGTGACTGGTTTTTCTAAGTTTTGTCGCCTTGTTATTTTTGAATCCCCTCCTACATAATTTATACCGTGCTTCACCTATAATATAGTTCATTGATGCAAGTAATTTCAATGCATTTTAGTCAAATAAATCTCCCCAGTGAAATATTCTTAGTTAATAACTAACACATAAAAAGCCAGAAGTATTTGCCAGAACTATAAATTTTAAGTTAATTTTACAGCTGTTGAAGAGCAGAATGTCCTCCCAGGTTGTAGACCCCGTACTGCCAGTCTTCAGGGCCACAGGACACTTAACTATGGAATGAAACGGACCTTGATAAGCATCATCAAATGTGGCTCTCATGTTATCCTTTTTTTCACATTAGCAGTAGACCCTCGCATGATTCCCTCTGACTATAAATCAGAGGGAATATATTGTTCTAGTCAGGAAAAGTAATTTAAACTTCAATATTATGAATGTGTACTGACTAATATCAGCAAGAAAATAAAAGATAAACGGGCTGAATTTACATATCTATTGTTAAGCCAAATCTTTTATTTGGTTTAAAGATTAAGATTCACAACTGATGTCATGAATGATAAACGTGTGTCTGAGTTCTGCGAGTAAATTGGAAGAAAACAGAAAGTAAAGTAGTTCGGAATAGCACATGAAAATGTGGGAAGACATCAAAAAGGATAGATTCTTGATAGAAGATAGTGGAATTAGTATTTGAAAGTAGAGGAAGTACGAGGAAAATACTGACTCTTCTGGTACTTCATTTATAAAGAGAAAAAGAGGAAGAAAAATTCTAACTACTGTGAGGTAAGGAAGACTCAAAAGTAGAATGACAAATATTAACTAAACAGGTCACCAGTGGCATCCACCTGAACATTTCCCCTCAGGGGAAATATTCTGAAGGCTAGATTTCAGATCTATAGTATTTGAACAAATTTTTAGTGCACACGCACATAGGCACATACACTATAAAAGAATACACACAGCTCATTAACAAATTTTGTGTAGTTGTTTGGGTTTTAATAAAATTTTTATTGTAGAATGATTATAGATTCATAGCAAAGTTGCAAAGATAACAAAAAGTTCCTCATTTGGGGTATCTGTCACCAAGCTTGCCATATTGTTAACATCTTACATTGTCACAGTACATTTTCCAAAGCCAAGAAGCCAACGTAGTACATTGCTATTAACTAAACTTCAGGCTTTATTTTATTTCCCTGGTTTTCCTGTGACATTCTTTTTCTCTTTCAGGATGCCACACTGCATTTAATTGTGGTGTCACCTTAGGCTCATCTTGGTGTGGACAGTTTCTCAGTCTTTCCTTGTTTTGTGTGACTTTGACAGTTTTGAGAAGTATTGGTCAGATAAGTTGTAGAATGTCCCCTTAATTTGGGTTTGGCTGATGGTTTCTCATGATTAAACTCGGAGTTTTAGGATTCATGGAGGAATACCACAGACACAAAGTGCCCTTATCATGTATCAAAGAGTACATGCCATCAATATGATTTATCATGGGGGATGTTGACCCTGAGCAGTTGGTTAGGAAGGGCTTGCCAGTTTCCTCCACTGGAGAGTTATATATATATTTCCCTCTGTGTATGCTATTCTTTGGAAGCCATCCTCAAGGGCAATGGGAGAAATTAGGCTCTATCTATTTAAAGGGGCAACAAATGACTTCAAAACGTAGATCTTAGGAATAAGCATGAAAAAACAAAACAAAACAAAACAACAACAAAAAAAAAAAAAAACGAAAAACCCTACCTCGTTCACTCAGGTTTTGTAACAACTCCAAAACGAGTTTATAGTATATCTTATTGCAGAACCCAAGTGAACAAAATCCTAAATGCCATAGTCTTAACTGCAGGAATTAGAAATTAATTTTCAGTTCTTGCTATTCAACTGACTGGGTAGATGGCATAGTCCTAAAATGGTAAATGCATGGGCATGCCATCCCCACTCTCATGGCAGACATCACTGACCAATGAAGGAATCTTTTCCAATTCTATCCAATGTAGCTTTGGAGCTCTTTCATTATTAACTGCGCTGGTAGTAGATGTGTAGGTAGAAGCCTAACATCATTTCTTTTGTTTCCTGCACTGAAGAACATTGCTACAAACTCTACCATCATGTTTTCAGCAAATGTTTTAGTATTATTCAATGGTCTTTCTTGAGGAGCTAGAATTGCATAGGACATTCAGAGTTACTTGAGTATCTTTATTCATCCCCTCTTCTGTGTTTAATTCAGCAAAAATATACAGTAATTCTAGGAAATCAACCAAGGTGATCCTGCTTGTTACCTACTTTTTATGCGTTCAAAAAAATTTTTTTGAATAGCTACTTTCTTCAGTGACTTGTATTAGGCTCTGGAGAAGACACAAAGTTTCCGTCAAAGAATTATATTCTGCAGAAGGAGACATCTGCATAAATCAGGGAATGCAATGAAAATTCTGTATAAATGGCGGAGAGTATTACAAGCACTAGGAAGAAGGGGATCACTTCCCTCTAAGATAATCCAAAGGAAGCAGCACAAAAGGCAAGTATAGTTCCCAGTGCGAGTCTGGGTTTATCCATTCATTCTACAAATATTTATCAAATTCCAAGTATATGCCAGGGGCTTTATTGGAGACTGGGGATTGTAGTGTGATAATAACAATAATATCAATAATTGCTTTTAATCAGAGGTTTCTCTGTGCTGGATGAACAAAATTACAGGCATGGTCTTTGACAAGTGTTCTGAGAGGAGTATGCATAAGATGCTAAGGAAGCAAAGAGGAAAATCATCTAAAAAATTTACGGGCAACGAAGGCAAAAACTCTAGCAGGTTTCCTAGAGGAGTGACTCTTTGGCCAAGTTTTAAAGGATGAATAGGAGGTAACTCTATGAATAGGACCAGAACACCACTTCAGAGAGGGAAGAGCTTGGGGGAAGCCTCCAAAGCCAGAGGCTGCATGGTATACCCTGAAAGAGATTTGGTGTGATAAGAGGAAAGGATGCTGCCCATGCAAAATGGCACTGGAGAGCCAGGCAGTGTATGGAAGGAAGAATGAAGATGAAGACCCACGCTTCATAGTACTTAACCCACCAGCTGACTGTGTAGCATAATGTAACAGTATTAAAAATGGAGGTTACACTCAAATATCTTCTAGTCACCTGTCATGAGTTCCTTTGGATCATGATATTGCCTCCGGAATGCCCCTTGACTATGTTGCCCATCGAGATCACATCTGCATGGATGAGTTTGTCAGAGTAAGAGTATGCAAGGCAGAAAGCTGGTGGGGCCAGACAGGACAGAAAGATCCCAATGATGCAGAACATGGTCCTAGGGTGTAAATCTAAAACATGGACCTCAGCCCTAACTTAATAAAGTACCAAATGGGGGCAGCTCAGTTTAAGTGTGCAGAAACAGAGCACCCACCAAAAAAACAAGGTTTTTTTAAAATTTAAATAAATAAAAATATAGATCAAACTTTATGTAACTCACAGGAAATGTATTTCTTTCTATTTTATTTTATTTTAATTAATTAATATTATTTATTTATTTATTTATTTATTTATTTATTTATTTATTTATTTTGGTAGATGGTGGTGAGATGCCTGGATATGATGCTAATGAAAAAGCTAACGGAACTTCTTATTGGTATTGACTTGAAAGAGGAATTCAAAGATTTCATAGGTGTGGGGTTTAATTTTTCTAAGTCCAGACTAGTAAATGTTTCTTTTAATCCTCTATTATTCACAGAACCCCCTGCCCATTATTAAAAGGACGCATTTCAGAAAGATATTCTACTGAAGAAGTTCTATACCATGACATGAATAGAAACTGGATCCTCTAACTTGGGCAATACTTATCCCATTTCTAACTCTAAGAGTTGATTTTGCTCCTACACCAATGTGCTATTGTTGGTGGGATATCATATTATGTCTTTTACTTAGAGACGTGTTTTCACATACAAGGACCGAACAGTGATAATATAAATCTGTAAAAGACTGGGTAATATATCGCTTTATCATCCTCCTTAGAAAATGTAAGGTGGTGAGGTAAGAGGAATAAAGATATATGGAGTAGAGCAGTTTGATTTTTTCAAGTCTACACTTAGGCTTCATTATAACCAGTCTTTTTAAAACTAGAAAATGCGGGGCGCCTGGGTGGCTCAGTCGGTTGGGCGTCCGACTTCGGCTCAGGTCAGATCTCGTGGTCCGTGAGTTCAAGTCCCGTGTCGGGCTCTGGGCTGATGGCTCAGAGCCTGGAGCCTGCTTCCGATTCTGTGTCTCCCTCTCTCTCTGCCCCTCCCCGATTCTGTGTCTCCCTCTCTCTCTGCCCCTCCCCGATTCTGTGTCTCCCTCTCTCTCTGCCCCTCCCCGATTCTGTGTCTCCCTCTCTCTCTGCCCCTCCCCCATTCATGCTCTGTCTCTCTCTCTGTCTCAAAAATAAATAAAACGTTAAAAAAAAATTTTTTTTAATAAAACTAGAAAATGCTTATTTATAAGGACCTTCCTTACAAATTGTAGTGAAAATCCACCTCACACTATCTGTCTGCTTATAAAATCCCCGTCCACCTGCCTTCCCCCCCCCCCCCCACCCCTCACCCCCGCCAGCTTGCACTGTGTTTGCTGATGGCTGAGTAGGTGATCATTGCTTGTTAGGCAACTTTCTTGACTGGGGTATGACTGATTAATTCTCTTTGAACACCATACAAGATGAGCTGCTAATTTTGTTTGTTTTTAGGCCTATCTTCTGACGTAGTGATTGATTCTCACCACAGATCATCAATGGAAATTGTTTTGATTCAGCTCTTAATTTGAATTTTAATTAAGTTTTCGATCCAGCTTCTGAAGTGTTCAATAAGTAGAATTGCCCTTTGTATCTAATCATCTGCTCATCAGGATGGGGTTTAAGCATGTCCTCCTCTGTCTTGGCCTGACTTCCTGTCCAGGAGTCTTTGGAGGCTCTTCCTGGATGGCAAGGCTTTGTTTACTCTTTTCCCTCCCCACCCACATTTCAGATTGTGGGTCAGTAGACACAATCCTCCTATCCCTGGTGCCCTAGGCTTATGCCAGTTAGATGGTAAATAAATAGTAGTTAAGCAAACAAATGAGTGGATGGATGAATGGATGATCAAACCCTGAGATAAATTAAGAAGAAACTATCTATCAGATATTCCTCTGTTTATAGATAATCTTCCCTCATTCTACAACTACTAGATGATACAGTCAGACTTCTGGAACTATATGGTGGATGGGATATTTCCTACTGATGATGTTTTGACAAATCTCATTGGCTCCCTCATAGCACAACAAAGCAGAAAGTTGCTGACTCTCCAGAGTGTAAAACTCATCTCTGTCGGCTTTAGAAGTACATTGTTTCTTTTATTTTATAAAACCTCCACCAGCACACATTCCAAAGAATTTGAATTTTATAGAGTTACATATAAAACTGTGTTCCTTAACAATCACACACACACACACACACACACACACACACACACACACACAATCTCTTAAATCTATTTAGAATTCAGAAAAACCTGAGAGCATTTTTTACTTTTCAGATAGATGAAGAATAAAAAATTGATTAATTTCCAGAGTAGGTGAGGATATTGGGAAATTGGCACTTCGATACATCATTAGCAGGAGCATATTTTGATGCTCCATTTTTAAAGGACAGTTTGCCAATACTATCAAAATTGTCAAAGCACATACCCTGTGATTTAAGAATTTTACATACAGGAATTTATTCTTAATAAATACTTGTACAATTATATGTACAAGAAAATTTATTGCAACATTATTTAGCATAGTAAATAAAACTCCTATAAACAATTGTCTATTATTAGGAGAAAGATTATATAAATTATGGTTTATCCCTGCAGCTGTCAAAAATAATGAGAATGATCTTGATGTACTGCTACCAAGAGATATGTCAAGTAGAAAATATTAAGTGTTACAAAACAGTACATACAGTATAATACCCTTTGGGTTTAAAGAAAGATAGTTGTGTATGTGTGCTTTTATATGTCTAGAGAAATTCTAGGAAGATGCACAAGAAAAAATTAACGGGTACCTCAGGAAATAAAATGAGCAGTGGTAAAGTGCACTTTTTCTTTGAACTTTACCTTTCTGCACTTGAAATTCTTTAATGGGCATGTGTTACTTTTATAAATTAAAAACAAATTAGTAAAGAAAGACTTCTGTCTAAAATAATACACAGGTTAATTTTATAATTTTGGGGTGGAGAAGGCTTTTCTAAGCTACACATAAACCCAGAAATCATAAATGAAAAGATCAACAGATTTGACCACGTAAGTCTATTTTAAAATTTTAACAGCAAGTAAAAAAACAAACAAAACAACAACAACAAAAAACATTAAAAGGTACTGTCTGGGGCTGGATTAAGGGGTTTTAGAGTTAATACCAAGGCTATAATTCATAAAAGAAAAAAAAGATAAATTGGATTATATTGAGACTAAAAACATCCTTTGTGAAAGACTCAAATGAAGAGGATGAAAAGATTAGCTATAGACTTGGAGAAAACATCTGCAAAAAAAAAAAAAAAAAGAAGAAGAAGAAGAAGAAGAACAAACAACACCCTGCTGTCAGACTTGCCCACATTTTATCCTTGGTTTGCAACACTACTGATCATCTCATTTAGGTTAGGAGCCTGCTAAGAAGAGGTCATATCTCTTGTTATATTTATAAAGCATCAATCATAGTGCATGCTGAAAACAATGTTAGTGGTTCATGGCTGATGCTTTTCTAGTTGTTGCTTCTGCTTTTTGTTAAATGATGCAGATGCTGTTCAGAAATTCCTCCCGCCCTCCCAAATAAATCTTTAATGGTAACACAGATTTTAAGTGTCTGTTCCCCATTCAGTTGGTCAACAGGCATATTTATTGTGAATAATAGCAAACTCTGAGAACATACAGTATGTAAGCCACAGTGCTGACTTTACATCTGTAAACAGTATGTTGAAAGACTTGAACTTCCATGTGGAGAACTAGTTATAGTACAGCCTCCACTCGTATAAAAAAGTGACCAAAATAGAGTGGTTTCAATGGAAAGGTTATATTTCTTGTTCAAGACAATGAAGAGGGGAACAGCTCAAAGCTCGCAGGATAGATATGCCATCCTCAACTCACGGACTCCAAGGTTCTTCAAAAAGAAGCCATTTCCCATCAAGCAGAGGAAGACAGGGAAGATTCATGGCAAGCAGCTTATCTTTCAGGATGGCGGATAAAAATACAACCACCAGAGCTAAAAAAAAGCTAAGCTGAATTTATTTCTTGTCAGGCAAAAGAGAGCCACAGTACTCAAAACCAAGTTCAGTGAGTTAAAAGTGAAAGGGTAGACCTAATGTATTTTGCCTCAATAAGGCAAGATTTTGAAGGGATCATTTGATTGATTAAGAAGAGGATTGTTAATCTCTTTCAGGATGGGTCCTTTCTCAGATTTAAATCACAAAAGCATGGGAAGAGTTCTCCGAAGTCCAAAATGGCATTGCAAGCCCATTGGCATACACATTTGTCCTCATGTGCAGTTAAAAACTCAAGGGGGGGGTGGGGGATGGGAGGAGTTATTACTAAAAGGAAGACAGGGAGACTGGCTGCTGAGGAACAATTATCAATGCCTCCGCATTGTGCCTTGCTCACCACCAAAGTATCCATGATCAATCACCCTTCTTCCAATTCACAGAATACCCCTTCCTTCTCCTAAGGAAATAGATCTAAACTCTGCCCAATTACAGCGTCCGGCCCAGTTCCCAGAATCTCAAGCTGACGTAGGGTAATCTGCATCAGGTCTGAGGGTGACTTCCATTGGTCCAGTGACTTTAACACCAGTAGACAAGTGACTTCCACCTCCCCATTTTCCAGGCCTCCACATAGCCAGTGGACAATGGTAGGGCAGGAACAGCAGGTGCACAGTAGGAACTCCCATTTAGAAAAGAAAAGAATGGGGAACACTGTGGAGTTGATTTTTGGTTTCTTGTTTTGTTTTATTTTATATTCTAGGGTCCCTAGCACCGATGACACTCTGCCAAGCAGTAATTGTGAAGACCTCCTGCTCTGTCAAGGAAGTAGGTAACCTGGATTGTGCTCTTTGGAAATGGCTCTCCTGTCTACTGCTGTCTGTGACCCTGGTTTTCCTCTCTGGAAGAGTCTTCCTTAGCCATTACTTTCTGTGGCCCCATCTGTAGATGTTGGAGGGTACGCTCTGCAAGATGACGCATCTTCTGCTTTTACAAAGTTTGGGAGCTCTATGGATTCTTCAGGGATGAGAAAATGCACAGGACTTTGTAAGCCAGTCTTGTCATTTCTTGCTCCCAAAACTCAGAAAGCTACCCGCCTCTTGTTTTCTAGTCAGTTCCATGCAGGGCTGTGCGGGGTCTGGCTCACACCGGCTTGCGAGAACATACTGTGTACATCTCTTCCCAACTCCACACAATCGATCTGTCACATCATATTAGTAGTTTAAAATAGACTGTGGCAGGAGTATTTACCCCATGAAAATCAGCAGACAATAAAAATCAAGGCTTTTTTAAACATAGAAGTGATTATTAAGTATTTATCAGCTGGTTTCCTGTGGAAGTAGTCGTACCCAAATTTCTTCTGAAAAACCTTACTAAACCCGCCCCTCCCCCTTCTGTGTTAAGTTCTAGCTCAGCCTATCTTCCTCTCCCTTATTTCAGCAACTACAGGAAGTCCTGATTCCGGAGGCCATAACTACCTCCCTCTAGCTGAACAGTTTCAGTGGGACACCCTCAAAAAAGGCTGTGAATGAATCTTCTCTCCTGGTCTTTCAGGTACAGATAAAGTTGACTTTTCCAATCTTGCAGGCCCAAATTTCTAGACCTTTAATCTGGAGGACAGACTAAAGGCTGAGAAAGCTTCCTTAGCACACGTTCGTTTCCTTTCATCTTCACTAACAAATTGGTGAATTCTCACCTGGGCTCCTTTCTTTCTTCTGAAATCCTTGGTAAAAGCAGCAAGAAGCAGTCAAGACACAGAGCCTACCTCTTTCTAATCACTTCCCTGAAATTAAATGGTCTTCCCTCCATGTCACTGCAGGTGACAGTTTTACCGAACATGTTCCCAAAGCATTACAGGAGGGTCATGAGGCTTCCAGCCTTAACATGTTCCTTGGTCACCTTCTACCTGACCACTAAGAAAGGACACATATTTTAGGGTTTTGTTATGATAGCAACACAGTTTTGGATGCTAATTTCTATAGTAAGCAGGGTACAGGTTAAGCTTTACAGCAAAGATACTGAGATATACAATGTCTTAAATAAATACGGTTCATTTTTCTTATACTATCCCAGAGCTAAGCAGTCTAATGCTGGTGGCACAGCTCTTCTATCCAAATTGTTTCATTAGTTGCCATTACCCATGCATAGGGTAAAGAAGATTTAAATAAAAAAGACTGTTTTTAAGGCAGTGACCTAGAAGCTGCAGAGAGCACTTGTGCCCATACTCATTTGTCCAAACTTAGTTAAATGGCCACACTGAATTGCAATGAGAGCTGGGGAATGTGGTCACTACTGGGCATCTATCTGATCAGCTCAAAGTTAGGGGGCTTATCACTAGTAAGAAAAGCAGTTCGGATGAAAGCCTGTAAACTATTAGTGGTCCCTGTACAGGCCTAAATAGAAAACAAGGTATTGTTTCTAGGTCTAGTTAAGCATCATAATTAAAACTCAAACATCCTTCGAGAGTTAAAGTGTTTCTTCTCCAGGGAGCTCAGGTCCACTGAAAGTGGGAAATCTACGTTGAGAAAAGAGTGCATGGTTGCCTTCTCTTTCTTTTCCTGGTGGTCCCAACCATCTTAACCAGCTCAAAAACAGCAGTCCCTGATTCCTCCGTGGTTGAAGTCATTCACCTGTTGACTCACTTCCTTGCCTCAGTTCAACAAAAGGTCACAGACGCTACTTCACTTATTTTGTGGGCAGCCTGCAGAAAGCAGGTCCCAGACCAGACCTCTAATCCAAGCCTGGTGCCTTGGACCGGTTTTTTAGCAAATTTATAAATTGTTCTCCAGTCACCTGAATCACGTGCCACCAGGCGTAGGAAGAATGTTGCATAATATTTCTGATGAGTAGGAGATGAGGTATAAAGGTGTAATTTGGCATGTTTCATGGGAAGGAGGAGAAAGTAAAAATTTTTTAGAAAAGTAATTGTGTAAGTGGATCTTTTCTCACTCAGCCATGCTTTTGCAGTGTCTGAAATGAGCAGTTATGGGATTTGAGCTAGTTTTTCACTAGGCTGCTTGCCTTATGGTAGGAAAGATCGTTTTCATTTAAACATTTATTTGCATGAATATCTCAGTTTACAGCTATCTCTCCTTATCTAGTAAATTTCAGAGGAGCTATTCAAAGGAAATCCAGGCTAAGTTTTCAAGCAGAATCTGTGATATAGGGAGAGGTATAAATCACACACAGTTTGCATTATAGAACCATCATTGTTATGGCAATGAGGCCATGTGCATTATTACTGTTAGAGTGATATTTGGGCAATTTGTCTATCTGATTTTTCCTCAAAAAAGAGTATTAAGCAGTACAAGAATGCAATGCTCATTGTCTAAGGAAACAAGCCATGGGGGAGAGAAAGACTAATGTTCATTATCAGAAACCAACATCTTTCTGAATTTGATTCTTTGAAAACATAGAAAAATATTCCAGAAAGACAAATTGCTTTGCCTGAAAGCTGTTGAAATAGGGAATATCATCAAAGGTCTCAAAAAAAAGAAACAAAGTTAGTGGCTTATGCCATAATGTGAGCTGTCATATCTTTCTCCTTACCCTATCTTCCAGTCCCTCTCCGAAGACTGATGACTGTAGGACAAAAGAAGAAAGTGATATTGAATTTTGTAGAGAAGGTCAGTTGATTGAGAGATGTGGGAAATTTATATACATCCCCCACCACAGCTATTTTAATTTGATTTGTGTTTTCTACAGGGAATACCACTACAAATTTACTATCCTTTCAATATAACCAGTGATGATAATAGCTAACACATAAGTACTCACTATATGTGTCAACTTTTGTTCCAAGTAAATATATATACACACACAACCTCATTTCATTTTCTTATTAATCCTGTGAGAGGTGGTAGATAATATTATCCCAATTTTCCAATTGTGCAAACAAGCACAGAAAGGTAAAGTAACTTGCTTAAGCTCTTCTAGCGAGTAACACTGGAGGTAGGATAAAACCCAGGCTCAGAGTCTTATGCTTTTACTGACCATCCAATGCATCCTCTCTGACAATAGCAATAGTTATTATGGTAGATTATATTATTGTTCCTGACTATTCACTCCCTCTTCCTGTAAGAGAATTAAATGTACTCATTCATTGCCTTAAGATTTAGTGCCTTGGGGGAAGAAGTACACCTCCCTTCCCCATTAATGGCAGGGTTGGTCACATGACTGACTTTGGCCAATGGAATATCGGTCTGCCAAGTTCCCACAGATGCTTAAAGAAGCATCATGTGTTTCCTCCATGTCTCTCAATCTCTCTCTTGCTCTCTCTCTCTCTCTCTCTGCTATGAATAAGACAGGTCCTACATAGATGCAGAGTCATCTAACTCGTAGCTCTTCACATATAACAGAGACTAGAATAAGTGTTTGTTGTCTTAATCCACTGAAATTTGGGGTTATTTGTTACCGCAACATAGCTGATTAATATAGTTAGCAATTCCTGAGTGCCAATAGGAGTTGAAATGAATTCTCTGGTCTTGCAGGTATAATACATTGTTGTTCAGAGTTCACAAGGCTAATTAGTGTGTATCTGAATAAGCCAAATATCTTCACATGTTTTACTAGGAAAATATCATTATCTTCACTTTATAAAGGGAAAAACTAATCTCAGCTTAAGCGTCTTGACCAAAACCACAGCATTAGTGTTGCAAAGCCATCCCCAACCCTTATCGATCTTTGTGATTTCAAAGCACAAGTCTTTCTCATGATGGCACATCGCATCTCCTTCCAGGAAAGAGAAGATGTCAGAAAACCCATATTGCCTACAGAGAGTGTGTAACACTGGAGTCTGAAAACTCAGAACTTCCAGCCTACAACCAGCCTGAGCTAAGTTGCTGGATGTATCACAGAATTTGTTGTCTTTACTAACTTGAAAACCTCCAATTGTAAGTTATATTATTTAGAAAGAACTATCGCTTCCAGTTCTACCTGGTTATGCTTTATAAACCTATATGCCACCATGAGAAAACCACTATATATTTTAACAATATTAATCATTTTCATTTATGGACTTTCGCTTATTTAGGTACCTACTTCTTACCCCGTGAATACTGAAAGACAAAGTATTACCTTTTGAAGATTATGAAATCCAATTGAATTTGATGGCTCAAAATTATAGAACTGAAATGTACCTTGAGCAACATAGAAATCAGAAAGTATCACACTCTTGTTAACTACCAATATCCTGAGTGGACAATCTCCATGGCAACATGGAAGAAAATGTATGATTGGACAAACCTGCTTCATGGAGTATAGACTAGTGCAAATTAAATTAATTCCCCAGGCAATTTAAAAATCATACAGGAAAGTTATCTGGCTGTTCTTCAATTTTTTTATGCTAGCTTTTCATTATCTCCTCTCTTTTCTTCCATCTCCTTTTTCAATATAAGCTAAATTGGAACCACCAAGGTTTTAATGGGTTTTGTTTGTGTTTTTAAATTCAGACTACCATTTAAGACTGAGAAATCTTGAAAATGTATTCACTCCACATTTTTAAAAGTCCATTCCTTGACCCTCAGGGATTTTTTGTAAGTCACAATAATCTCTTGGTCCTTTCTATAATGCACACCTTTACTTTTCTCTTGTGACAATGACAAGATGCAGCCATTCATTACTCGTGAAGATACAAAAGTAGCAGGCTGAACAGTTAGAAACATTCAAGGAGTGAGACTAGATTGCTGCTAATTATCCTGAATCTCCCTTTGGTGAATGAGTCAGGGACTCATTTCATTCAAATGTTTGGTCCTTGTAGTTTGGCGTGTGTGTAGGAGATGGGAAGCCAGCAGCAAAGTGTCTTCTGGGACTTAGTTTCATTGTCTTCATGGCCTTTGTTGTCATTGTTTTGTACCCAAGTAACAACATATTCTCCTCTCTTATTTCCTGGCAATTTTCTTCCATAATTGAGCAAGTATTTTACAAGAATCTGACATCAGATTCTTGTAAATATTGATATTCTCATTCTTATTTTATAAAGTAGGTTACCCAAGGCCAAATTCATCAGAATCTATATCTCCTTATAATTAATAGATCCTGGAGAACCTAAAATGTGACAGGCTAAGAGGCTGCCCATGACTGCGAATGCTGGAGAAGGAGGAGGAGGGCCTCATTAAATATATGACAGACTAGTAGCATTGCCTTTAAGGTGAAACATATTCCCAGGGTGATGGCCTCATCCACTGCTTCTGCCCCTGGGGCTAGATGAACTTGGCAGGGGGGTGGGGGGGGAAATGGGGCTGGAAGCTCCAACTGTCACCTCAAGGAGGTCTGAAAAAGACACAATCAAGGGTCAGTAGAGAGATATCAATGGTAGCAATGCGGAGTCCAGGAAAAAAAGTCCTATCTATTTAAGTAGCCATTGAACTAGAGCAAACCAGAGCCCACGCTGATCCCCTGTGCTCTCAACTGAAAAGTAAAGATGATAAAATCCCAAACCCTCAGTGTCTTCCTTCTCTTGAGCACACACTCTCCACAGATTCCCAGGGATTCGTACCGAGCCCTCAGCTGCACCCTTAGTTCACTTCACCTTATTAAGAATTGAAACAAACCACAAGAGACTCTTAATGATAGAGAATGAACTGAGGGTTGACGGAGGGAGGTGGGTGAGGGATGGGCTAGATAGGTGATGGGTATTAAGGATGAGCACCGGGTGTTGTATGTAAGTGATGACGCACTGGATTCTACTCCTGAAACCAGTATTGCACTGTGTGCTAACTAAAATTTAAATGAATAAATAAAATCAAAAACATTCCTAAGGAAGAACCTCTAATAAGGAGCTTTCATTGTAGTAGAAAGATGGTTAGTGACAAGAACTATTCAGGGATTTTTCTGCTCAAGTTTCACATAAAAAGAATAAAATGTTATTTAAGTCAAAATTGACTTGAGCCAGTGAACTTTTTTCTTTATTCCTTCTTTATTCCAATAGCAGACACTGCTGGAAGGGGGGTGGGAGTGGGAAGAGAAATGAAAGGGAAAACTCCAGAAATGACTGTTTCAGAAGAAGCTATAGCTTGGAGTCAGAGTGAGTCAGCGAAAGATAAGCCCCTCGAAATCCGGGGAAGGTGTGAAATTCACAGGGATGAGGAATACAGTCAAATTCATTTAAAGCCCAAAGAACAGAATGACTTCAGCTGACATCTAGGTAGTAGGAAGATAAATCCAATGTATCTTTTAAATAATCTAATGTATATCTTGGTTTGGAGGAGCAAATTTAAAATTTTTTTAATATTTGTTATTATGTTTACTTTTTTTCTTATTTGATTAGAAGGTTACCGGAGTATTGGCAAGATCTCAGAGTTTGGAATAAGCCATCCTTCGGTGTGCATTTTAGTTTTGACAATTACTTATCCTTTGGAGACCCTGTTTCTTCATTTCTAAAATAAACATAAAAGTAATATCCACTCGCATGGTTGTCTTAAAGATGTAAAATAAGAAATATAAAATATATAACACATAGTAGAGTGTTGCAAAGAACTTCATGCTTTGGAATCCTGTTCGGTGTTTGCTGAGTTAACATATGTAAAGTATGTGAAGCACCTTACCCAACAAAGTGCTTGAGTAGGTTATAGAAAGATTTTGTGTAGGGGCACCTGGGTGGCTCAATCCGTTAAGCATCCAACACTTGGTTTTGGCTCAGGTCATGATCTCACAGTTCGTGAGTTTGAGCCCCACATTGAACCTCATGTCCAGCTCTGCACCGACAGGGTGGAGCCTGCTTGGGGTGTTCTCTCTCTGTCTCTCTCTCTCTCTGCCCCTCCTGCTCTCTCTCTGTCTCAAAATAAATAAACTTTAGAAAGAAAAAAAAAGAAAGATTTCATGTAGTGTCAGGCAATTTTGAAATTGAGAAAGTAAAATATAGACAGAGGTATTGATATTTTATTTTGGTTTCTGTGCCTGCTGTGTGAGCCTTTCTGACACCTTGCTCCATTATACACATCTTGGATTGATTCAGGTCTAGGAAACAGATTTTTCTCAGACAGTCTGGCATCCAGGAACCCAGACATTCTGGGGGAGAGGTGCTACATACTGAGTGGATGAGCTTCCCAAAAGCACCGTGTGAGTCAAACATGGAATAGGAGCTCTGTGTTCCCCTTCACAAGAGGTTTTAAAACACTTGTCTAAAGCCGTAAAAATAGTTCTAATTTGTTTTTCACTTGGTTATCTCTCAAAAACCATTACTAAAGTCTGCTAAAATGCAGCAAACATCCTCTACTCAGCCATGCTTTTCTTCTTTGAATTAACAGCAATCTTGGGTTTCAGTTCATTAGAATGTTCTGAATAGAGATAAATTAATTAATGGATTTAACAACCGGAATCAGCGTGCCCATACTTCAAAAGGATTGCACTTTCTTTATGCCTCCAATATCTCATTAGGAAAAACAGGTCAAATGGAGGCAAACTAATTCAACTCAATTTGTCTCCTTTCAGCTTCGGGTCTTCCAAGATTGTAAAAGCTTACACCTATACAGATCGAATTTCATGTAAATTTATTGAACTATCAAACTCCTTGCAAACTAGACTGTAATGAATGCCTGAGTACATAATATGTTTAATTTATATAAAGGCTGCTTTCAGAAGGCCTTTAACAGTATCACAAAGATTATTAGTCCTCAGAACAATCTTTTGAAGTTGGGAGAGAGAATAAATTACCAAGACACAGGGTAGCCTTGAAAGAAATACTTTTCTCATTAAAAGTAAGCTCAGTAAATGGTACAGCTACTGTGGCAAGCACTTTGCAATTCCATAATAAGCTAAATATACAATTACCATGTGACTCGGAAATTCCATTCCTGCTTATATGCCTCAAAGACCTGAAAGCAGGTGTTCAAAAAAAAAAAAAAAAAAAAAAACCTCGTACATGGATATTCATAGCAGAACCTTCTCAATAGCCAAAAAGTGGACCCAAATTTCCATCAGCTAATGAATGGATAAACAAAATATGGTATATCCATACAATGGAATATTATTCAGCCATAACGGGAATGAATATAGCATATGTTCATATATCCTATAATATGCAAGAAATCATTATGGAACTTTGAAGTCATTATGCTAAGTGAAAGAAGCCACACACAGAAAGCCACATATTGTATGATTCCATTTATGTGAAATATCCAGAATTGGCAAATCCATAGATACAGAAAGCAGATTAATGGTTTCCAGGGCCTGTGGGGTGGAGGAAATGAAGTGTGACTTCTCAATGGGTATGGGTTTCATTTTGAGGTGATGAAAATGTTCTGGAACTAGATAGGGTGGCTATACAACATTGTGAATGTACTAAACATCACTAATGGTCAGCTTTATGTTTATTCTTCCACAATTTTTCTAAAAGACCCTTTTTTTTTTGAGTAAGTTTAATTCTCATGTTTCCAGAAGGGTAACACCACAAGCCTGCCTGAAATCTTAGGGAGAATTGTAGACAGCCTCATGGCTCCTTTCAGATCTGGTGTTCCAGAGAAATAAATGAGGCTCAATTTAAGTTATTCTAGTTCCATGAAGTGAGCTTTCTCCTTCCAGGCCTGAAGATCTCCTAAGTGTTTTTGTTTTGTTTTGTTTTTTAACGTTTATTTATTTTTGAGAGAGAGAGAGACAGTCACCAGGAGAGGGGCAAAGGGTGGGGGGCAGGGGGGAGACACAGAACCTGAAGCAGGCTCCAGGCTCTGAAATCTCAGCACAGAACCCGACGCGGGGCTCAAACCCACGAACTGCGAGATTATGACCTGAGCCAAAGTCAAACGTTCAACTGACTGAGCCACCCACACACCCCCCAAGATCTCCTAAGTTTTTAAATAAACTTCCTGACCTTTCCCATTCCTGATCCAATTTAGATAATTCCTAAATATAGGTATTATACAGAACATATATTAATACTACCACATATGTCATAACCGTTTGCTAGCTCATCTCCCTTCCCCACCGGACTCTACGTTCCTTGAGTCTTATGTCTTTTTCTGTGGTCCTTGCACTCTGCCTGGACACACAGGAGAGGTGTCAGAAATCACTCTACCTCGTGCATTAAAATGACAACCATACACTGCTGCCAAATTATCGACCTGGTAATGCATCAAATAATCCTCCATAGAACAGTATGTCAGTTTCCCTTCCAATGAACTGAAACCAGATCTTTGCAGGGCAGTGTTATACAAGAAAAGCAGTGCCTTTAGACATGGCTGTGGTTATACTATTTCCTACCTGGTGATTAGATATATCAGGAGTGTCTACGGCCATACCACCCTGAACGGCCCGACCTTGTCTGATCTAGATATGTCGGGAGCAACATGAGATTTTTGTGACTTTAGTTGATCTTTCTTTAACTTTTAATTCTTTGAAAATGAATCAACTACTGGCTAAACATCATAAACTCAAACTACTCCCAGGCTATTGATGCTCATAAAATGTCATGACTTTAACGGCATGACTAGAGCAGGCATCAATAAGGACAGTTTTGTGAAAGTTCAGGGAGAATAAATGCTATGATGTGATAAAATCTACATGAATGTCTTGACATCACTGTAGAATGAGAAAGTTAAAACAGAGGTGGGGAAAAGGGAGATTACTGAAAAGAATTATAACTTTTTTTTTCAATATGGAGGAGGCATAGCTTTTATTGGTATAACCAAAGATTAGCCAACACACACACAAAAAAATTGTCCTTATTTTTAGTTACTGCTCTGTAAGCCCTACTGTTCAACTATCCTAAAGCCAAAAGTCATCATTTCCGGCAGCCTTCATTGATCCTAATTGCTTTATGGTTAATGAGCCAATAAAATGAGTTAACTTATTCAGTTCCCAGACACCTATATTGCAAACAATTTGTCTTCGATGGTACACCAGAAATAGACTAGATTATTTTTTTGTTTTTATTGTTGTTAACTGTTAGAGATCCTGCAACTCAAAATTCAGCCCATTACTTGCAAATACTCAAGATTTAATATTTCAAGTACTGATCTTAACCTTGTCTCAACTGTTCACCCTGTTTTGTTTTTCTTCATTTCACTTTTTCATCTGTATCTTATTTTCTGCCTTTACATTGTATATGTTTTTGGAGGTTGACATAAATCCTTTTAAAACAAGTTGTTTTTTATATATAAATAAAAGCCTCTCAACTATGTCTTAAATGAATGAGTAAATAAACAACTATACTTCATCCTTTTTTCTCCCTTTCTTTTCTCCCTCCCTTTCTTTCCCTTTCTCCCTCCTTTTCTTTCTTTCTTCTTTCTTTCTTTCTTTTTCTCTTTCTTTCTTTCTTTCTCTTTTTCCCTTCCTTCTTCCCTTCTTCCTTCCTTCCTTCTTTCCTCCTTTCCTTTATTCTCTAAGGACACTGAGGAAATCTTAGGAATATTCATTATTTAAGATAAGAGACATAAAGAGGAGAAGCATAAAATAAGTCACAACAATATGCAAGTATTAAGATCTTCCACATTCTTTAAGACAAAAATAAAAAAGATTTTCCTAACTTTAAATTTTCTTTAAAGTTGTGGAAACCTGCATTTTCCTCAGTTCCTCAAATATGATTGCTTCAACTTATGTAGAAATTTTCCAGATTCTACCCTCTGAGTTTCCTAAACAAGTAGACAGAAATTATCTCAAATTACTTAGTATCTCAAATTACACACAGTATCTCAAAATACTTAGCTGATTTTTTAATGAACATATAGAGTTGTTTTTATAATAACTGCTACATGACTAAAAGGAATCATTCACTGTCCCTTACTACTATGTTGTGTGTGGATACCTGTCTGTGGCCATCTACAAAAAGGAATCATTTGCCCCTATACTAAAAATGCAAGAATGGAGGGATTTGAAAGAGTGAGTATAAGAGAACTCAAATTTTCCTTTGTTGTACAATGAAAGCTTCATGTCTAAAATCAACAAAAGAAAGAAGCATACTCACATTATTTAGAAGGCCAAAGAACTGAAAGTGGTTTTCTTTGGGGCAGTATGGGGTTGGGATAGGGATACCATTAGGGCACTGACAGTTTTTGTGTAAGACTTTATTATTTTTTAGGTATTATTTACATGTACTACCATAATAAAAGTTAAATTTTAAAGTATCATTAATAGCTACCCTTATTCCTAAAAATAGTCTGAAAGCCAAAGGAGAGCATGAAAGACCTGTCATCTATAGCAACCTCCACTTACTGTTCCAGTCCTGCTCCTTGACCCGTTACCCCTTCCTTCTAACCTCCAACTATACTGAGCTTTTTTCACCTCCTCTTAGTAGATGATGACTTTGCTCACCTCAGGGACTTTCCTTGAGCCATTGTTTCTGCCTAAAACTGTCTGCTCCTCCTCTTCCTTTCCTAGCCTTCTCTTGGCTGTGCTTCTGGAAGCTTTTCCTCTCCCATCACATCTGGGTTAAACATGCTTCCTATTTACTCACTTCCTTAGCATGCTGAATTTTCCCCTACCACAGCATGTATCTTCTATTATATCTTCCTGACTTATCTGCCCCCTCATCTACAGTGTAAGCACAGTGAGAAGGAGAACCTCATCTTTCGTGTTTATTGTCCTAAATTCAGCACCCAGTGAGATATTTATTTCAAAATGGGTGCTCAACACATACCTAGAATAATGCCTGACACCTAGTAGACACAATAATAAGTTTGAAAGACAGGAAGAAAGGAAGAGAGGGAGGGAGAGAGAGAAAGAGAAAGAGAAAGAGAGAAACAAAGAACATTTGGACTTTTAGATTCATGTTGTTAATTGAACTTAAGGCAAAATGATAAAGTATAGAGAATTTAAATTTAGTTTCCTTTTTTTTTTCCTGTTCCCTTCTCTTATTTAATTGTTCACTATAGACACTCTGAAACCCAGTGTTTCCCCATCACCAACTGTGACAAATGAAAGTGGCTTCTCTGACAGAATTAGGTAGGTGGTAGGTTCCATAGGCATTTGGAGATCCTTGATGGAGTTAAAAATTTTTTAGAGTTTATATAAACAAAAATCGACTTGAATCGGGCAGAATCCAATCTAGCAAATAGAAAGGAGCTCCAAGGAGCTATATAAAATGAAAGGCTTTTATAGGCAGAAGGCAGCGTGAACAAGGAAATCATACTGGGCAAAAACAAGCGGGTTGGTTATTGCAAAATCACTTTCTTTTCGGGGTTGGCAGAGGTCTATCAGGCTGATTACCTAATGGTGCTGATCAGGCGATTGTTGTCTCACTGGTTTAAGATTCCATTTCTGGGGGAGCTGAAACCATAAGTCTCAGTTTGGTGACTTTGGGCTTAATATAGTTTTGGGCTTGTTGTCTTGTTTTTCTGTTTTGTTTTTGGTTTTCTTGAGAGAACACGAGAGTGCAAGTGGTGGAGGGGCAGAGAGAGAGAGAGAAGACAGAATCCCAAGCAGGCTCTACTCAGCACTCAGTGCCGAGCCTGATGCAGGGCTCAGTCTCACAAAGTGAGATCATGGCCTGGGCCAAAATCATGAGTCGGACTTAACTGACTGAGCCACTCACGCGCCATGTTGTCTTGTTTTTAACAAGCGTGAGAATGAGGAAATGTCTTTGATGGTCAGAACATTCACTGTAGAATTCTAGGGTCTCCACAGGGTTCCAGAGGCTTGTTCCTCTCAGACAAGTCTCCCCCAGTATACTCTAATTGGTCTCCTATTTCAGAAGATGGGTTCTCACTAAAGGCATGTGTGAGGCACTTAAGCACCCAGGTGATGTCTCTGGAGTCCTTTGCCCATAGTTTCTAATGATATGCACGGTTGCAACCAGACCAACACATCATCCTGAACTTTATCCCAGGAGGTTGTTAAGTGTGTCAGGATGCTCCAGGTGCGAGAAACTGAAAGCCCAAATGAAAGTGGCTTAAACAATAGAATCCTATCATTGCTGCTGCCTCACAGGTCAAGACTAACCACAGGTAGGCAATCTGAGGGTTGGCTCAGCAGTTCAATGATGCCATCAGAGACACTGCTTCTTTTCATCTTCCTATCTTCCCATCCTCAAAGTGTCCATATATCTCCCACATTAGTCACAGGGTGGCTGCAGCAGGTACAAGCTTTACACCCTCATGTGACAATGTTCCTAAGCAAGAAAGGAAGAAGGAGGACGAGAGCTTACCTCCTGTCTTTCCTTTTGTAAGAAAAACACGTGTTTCTCAGAAACCCTCCAGCAAATTTCCCCCTTATGTCTTATTGGACAAAATTGGGTTCCATAGGCAACCTGAGCCCCCAGGGGGTCTGTGAAAAGTGAAGCTGGCATTCTCAGTCTCTGTCTTGGAATTGGGCTCTTCTAATTGGCAGGAAGGATGAGCAAAACGTCTGTTGGGTAGGCTGTTAGAATAATAGACACTACTTGAGAGTATTCTAATACTTCATGTGTATTAATCCATCAGATCTTCACAACAAGCCCATGGGGGTAGGTGTAATTATTACCATTTTACAGAGAAGCAGACTCAACTCAGAGATGGTAACAGAGCAAAGCAGTGAAGCCAAGATTCGAACTCCATTGTCTAGCTCCAGAGGCTGCTCTCCACACTACACATAACACTGCTCTCAGCCTACAGTGCCTGCCACAGCAGGCAATCCACCAGGCTGCTTCTAAAATCTAACACATAAAAAGTCTGAGCAGTGCCTGTCTCCCTCTGAAGTGCAAATGTGACATTTCCCCTGGCTGCAGTCATGTATGGGTGAGAAGAGCAGAGAGGCTTCCCAGAGAGACAAGAATTGCTTCCTGTCATCATCAAGGCTGCAATAGCCAGGGCTGTGATCAGGGCAAGGGCTGGGGCCTGGAGAGTCCACTTCTTGGCCAGGGCCACTGATCGAGTCCGTGACCTACTGTGCCACCACAGGTATCAGAAAGCCTGGGCGAGGGAAGGTGAGTGATTGAAGAGTCCACTTCCCACAGGCAGGATTAGAACAGAATAGTTTCTATAAGTTCGAGTAATGTTTTACAGGCCACCTCCACTCTTTCATTTTCGAATGTGACGGATGAGTCCCGTACAGAGTGGAGTTACTGTCTAAGAGCACCCAGCTAGTTTATGTAGAATGTGAGACCCAAAATAAGGGCTTTTTTATCAGGCAGACACAGACAACTTGCAGGCATGTCCTCAACGAAGCTGTCTTTGACTTACTCTTGCAAAAAGCATCCCTATACTTCATACATGCTTCTGTTATAATTTCTGTTCTACCTGCCTAGAATCATCGTGAGGATTAACTAAGCTAATACGCATGCAGTTCTCGGCATGGGGACTGGTACAGGAGTAGTGGCTCATATCACTGCTAGTTTCCTTATTATCCTTACAATCCATGGTTCCTCCTGCACTGGCCCCGGCAGGGAAAGATGGCGGCGCCCTCACTCCTCAGGAAGAGGCGGAGTCTCCTGACCCTCAGCATTCATCCCAGCCAGGATCAGGAAGCAGCGAGAAGTATGCGGCCCTCTGAGAAGCGGTGCCCGTCTCAGAGTTCTATTGCCCAGCACTTGGTTCAGGTGAAACAAGAGGCTGCCAGACCCAGAGGGAGGCAGGGCGGCAAAGGTTCCGCTCCAAACCTATGCGTGTCTCTAATCCTCCCATAACCCTCGTTAATCACGTGACCGAGAGGCAGAGGGAAATGGCTGTGTCGGCGGCAGCAGCACCCAGAGCACCGAGAGAGAAAGCAGCTGGCCCTGGAGGGCCTTGTGCCAGGCTCAGGGCCTGGAGGGACTCCGGCATTGATTGCAGCGGTAAATAAACAGAGCTGATGGCTGCACCGGGGGCCCATACCCTGCCAGGGAAGGGGCTGGGGGAGGCGGGATTCTTGCAATTACACTTGGTGTGGACTCAGCCATCATGGGTTTACTGTGATCTGTCCCCAGATGGGAGCTCCAGAAACACCTGTTACAGCAGACGTCATTTGGCAAGCCAAACAAAACGTGGGTTCATCCAGGCCACCTGTAAAGGGATTTAATGCCTAACAACCTGTGCGAGGCTTCTAATTGTCATAATTAATTTGGCACCTCTTCACTGGTAGGTGCTAAACAAGTATCATATTGTACTGGGAAAGCCCATTTCCTGCTAACATGGTTTTTCCCTCCATAATTAAAGCTGTGAGAAATTGTGTCATTTGAAAAAACTTAACACCACATTTTCCTCACTGAACTGTTTTGTTTTTAAGTTCCTCTTCTTCTGGCCCTCTCTCCTCACTCTTGGTATGAACATCTTTCTTTGGCTTATCCACTTGCTGCTTCCCTGTTGCATAATTTAGGCTATAATTATTTTCTCATTTTCCCCTCCAGCTGGCATTAGTTTGGTCCCTTCCACCTTGTATTTCCTTAAAATGTCACACTATTGCCCTAGCTTGTTTAAACACTCTGGAAAGCCAGGAAATGTAGCTGTTGTAGGCACATCCACATCCCTCGGAAAAGTGTCCCTGCTGCCTTTCCATGTGCCACAGCGGACAGGACCAGAATCCAGCAAGCTAACAACAAACAGATGAGTGCCACTGTAAAGAAAAAATATTAAAACAATGTGGCTTCTGCTACTTTAAAACAAACAAAAACCAGGTGATGTCATATGAGAGAATTCACTTTGCAAGGGGAAACAAAGCAAAAACCTGGAATAACGGTAGTGTCCCACATATCGGGCTCTCATTAATCTCTGTATGGCCAGCTGATATCCCAGGCCAGTTCCACCGGTTAGGGCTCCACCAAACCAGAGGCTTTTGAAAAAAGTTTCTTATTCTGTTTCTGCATCTGTCACTCCTAAAAGATACAGTGATCCTAAGCTTATCACTAGAAGACTGGGAGAGGGAGGATGAGGGACAGAGAAGCAGTGACCAAAAACTTTACAATAAACTGATCAGCACTTTTATGTCTGAAAAAGTGGAAGACAGGGATCCATTATTTAGAAGCTCTTCTTTGGGAACCTGTGTGGCTCAGTCAGTTAAGCGTGGCTTCAGCTCAGGTCATGATCTTGTGGTTAGTGAGTTTGAGCCCAGCATGGGGCTCTGTGCTGACAGCTCAGAGCCTGGAGCCTGCTTCACATTCTGTGTCTCCCTCTCTCTCTCTGCCCCTCTTCTGCTCATGCTCTCTCTCTCTCTCTCTCTCTCTCTCTCTCTCTCAAAGTTAAACAAACATTAAAGAAGTTCTCTTTTAAGTTTCTTTTGATTCCCGATAGAGTACATTATCAGTATAATTGAATTATTCACATGAAAACTAATCAGTATAAGCTTCTCTGTATTCTGTAAGGAACTTAACTCATAAAATGAATCATCTTGAATATTTTCTAAACACAAAATCACAATTTATGAATATTAACCTTAAAAATGTACTTGAGAATGACTGCTCCAATAAATTAGAATTTTTTTCAAAGAACAGATCACAAGGAATTCCACTCTTTCCCCAGAATTTCTGTAACTTTGAGGGAGAGACATATAGAAAATCTATTTTATGAAAATGATTTAAGAAATCAGTGGATATTTATCAGCCAAGAGCTTATATGGAGAATTTCTCAAGAAATCCAGAGATCAGATATCAGGATGCTACCCACTGCTTGCTGACAATGTCCTATAAGTTGAACATAGTAATACCTCAGTTTTACAGAGGGAAGAAATAAAGTACCAAAAGGCTTGAATGATTCACTTCTAGTGGGAAAAAAAAGTTAAGGACAAATGAAATGTGGTCCAGATAATCCTCAAATCCTCACACACATAAAACAACTTGTGTTTGTTTTAAGAGAAAGACCATGTCCATTCTGTTCTCCTTTCTCTCAACAACTAATTTTTATTTTTAAATAATAAAATTATATGTCTTGTAAATTAATATTTATTTTTACAGATAATGACCACTGTGAATATCACTTAAATCTGCAACTATTTTTTTTTATTAACTTTATTTTTTGCATTACAGAGGCAATACTTTTAGGGATAAGATAGATATTCGAATTCAACATGAATCTTCTTAAGTCCTAAAAACTTAACAAAGGAATTGTGTTAGGAATCTTTGGGGTGCAAGACATAAAAATCCAACTCAAATGACTTAGGCCAAAGGAGATTTTATTGGGAGGATATCACAGTATTTTCATGTGGGATTCAGGGCTGGGATTTTATGCAGCTCAACCCCAGGGACAAGGAAAATTGGCTCTTTGCTTCACTTTTGTGCAATCTGGTTCAGTTTCAACCTCCTTCACTAGAGCTGGCACTTTCTCACATGGTGGTCACCAGCAGCCTCCAAGCCCCCCACCCCATGGCCTCTACCATCAGGCAATACTCATCCATTTCTTTTGTTTTACTTCAGAAGCCCCTAGGACAAGCTGATCAATCTGCCTTGATCTGAGTGACTCTATCCAGGGAGGTGGGGCATCTGTGTTGACAGACTCTACCCTAAGGGTATGGTTAGAATCTAGGTGGACATAATTATCAAATAAAAAAGAGGCAGGGGAAGATACTGAGAGCTAACTGGACAGACAAACCAAGAATAATCAAGTAAAACAAAAACTTGCATGGATTCTAAAAGTTCAGGTAATGACAGAAAGTTGAGGTGGCACAAGACAGAATGCTAGAAATTGGCCTTAGGCATTCTTCAATATATTTTTCTTGCATTTCTATTTCCCAGTCAAAACTATGAATATATAACTTTTAAACTTGATAACACACCATTTTCTCTCTCCTTTCTCTCAAAGCGGCAGAATTGTTTTGGAGTCGTGTTACTTTTCGGGTTCAGATCTTCAAGTGTGCATATTCTTCTTTCAGAGTCACAACGTTCTCCTCAGGGCTTTGAGATTCGGATACAATTTACAGTTCATACCCTTTTTCAACTGCGACATTTTCGTGTTTAAATCCAGGAAAGTTCTGGCCAGCTGGTGGTTTTGGAAATGCGTTTCCAGCTAAAAGTTAGAAAAAGAATAAGGATTTTTATTAGCCTGAGATAACGGATCAAATGAAACTGCTTTCTGCACAGGAAAAATAAGGACTTTGTAGGAAAGGAAAATAAGATATCAAGAAAGATGTATTTCTCATCTTATTCTCCATTTCTGACTGTTTGGCCTGGCTATAAAACTGACTTTCCATGCGACAAGGCAAAATCCAGATATACAAATAGCTTTTGAAATGGCCTTGAAATGAAAACGAAAATAGCTGACGCACAAAGCTGTGCATATGAAAAATTCCTGTGCACGGAAGGCTGTTTTCAAGCAATGGCGTGTGATCTGCAATGAGATCATTTATCTTTATGAGCTTTCTGAGCCACAGGATAGCTGCCCAGGGCCACCTGAGCTCTCAGGACCTGGGCCCATTTACTTGGGTACTTGTCATTTCAAGTTTTTAGGATTTTAAATGGTCACCCTGCCGAGCAAAACCATTTAACGACACCTTAGAGGCACATGTGCAGTTATATGTACTTATATAATCTAACAATTTTCACTCTAGAGTGAAATCTGTTATACAGCAAGACTGATTTATACCCTCCTCCAGTGGGGGTTTATGAAGGTCCTCATGTATTAAAAAATAAACCTCTAGGGCAGTTTACCTATAAGACTGCCCAACAAAGCTTAGTCCAACATAATCTTTATTTTGTGGTTGAAAACTAATAATTAAATGTTTGCAAATTTCTTCAATTAGGGCCTTGTTTAATACAGGAGCACCCTGTTCTCGGCTTAAAACCCTCAGCAACTCACCAACAGAACCACCCCAGGACAAACCAGCGTGGTAAAAAGCAAATACTGGTCTCCCCCACCCCAATTTGCAAAGTAAAATCATTGGATAAAAATTTTTCTCAGTTTCCTCTGCCACGGTTTTTTGTTTTGTTTTTTTTTTTTATTCTTCAGCACCTGGAACCACTTTTCTGATAGCGAGAGAATTCGCAAAGGACAAAGTAAATGAACATACAGCACGCTAAGAGTAACACAGTGAGCCACACAGAAAGCCCCTGCCCCTTGTCTCCAGGGAGCCTCAGCTCTCCAGTACCGCACAGGTGCTCTCCAGTCCTGCCCTAGTCTTCTAGCTTCATTTCCCGCACTTGTCTCCACACCAGCCCCCACTGCAGCTGGTCAGAAGTGCACCTTATGCACATACATAATTTGCCTACAATTTTAGGTATATGGAACTCTCAAAATTCAGACCCTAGAAATCAATGCATCCTAAGAAGACCAAACAACAAATAATAGCATAACTGACAAATAGCAACACGTCTCTAAATTAACTGAACCTGTGCACCATTGTTCCTTACACATATACCACCCTAACACATGACACATGGACATATGCGTATGGTTGTGTGTGGATTCCTACAGAAATCTGGTAACAGCCTTTTATCAGAAACTGCTTCTTCTAGTGGTGATGGTGTTAAGGTAAAGCAACCAGACCCTTTTGCCTCTTCCTCATGACCAGTCATACACCTTGGTGAAATGGTTGATCAAGATGTTGACCACGGTCTAGAACCCAAGAACAGAATATCTGTGTATGTGTGAAAATTGCTGGCTTCTTTCCGGAAAAAAAAAAAAAAAAACCTTGATCTTTCATACCTGTGTATTTGTCATTCTGGGTTTTGTTTTTGTTTTTGTTTTCTTGGTACCGTTTCCAAGGTCTATAATAATAACTATGATAATAAAGAGGCGCCTGGGTGGCTCAGTAGGTTGAGCGTCAGACTTAGGCTCAGGTCATGATCTCGCAGTTCGTGAGTTCGAGCCCTGCGACGGGCTCTGTGCTGACAGCTCAGAGCCTGGAGCCTGCTTCCGATTCTGTGCCTCCCTCTATCTTCCCCTTTCCCGCTCTTACTCTCTGTGTCTCTCAAAAAATGAATAAACGTTAAAAAATTTTTAAAAAATAATAATTATAATAATAGCTGCTGAATAGTGCCTATGTTCTAGATGCTTATATAACATTATCATATAATCCTAATGGCAGTCCTATGAGGTTATTATCTCTATTTTATATACAAGTAAACTGAAACCCAAAGTTGCTCATTACCATTCCTGAAGTCCTAGACACAGTAGGAACTAGAAGAGCATGTAAATGTTAATGCTGGGATTTGAACCCTCATCTGTTTGAAATTTTATTCTCCACCTCCTCCCCACCCCACAGGGAGCTTTCCATATGGCAGAAAAATATAGAACAAGTTGGAGGGGTTGGTCACTGGGGTCTTGGGTGTGTCTCTAGTAGACTCGGCCCCGGGCAGGTGCCATCACCCCGGGTCCCGAAGGCCCTCCTCGCTCCAGGCTGCCGCTGGGAGGTGGGTGCGTGAGCACCGAGTCCGGACGGGAGCCGGGGGCCGGCGCCAGAAGACCGACGGCCAGTGCCCAGCTCCACCTCGCTGCGCGCTCTCATCTCTTCCTCTCCGGGAAAAGCTCCCCGCGGCCTCTCAAGTCCTCAAATGGACCACAAGGCTCTGGTGCCCGAGGGGAAGAGAAAGGCGACGGTGTCGCCCAGAGCCGGTCGCACACGCGCGCTCTCACCAGCTCGGCTTGCAGCCCGGCCCGGGCGCTCTAGACGCTCGGGTCTCTGCTCCTCCTGCGCCTCTGCTTCCGCCTCCGCCGGGGGGCGCCGGGAGCCCCCTCGCGGCACAGCCAGCTGGAAGGCGCCTGCCAGCCGCCGCCTGAGGTCTTCCGGCAGCCGGCATGGGGGCGACGGAGGCCTCCACCTGGCCGTCCGTGCGCTTGCTGCCCCCGGGGGAGCCGCGCGTCGGGCAAGGGCCTCGGGGCCAAAGCCCAACACTGACTGGGACTCCGTGGGGTCCCCGGGAAGTCGCTTCTCTGCGGCTGCCGGAGTCCCCGGGGCCCATTCCAGAGGCGGCGGGGCCCATTCCAGGCATGTATTGCTAACCGTTGGTTTCCAAGTGCGAGAATTAGGGCGGGTGAGGGCGGGGACGGGGGTAACTAACAGAGCCGACGGGACCGCTGGCAAGTGGGACGCCGCTGTCGCTCAGCCGCTTGGAGGCGCTTCCTTTCTCCCAGACTCATCTCTGGCCTTCCTCCCATTTTAGCGGCAATCGGAGGAGGTGGTTCCCCGTAACTCCGCGAAGAGGTTGCAACTGGATCACTTCTTGCTCCTTGGAGTGTCTAAGAGGAAGACTTGTATCTCTCCAGGTAGGTGGAAGTTGAGGTACAGACGGAAGGTTTGGGACCAAACGTAGAATATCTTGCCACAAAGTCTGCCCCAGTTGCCTTGATTACTGAATACTCCATTCCTGTAAAATATGTTTTTCTGACTTTTCTCCTGTCGGTTAGGCACTGTGGCCTGGTGTTGGGGGTTTAAAGTCTAATTAGGCCCGTAACCTCTCCACAGGTGTTGCTCACAGTCTGGGAAGTTGTCTCTCTGAGTTAGTAAGAATAGCCTTTCCACGTGCCCAACAGTGCAGAAAGCACTTGATATTCAGAAACTCTGTGCTCCTTTTTATATTTGACTTTCTGCCGCTTTCATGAAGTTTATGAAGGGGCTGAAATGAACCATGAAAATTCCTCTTACCCCAACATGTGTTGTCTCATAGTTCCCAATTCAATGTAATCATGTGCTAGTATGACTTGTATGTCCTCTTTCAATGAGCATAATCAACTGCCTCATTTTGATCTAATGGAGAATTTCTAAAAAGAAACAATCCAAACCTTTGTGTTTTCACGAACACAGTCCCCCCCACTCCCCTCCAAAAAATGTGGCAGAGATGTTCATACAGTACTCTTATCTTACTCATTTGTTCAGTAAAGATCTACAAGTCCCCTGCCACGATCTAGGTTCGTGGTAGGCATTGAAGGCAATAAGAACTATTTTTCATTAGTGCTTACGATGTGCCAGGCACTTCTCATGTACTCATTTATTCTTCACAACGGTCCTGTGAGGGAGATACTGTTAGTTTCTGCATTTTACAGATGAGGCATCTAAGGCAGAGGTTAAGCTGTGTGCCAAAGATCGCAATGCTGGTTAAATGGTCTAGTGGGGATTTGCACCTAGGAAGGCTGCTTTGTGCTGTAAACCACCGGACCACACCTAAGTATGCGCACTGCCTCAAGAGGGAAAAGTAGTTGCTCAATTTATATGTTGCATGAGGTGTTCAAACTGCCTATGCTCATAAAATTCAGCTCTACTAAAATGGTTTAAGGCTTTGACTAGGTAAGGAGGAATTCAGATTACCAAATTAGCCTCTGAGGCTAATTTGCCAAATTCAACATCTTAACAATAGTTTACAATCTAAGCACAAATACCTATCATTGTATGTTGTTTCATAAAGATTCTCTAGAAATATTCGAAGATGGGTTCTAGTGATGGAGATTGTAAAAATCCTTAAGGTTTGTGAGGAACCGACAGAGTATATAAATTTAGGGTATTTTTGTTTGGTGGGTTTTTTGTTTGTTATGGTGATAGGAGGTGGGGCTTGAAAATAAGCACTGGTCAATGTACAGTATAAATGTTTAAAATGAGTTTTCTGCCATGATTTTTCACTTCTGTTTCCAGATCATTTACTTCAACAAGAACTTCAGGTAAGTTTGACTTACTTCAACAGCAAACGGGGCCTATTTGTTCAGTGTTAAGTATTGTACCATGAATAAGACACAGATTTTACCCTCCAGAAGCTAAAACCTGGAGGAGCAAATTCATTTATTCATTCTGCAATATTTAATCAATGTCTAATTATATACCAGACATTATACAAGGTGCTCAGGCTGGAAAGGTAAACCAGAAAGACAAAATGGTATTTTAAAATAGACTGGAGTTATCAAAAATTAATAATTTCCTTCCATAGATTGATTTTTTCAGCTACAGTGTATCTTGAATTTTACAATTTTTTTTGGTAGAAGTGAATTGAAGCATTGGTGAATTAGAGTGACTATAACATGTAGAGACATTTTAGTTAGGAAATGTAGTTATCCGTTGCTGTATTACAAATCACCCCCAAGTTTATTGGCTTAAAACAACAATAAATGTTTATTATGTCTCACATTTTCTGTGAGAAGAATTTGAAAAAAGCTAAGGTTATGATCTGAGATTTTCATAGCATGGTAGTCAAATGTCACCAAAACTGTGGTCATTTGAAGCTGGATGTGATTGGGGTTGGTGGATGATCTACGTGGAAGATGTATCACTCACATGGCAGGCATTGGTGCTGATGGTGAGCAGGTGACCTCATTCCTCTCCTTGGGAACCCTTTCCCAGAACTGCTTGAGTGTCCTCATACTATGGTGCCCACCCTCCCTTAGAACAAGACAGAGAGATCAAGAATAAGCCAGATAGAAGCTCTTTGTTTCCTGAACTACATTTTTATGACTAGTCCCTAGAAGTTACACAGATTCACTTCCACCACTGTTTATTCTGTTTATTAGAATAAAGTCTTTAAGTCTGGACTATATTCAAATGGAGAGAAATTAGGCTCCACCTTTTCAAGTGTCTCAAAAACTTTGCAGATATATTTTTAATTTTCCATGGGAAAAATATATGCAAACGATTCAAATGACTGCTGACTGCCTGTTAGAAAAATTGAAAGCTAGAAGATATTAGGACAATATTTTTTAGATTTAGAAAGGAAAAATTTGGGCCACCTGGGTGACTCAGTTGGTTGAGCATCCAACTCTTGATTTCAGCTCAGGTCATGATCCCAGGATCATGGGATCGAGCCCTGTCTTGGGCTTAATGCTAAGTGTGGAGCCTGCTTAAGATTCTCCCTCTCTCTCTCTCTCTCTCTCTCTCTCTTTCTTTCTCTCCCCCCTCCCTCTCCCCTCCCCCTCCCTCTCTCCCTCCACCCCCCCCACCCCTCTCCCCTGCTCATGCTCTCTCTCTCTCTCTCTCAAAAGAAAAAGAAGGGGCACCTAGGTGACTCAGTTGATTAAGCATCCGACTTCGGCTCAGGTCATGACCTTGCAGTTTGTGAGTTTGAGCCCCACATTGGGCTCTGTGCTGTACAGCTCAGAACCTGGAGCCTGGTTCCAATTCTGTGTCTCCCTCTCTCTACCCCTCCCCTGTTCATGCTCTGTCTCTTAATAATAAATGTTAAAAAAAATTTTTTTAAAGAAAAAAGGAAAGATTTAACAGATATTTTTATATCCAGCAAAAATATCCTTCAAAGGCAAAATAAACATGTTTTGATGTAGCAGAAAACTAAGAAAATTTCTTACCAGTCTAACTGAAGGAAACACCCCAGGCTGAAGTAAAATGATAGGAGAGGAAAACTTAGACCTTTACAAAGGAATGAGAATCATAAGAAATTATAAATGTCTGTGTATATATATAAATGACTTTCATTCCTGTTTTTCAAAAAATATATGACTTTACACCCAACGTGGGGCTCAGACTTATGACCCCAAGATCAAGAGTCACATGTTCCATCAATTGAGCTAGCCAGCCAAATTATGAAAACAGCCCATGTCCATCAATTGCTGAATGGATAAAGAAGATGTGAGATAGATTAGATATAGATATAGATATAGATATAGATATAGATATGATATTATGGATATAGATATGGATATAGATCTCTCTATATGTGTATATGTATGTGTGTCTATATATGTATGTATATATGTATCTATATACATATATATACCTACACACACATATATGTGTATATATATATATATATATATATATATACACACAATGGAATATTACTCAGCCATAAAAAAGAATGAAATCTTACCATTTGCAATGAAGTAGACAGAGCTAGAGAGAACTAAGTGAAATAAGTCAGTGAGAGAAAGACAAATACCATATGATTTCACTCGTATGTGGAATTTAAGAAACAAAACAATGGGCAAGGGGAAAACAAGAGGGAAGGGGGCAAACAAAGAAATAGGCTCTTAATTATAAAGAACAAACCGATGGTTACCTCTTGAGGATAAATGGAGCTATGTATTTTATGTGAAGTGGTATGGTATTGATCCTATGTGCACTGTAAAACATTAAGAGCATATATTTTATAGTCTAGAGCAACCACCAAAAAATAGTGCCAAGAGTTACAGCTAAAATACTGATAGAATGGGTATCTGTGTAGAAAATTTAAAAAAATCAACAGAAAAACTTCTGGAACTAAGAAGCAGTTACATCAAGTTGGCAGGATACAAGTAGAATATACAAAAGTTAATCACTTTCCTATATACCAGCAGTGAACAAGTGGAATTTGAAATGTAAAGCACACATTACCACTTACATTAGCACCAAAAAAAAAAAAAAGAGAGAGAGAGAGAGAAATACTTAGGTATAAATCTAACAAAATATGTACAAGATCTATATCAGAAAAACTACAAAACTGAAAAAATGAAACTTAGCTAAATAAATGGAGAGATATTCCATGTTCCTGGACAGGAATACTCAATATTGACAAGATGCCAGTTCTTCGAACTTTATCTATAGATTCAATGCAATACCAAACAAAATCTCAGCATATTATTTTGTGCATTCCAACAAACTGGTTCTAAATTTATACAGAATTTCAGAATACCCAGAATAGCCAACATAATATTAAAGGAGAAGAGCATAATTTGAAGACTTATACTACCTGACTATAAGACTTAATATAAAGCTACAGTAATCAAAAGAGTGTGGTATTGACAAAAGAATGGACATATAGATCAGTGGGACAGAACAGAGAGCCCATAAATACATCCACATAAATACAGGCAGCTGATTTTTGACAAAAGAGGAAAGACAACACAATGGAGAAAATGCAGTCTTTTCAATAAATAGTCCTGGAACAACTGGACATCCATATGCCAAAAAGAAGAAAAAAAAGAATCTAGACCTAGACTTACAACCTTCACAAAAATTAATTCAAAATGGATCATAGACCTAAGAGGAAAGACAACACAATGGAGAAAATGCAGTCTTTTCAATAAATAGTCATGGAACAACTGGACTTCCATATGCCAAAAAGAAGAAAAAAAAGAATCTAGACCTAGACTTACAACCTTCACAAAAATTAATTCAAAATGAATCATAGTCCTAAATGTAAAATGCAAACTATACTACTTTTAGAAGATAAAACAAAATTTAGATGACTTTGGATATAGTGATGACTTTTTAGATATAATATCAAAGGCACAATCCATAAAAGAAATACTAACCTGAACTTCATTAAAATTAAAGAAACTTCTGCTTTGTGAAACACACTATCAAGAAAATGAGAAGACAAGCCACAGACTGGGAGAAAATATTTGCAAAATATGTATCTGATAAAAGTCTGTGATCCAAAATATGCAAATCACTCTTAAAATTCAACAATAAGAAAATAACCCAGTTAAAAAGTGGGTAAAAGACCTGGACACCTCATCAAAGATACACAGAAAACAAGCATATAAGAAGATGCTCATTGCATGTCATTATGGAATTGCAAATTAAAACAATTGAGATATCAATATCCACTGATTAGAATGGCCAAAATCAAAAACACTGACAACACCAAATGCTGGGAAGCATGTGGTACAATAGGCACCTTCATTCATTGATGCTGGGAATGCAAAATGGTAAAGCCACTTTGGAAAATAGTTTGGCAATTTCTTACAAAAGTGAGTGTACTCTTACCAAATAATCCACCAATAATGCTCCTTAGTATTTGTATGAAGAAGTTAAAAATACATCCACACAAAAACCTGAACATGAATGTTTTTAGCAGCTTTCTTCATAATTGCCAATATTTGCAAACAGCCAAGATATCATATAGTAGGTAGATGGACAAATTGTGGTACACTCAGGTAATGGAATTCTAAAAAGAAATGAGCTATCATTTCTTTTTATTCAGCTAAAAAGAAATGAGCTATCAAGCCATGAAAAGACATAGAGGAACCTTAAATGCATATTGCTAATTGAAAGAACCCAATCTGAAAAGGGTGTATACTGTATAATTCCAATTCTATAACATTCTGGAAAAGGCAAAATTATGGAGACAGTAAACAGATCAGTGGTTGCAGGAGTTGGAGGGGGAGGGATGACTAGGCAGAGCATATTGACTTTTAGGGCAGTGAAACTATTCTGTATGATACTTCAATGGTGGATGCATGTCATTATACCTTTGTCAAAATTCATAGAATGTGTAACATCAAGAGTGAACCCTAATGTAAACTATGGGTTTTGGGTGATAATGATGTGTCAGTATAAGTTCATCAGTTGTAACAAATGTACCATTTTGGTGAAAGATGTTGATAGTGGGGAGTTTATGTAGCTGGAGAGAGACAGGAGTACTGGACACTCTTTGTACTTTTGGCTTAATTTGTCTGTGAATCTAAAACTGCTCTAAAAATAAAGTCTGTTTTTTTAAGCCATTAGGTAAACTAAAATGGTTTTCTAAAAACATTAAATTAATCCAAAATGAGGTAGGAAATGGGGTACACAGAATCAAAACAGAAAGGGAACAAACATAAAACAAGTAAAATGATCTAAATTAGATCATATCAAAAATTACATTAAATATTAATGTACTAAATATTCCAACTAAAAGGTAGAGATGACAAAAGCAAGAAACAAATATATTCTTCCTAAAAGAGATGCAGTTTGTTTTTAATTACTTTTTTTACAGGGGAGATGCACTTTAGATACAAAGATACAACTTCTGTGTCTTGTAAAGATAGAGTAACATGAACTAGATTTATCCTCAATTCTGAACAACCAAGAAACACAAAATATATGATAGAACAGACTTTATGACACTGGATATCAGGCAAAGAAGGACAGTGGTCCCTGAAGGAAGTTTTTGTGAGCATCCTTCTGAGCCTTGCTTACTGATTCCTCTCATCTTTGAGTTTTTTATATTTAGAATGTTTTCATGTTTTCTCCTTGTACCTCTTCTCTTGTCTTTCTCTCCTCACTGCATAGTGACTTCATCTTGTTTTATGGCTTTTATTACTATCTATGTGGTATGCCAACATCTCAAACTTTTATCTTTAGGTCAGATATCTCTTCTAACTCTATCTTTACCCTTGGATTTTCAGCTTAATATATCTCACTCTTAAATCTTGATTCCCCACATCCCTTATATATATTCTAATTTCAGTCCCCCATCCCCATAGAATGGAAATTCAATTCTGTCAGTTACTCAGAATACAAAATTTGGAATCACCCACAATTTGCTTCTCCCTCTTTCACCCTACATGCAATTTATCAACATGGCTGTACTTTATGAAAGATCCAAAATCAAAGAGTGTCTAACTGCTACCATTCTAGACTAATCTTCCCACTCCCTGTTATCTAGACTATTGACATAGGGTCTTACCCTGCATAATTGCCCTTATTTTTCTTCCCTACATTGTTCACCTTGAAGAAGATCATGCCACCTCATTCAAAATCTTCAGTGTGTTCCCATCTTAGAATAAAGTCCAATGTTCTGCCATAGCCTACAAGGTTCTTCCTAATTCATCCCATATGGCATTTCTTCCATTTCTCTGATCTCATCTCCTTCTTCTCTTTCCTTCACTTACTCCACCCCAGCCACCTGGTCTCTATGCTGTTCTCATCTCAGTGCTTTTGAATTTGTTGTTCCTTTTGCCTAGAATTCTCTTTTCCCAGTTATGTGGATGGCTAATTCCCTTACTGTGTTCAGGTCTGTGCTCAAATATTGCCTCATCAGAGAGGCTTTCCCTGATCTAGTGTATATACATGCCTCCATTTTCGTCATTCTTTGTGTCTTTATCCTGCTTTTTCTCTCTTAACACACCAACTGTCATATATTTGTTTCCTATGCTGTTGTTTATTTTCTCCTAATAGAACATAATCTCCATGAGAACAAATATTTTCTTGTTAACTATATCCCCCATGCCTAAAATGGTACCTACAGTTAATAGGCACTACATAAAATTTTGTTAAGTGAATGAAAAAGAGAGAAGGAAAGAGAAAGAAAACAGCAGAATAGTGGGAAAGGAGGAAGGGGAAACAGAGAAGGAGGAAGGCACTGACTAGGCTAGCACCTGAAGCAAACATGTGTAAGTTAATGAAATTTTCCACAGTGAGTCCAAAATGGTAAGTCAGGCTTGCTTGAAAGAGTACAGTATCTTCTAATGAAAAGAAAAAGAACTGGCCTTGAAGCATATTTTATCAGTGTACTTGTATAAAGTGGATCACATGATTCATTGAGAGGTCATGACATCAACTCCAAATGCAACAAGCTGTCAGTCTCTGAACTCAGCAGTCTCAGCCAACTTTCGGAAATCATGTAATATCTGGAATTATGTGGTCTCTATGTCTCTTTTTCATTTTTGCTTCTTAAGGACAGTTTCTGGATCTTCATCACCTTTTCGTCCTCTCTAGAAACTAGCACAATGTTAGCATAAAAGATACACGTAAATATTGGTTAAACTGATTGATACAGCAGGGGCAATTAACATTCATAGAGCATTTCTTAAGCATTAGATAGATGTGGACACAGATACAAGTACGGATGCAGATATATATGTGTATACACACACACACACACACACACACACACACACATATAGATGTAGCATACAGATGCCCTACAGATATGGCACAGATACAGGTAGGTATACAATTCATTTAATCACAAAAATTCTGTGTTAGATTGTTTTGTTTGTTTTGTTTTGTTTTGTTTTCAGATGGAAACCTGAGGTTCAAAGAAAGTAAGAAACTTGCCGAAGGTCACATAGTAGGCAGGGAAACAGCTGAGGTAGGATTTGACTCCAGATCCAGGTGGCTCCAAGGGTTATGCTCTTTCCCTTATACCACATCAAGCCTTAAAACTCAGCTAAAGGAGGTTGAAAGTTAAATTTTGTTTATTCCTATTACCTAGACCAATCTTCCTTAGCTCCCTTCCTAATTCATGCAGAACAGCAGCCAAACAAAAACCTGAAACTCCTTACACAAAAGCCCAATTGTCTCTCTGCATCTTCTTACATAAATTCATCATTTAATATCTACCTTTGTTGCAACTCATTTCTTATCTTTTTTTCCTGCCTGTTCACCTTTCCCTAGGAAACCTAGTCCCCAGTTCTTTTATGTGTTCTTTTTTTTTTAATTTTTTTTTAACGTTTATTTATTTTTGAGACAGAGAGAGATAGAGCATGAACGGGGGAGGGTCAGAGAGAGGGAGACACAGAATCCGAAACAGGCTCCAGGCTCTGAGCTGTCAGTACAGAGCCCGACGCGGGGCTCAAACTCAGGGACCGCGAGATCATGACCTTAGCCAAAGTCGGCCGTTCAACCGACTGAGCCACCCAGGCACCCCTTTTATGTGTTCTTTAGCTGTGCCTTAGGAACCTTAGATCTAATTCCACTTCTTTGCCTCGTCTTCAACCATCCCTTGACAATTATTCTTTTGAGCAATGGGCCCTATGTTTTCCAACTGCAAACAGAATGCCTCTGAGTGCTCTGTGCAAAAAGAAAAAAAAATATTTCTCTAGGCATTAGAGAGAGGAAATTTTCCTTATAAGGCTTAAAACAAATACTTGTAATTTTTTCAGTGAACAGTTTAGTGGCTTGAGCCATTTGAAGTGTTTGGGGAACACAGTCATGTTGTCTTGCGGCTGGCAAAAATTCCTTATTGGTTATGGAATGTCCAAAATGTAGTCATTGTCTTTCTAGGACAGTTTTCCAGAACTCTGAAGTCAAAATGCTGGTTTCAAATCCCAGTTTCACATGTTGCTAGCCACGTGACTTTGTATAAGCTGTCTGGGTTGATTTGTTCACAAGTAAAATGAGAATAATCTTTTCTTTCTCACTTGGTTGCTGAGTAGATTAAAGTACCCAAGAGTTCACTGAACCAAATAGGACCTTTATAAATGTGGTTCTTCCATCTGACATAAGGGATGTGAGTGGGGTTCTTGCCATGGGCACATGTTTCTGAACATTGCATCAATGAACATCACAATACTATGTGATCTAAAAGATCCAGAATTGGTGTTAGGATTACAAGGGAAACTGAATGAGGTCTGACCTACAACAGTGAAATTGAGTTGGACAATGCCCATTCCAGTGGGTTGGATGACCATTTTAAATTGTCAGTGATCATATAGGACACATTTAATCATGCCCATCGCATCTTGTAACTGTATGGTAAGTTGTGTTACTGTTCAAGATATTCTCTGTGTCTTATGGCAGGAAGATTATTTCTCCACTCCACTGGCCTCAAGCTTGGTCACAGGATTTGCTTAACTCAGTAAACTGTGAGCAGAAGGGACATATGCAGCTTCCCAGTGACATCTTTGGTGCCATCACACAATCCGCCTTTTCTTTTCCTTCAGTGTCTTAAGGCAGGCAGCTCCTTCATCCTGGGTCCTGAAATGAAGATAGCATCAAGCAGAGTGGAAGCTGGCCTGTCATGAATATATAGCTTGATTGAGAAATAAACATATGTAGTAATTCAAGGAGGTTAGGATGTTTGCTTTCTTGAAAGCCCTGGTATCAGTTTCTCTTTTTGATTTATTTCCTTTTCTGAAAGTAGTATGCAAAAGTAAGCATCCAGAAGACTGAGTTTTATCTAATAAATAGAAGTTTTACTGAATAGTTTCTGTAGAGATGCACAGAAGCTTATTTGCCTCAAACAAGAAAAATCTAGTTCTTGTAAGGTACAAAGCATTTCTAGTATCTGTCCAAATACATTTGCTCTTTTATTAGATGAATTTAAATGACTTATGAAAGTCATGTATGAAATATAGATAACAGTAACTTTTTTATTGACAGAGAATATTAAAGCTCATATTCAGGATACTGTATAATTTTAGACTGTCAGTTTATAGTCTGAAAAGAATATCACAACTTCATTTCTATAGCAAGTATAAAAAGAGATATGTTTCTTTTAATATAGCATTGGCTGTTTATCTTCTCTTCATGCTCTGTATCTTGAAGACATTTCAATTACAGCCTTTTTCTAAGATTCAACTAAACATGACACCAGAAAATCATAGAAACTAGAAAACTTATGGCACTTTTCTGTAGGGCCTTTTGTGTACTGTGACATTCAAGAGTTTTGAGACATAGAATAAATGTCAAATTTGTCCAAACAGCTTTAATAAATATATTTTAGAATAAGATATACAAGTTAACTATTTTCTTTGGCAATTTCAATTCTAAGAATAGTTATTAGTACTCAAGAAGCAATATCTGCTGGAAAACATTGCTACCTCATTTTAAGATTTAATTTTCTTTTCAGTAAAATCAAAATATTATGGAATCATCATAAACGTTTGTTGAACTGTACTTAGTGCAATGCACCATTCAAAGAATACCCAAGCAAGGAAGTATGTTAACAAATGTATTCCTTTTGTAACTGATGACACAACTTGATTGAAATGGTGATAACTGACAGAAATGGTTTTAGTATTGGAGGTAGGCAGCCTTTAAAATGGTCTCTTGGAATGGGATGTTATTTCTAAGATTAGATTTACAAAAAGAGTGAATTTTATCTCCTTTCTTGCTTGTTCTGAAGAAAGCCAGCTGTTGTACAGTGACCTGATCTATGGAAAGGCCCATGTAGCAAGGAATAGAGGGAGGCCCCTGGTCAGGAGCCACTGAGAAACTGAAGTCTTCAATCCAGTAGCCATGAGGGACTGAATCTTGGCACAACCATGTGCATGAGCTTGAACGACAATCCTCCCCCAGTCAAGCCTCCAAATGACACTGTAGCTCCACCCAACACCTTGATTGCATCCTTACAAGAGAATACGAAATCCCTGAACACAGAAATTTCAAGATAATAAATATTTATGATTTTAAGCTTGTAAAGTTTAACTTCTTTAATTAAAAACAAACTTTATTGAGATGTGACTGACATGCAAAAAATTGAACATATTTAATGTGTACAACTTGATGAGTTTGGACTTAAGTATACGCTCATGAGACCATCACCACAATCTATGCCATAAACATATCCATCACCTCCAAAAATTTACTCCTTTCCTCTTTTATTATTTGTGATAAGAACACTTAACATATGATCTACTCTCATCCAAATTTTAAGTGGCTGTATGCTGTACAGTGGATCTTGAGGATTTATTCATCTTATATAAAGGAAACTGTATGCCATATACCCCATTGCCCACTCCTCTAGCCCCTGAACACCACCATTCTGCTCTCTGTTTTTGAGTTTGACTATTTTAGGTTCCTCATATAAGTGGTATTATGTAGAATATGTCCTTCTATCTCCGGTTTATTTCACTTAGCATGATGTCTTCCAGGTTCATCTGGTAGGTTCATCTGTGTTGTCACAAATGGCAGGATTTTCTTCTCATGGCTAAATAATATTCCTCTGTGTGTGTGTGTGTGTGTGTGTGTGTGTGTGTGTGTGTGTGTGTGTATACACTACATTTTTTTTTATCCATCCATCTATTAATGGGTGTAAAGGTTGCTACCATGTCTTGGCTATTGTGAATAATTGCTGCAGTGAACATGGGAGTGCAGATATCACTTTCAGAGCCTGATTTAACTTCCTTTGTGTACATACCCAGAAGCGGGATTGCCAGATCATAATGTAGTTCTATTTTTAATTTTTTGAGGAACCTCCATTACTGTTTTTCCATAATGGCTATAACAATTTACATACCCACCAACAGTGTACAAGGGTTCCCTTTTTGCCACACTCCTGCCAACACTTGTTATCTTTGTTTTTGTTTTGATAATAGCCATCTTAACATGTGTGAAGTTTTCTCTCATTGTGGTTTTGGTTTGTATTTCCCTGAGGATTAGTGATGTTGAGCACCTTTTCATATTCTTGTTGGTCATTTGAATGTCTTCTTTGAAGAAATGTCTATTCACTTCCTTTGTTTATTTTTTAATTAGGCTATTTTGGCTTTTGCTGTTGAGTTGTATGAGTTCCTTATATTTTTTCAATATTAATCCTCTGTCAGATGTGTAGTTTGCAAATATTTTCTCTGATTCCATAGGTTGTCTTTATATAGTGTTGATTGTTTTCTTTGCTGTGCAGAAGCTTTTCAGTTTGATGTAATCCCTTTGTCTATTTTTGGTTTTCTTGCCAATGTTTCCGGTGTAATATCCAAGAAATCATTGCCAAGACCAATGTCAAGAAGCTTTGCCCCTATGTTTTCTTCTATGAGTTTTGTGGTTTCAGGTCTAACACTTAAGTCTTTAATCTATTTTGAATTAACTCTTGTGTATGGTGTAAAATAAGGGTCCAATTTTATTCTTTCACATGTAGATACCCAGTTTTCCCAACACCATTTATTGAAGAAACTATCCTTTCTCCATTATGCATTCTTGGCACCCTTGTTACAGAAGACAAGTTGTTAATTATCTACATGTTTATTTCTAAGCTCTCTATCCGTTCCATCAATCTATATGTCTGTTTTTATATCAGTACCATGCTGTTTTGATTATGTAGCTTTATAATATGTTTTGATATCAGGAAGTATGCCTCCAGCTTTGTTGTTCTTGCTCAAAATTGCTTTCGTTATTTTGGGTCTGTTGTGATTTAACATGAATGTTAGGATTTTTTTTCTTTTTCTCTAAAAAATGCTGTTGAGATTTTTTTTAATTCTAGTTAGTTAACATACATATAATATTCGTTTCAAGTGTACAATATAGTGACTTCAGCACTTCCATAAAACACCTTGTGCTCTTCACACGGCAAGTGCTCTCCTTAATCCCCATCACCTATCTTAGCCATCCCCCACCCAGCTTCCTTCTGGTAATCATCAGTTTGTTCTCTATAGTTGAGAGTCTGTTTTTTGGTTTGCCTCCCTCTCTTTTTCCCCCCCTTTGTTTTGTTTCTTAAACTCCACATATGAGTGAAATAATATGGAATTTGTTTTTCTCTGACTTATTTCACTTAGCATAATACTTTCTAGCTCTATCCATGTTGTTGCAAATGGCAAGATTTCATTCTTTTTTATGACTGAATAATATTCCATTATATACACATACATACCACATCTTCTTTATCCGTGCATCAGTTGATGGACATTTGGGCTCTGTCCACAATTTGGCTATGGTAGATAATACTGCTATAAACATCAGGATGCATGTATCCCTTTGAATTAGCATTTTTGTATTCTTTTGGTGAATACCTAAGAGTGCAATTGCCAGATGGTAAATTAGCTCTATTTTTAACTTTTTGAGGAAACTCTGTACTGTTTTTCCAGAGCGGCTGTACCAGTTTGCATTCCACCAACAGTACAAGAGGATTCCCTTTCTCCACATCCCCACCAGCACTTATTGTTTCTTGTATTGTTGATTTTATACATTCTGACAGGTGTGAAGTGATATCTCATTGTAGTTTTGATTTGTATTTGCCTGATGATGAGTGATGTTGATCATCTTTTCATGTGTCTGTTAGCCATCTCTATGTCTTCTTTAGAAAAATGTCTATTCATGCCCACTTTTAATTGCATTATTTGTTTTTTGAGTGTTGAGTTTTATAAGTTCTTTATGTATTTTGGATACTAACTTTATTGGATATGTCATCTGCAAATATCTTCTCTCCTTCCATAGACTGCCTTTTAGTTTTATTTATTGTCTCTTTTGCTGTGCAGAAGCTTTTTACCTTAATGAGGTCCCAATAGTTTATTTTTGCTTTTGTTTCCCTTGCCTCCAGAGAGGCACCTAGAAAGAAGCTGCTACAACCAATGTCAAAGAGTTTACTGCCTGTGTTATCCTCTAAGATTTTTATGGTTTGAATTGAAGTCTCACACTTAGGTCTCTCAACTATTTTGAATTTATTTTTGTGTGTGGTATAAGAAAGTGGTCCAATTTCATTCTTTTGCATGTTGCTTGCTTTCTAGTTTTCCCAAAACTGTTTGTTGAAGAGGCTATTTTTTCCCATTAGAGACTCTTGCTTGCTTTGTTGAAGATTAATTGACCATATACTTGTGGGTGCCATTGGGATTTTGATAAAGATTGCATTGAGTCTATACATCATTTTAGGTTATATGGACTTTTTTAACATACTGATTCTTCCAGTCCATAAACAAAGAATGTCTTCCCATTTATGTCTGTGTTCTTTAATATTTTCATCAGTGTTTTATACTTTTCAGTATACAGATATTTTACCTCCTTCATTTAGTTTATTGCTAAGTATTTTTTTATGGTATTGTAAATGGGAGTGTCTTCCAAATTTCTTTTTCAGATAGATCATTGTTACTGTATAGAAATGCAACTGATCTTTGTATGTTGATTTTGTATCCTGAAACTTTGCTGAATTCATTTATTAATTCAAATAGTATTTTGTGTGTTTGTGGAGTCTTTAGAGTTTTCTACATATAAGGTCATGTCATATGCAAACAGATAATTTTACTTGTTCCTTTCCAGTTTGGATAATTTTCTTTCTTTTTCTCACGTAGTATCTCTGGCTAGGACTTCCAGTATGATGTTGAATAGAAGTGGTGAGAGTGGGCATCCCTGCCCTGTTCCATATTCTATAGGGAAGTGATCAGCTTTTCACCACTGAGTATCATGTTAGCTGTGGGCTTTTATATATGGCCTTTATTATGTTTAGGAAAGTTCTTCCTATACTTGATTTGTTGAGAGCTTTTATCATGGAAAGGTTTTAAATTTTGTCAGGTTTTATCTGTATCTATTGAAATGATCATGTAATTTTTATGCTTCATTCTATCAATGTGGTATACCATATTGATTGATTTGCATATATTGAACCATCCATGCTTCCCAGGGATAAATCTACTTGGCCATGGTATATAATCCTTTTAGTTTGCTCTTTAATTCCCCTTGCTAATATTGTGTTGAGGATTTTTGTATCCATGTTCATCAGAGATATTCATCTGTAATTTTCTTTTCACGTGGTATCTTTGTCTTGGTTTGACATCAGTGTGATTCTGAACTCATAAAATGAGTTTGGAAGTGTTCCTTTCTATATTTTGTAAGAGTTTAAGAAGGATTGGTATTCTTTAAACATTTAATAGAATTCATCTGTAAAGCCATATGATCCTGGGCTTTTCTTTGTTGGGATGATTTTGATTACTAATTCAATCTCCATATTTATTATTGGTCTGTTTTGGTTTTCTATTTCTTCTTGATTCAGTCTTGGCAGGTTGTATGTTTCTAGGAATATATCTATTTCTCCTAGGTTGTCCAGTTTTCTGGCATATAATTCATATTTGCTTATGATCTTTTTTTTATATCTGTGATATTGGTTATGCAGTTTCTTCTTCCATTTCTGGTTAATTTATTTGAGTCTTCTCTAATTTTTTCTCATTTTAGCTAAGGATGTGTTGAATTTATCTTCTAAAGAAAGTAAATCTTAGTTTTGTTGATTTTTTTCTATTCTCTTTCATTTTTCTGCTTTAATCCTTATTATTTCCTTCTTTATGTTAAATTTGGGCTTGATTTGTTCTTTTTTTAGTTTGTAGGGGTAAAAATTTAGGTTATTTCAATCTTCTTTTTTAAGGTAGGCATTTATCATTATCAAATTCCTTCTTAGAACTTATTTTGCTACATTTCCCAAGTTTGTATATGTTGTGTTGAGATATTTTCTCATTTCCTTTTTGATTTCTTCTTTGACCCATTGGATATTCAATAATATGTTAATTTATATGTGTTTCTGAGTTTTTCCAGTTTCATATTGTTTTTTAATTCTAGTTTCAATCCATTTTGGTCATAAAAGATGCTTGGAATTATTTCAGTATTCTTAAATTTGTTAAGTCTTGTCTTATAATCTAGCATGTGATCTATTCTAAAGAATGTTCCATGTGAGCTTAAGAAGAATATATATTTAGAATGTTTCCTCTATATCAGTGAGCTCCATTTGGTTTGTTTTGTTCAGTTCTATTGCTATTGTTATATTCCTGTCTATTTCTCCCTTCAGATATGTCAGTATTTGCTTTAAGTATTTAGGTGCTCTAATGTTAGATTTATACATATCTATAACTGTTACATGTTCCTTTTGAACTGACTCTATTATCATTGACTGATGACCTCTTTGTCTTTTGTGACAGGTTTTGACTTAAAGTCTATTTTATCTGATATAAGTATAACCATTCCTGCTCTATTTTGGTTATCCTTTGTATGGAATATCTTTTTCCATCCCTATACTTTCAGCATATGTGTTCTTAAACCTAGAGTGAGTCTTGTAGACTTCATATAATTGAATCTTATTTTTTCATCCCTTCAGCCATTATTTATCTTTTGATTGGTGACATAGAAAGTAATTATTGATTGGTAAGAACTTACTATTGTGATTTTATCCATTGTTTTTTGTCTGTTTTGTAGTTCTTTTGTTCTCTTTCCCTCTTGCTGTCTTCTTTTATGATGTGATTATTTTTATTGTGCTATACTTTGATTTTTTTTCTCATCTTTTTTACGTCTATATAGGTTTTTTTATTTGTGGTTATCATAAGCCTTGCAAAAACCTTTTGGTTGTTATAACAATCTATCTTAAGCTGATAACAACTTCAATTGTGTACAAAAAGTGCTACATTTTATTCCCAACCCATGTATGTTATTGATGTCATAATTTACTTTTTGTATTGTGTATCTATTAACAAATTGTTTGTGCTTATAGTTGTTAATATTTTGGTATTTTTAACTCTTACATTAATGTTAAAAGTGATTTACACACCACTATTACATTATTCTCTGTTTGCCTATATATTTACCAGTACAATTTATAATTTCATAAGGTTTCATGTTGTTGTTTAACAACTTTGTTTCAACTTGAAGAACTCATTTTATTACCTCTTCTAAGGCAAGTCTTGTGGTGATGAACCTGTTCAGTTTTTGTTTGCCTAGGAAAGTTTTTACCACTCCTTTAGTTTTAAAAGAGAGTTTTGTTGGATATAACAATTCATTTCTTTCAGCATTTTGAATGTATCATTCCATTTTTTCCTGGCCTGTAAGGTTTCTGCTGAGAAATCTACTTATAGTCTTATGGGGATTCCTTTGTATCTGACTAGTAATTTTCCCCTGGCTGCTTTCAAAATTCTCTTTGTCTTCAACTTCTGACAGTTTTGCTATAATGTTTCTCATTATAGACCTCTTTAGGTTCAACCTATTTGGAACCTTTGTGCTTCATCAATACAAATGACTATTTCCCTCCTCAGATTTTGTGATTTTCAGCCATTACTGTTTAAAATAAGCTTTCTGTCCCTTTCTCTTCACCTCTGGGAATCCCATGATAGGTATCTTTGTTTTTTTGATGTTGTCCTATAAGTTGTATAGGCTTTCTTTACTCTTTTTTATTCTTTTTTCCTTTGTGCTTCTGACTGGATAATTTCAAATAACTTGTTTTCAGTTTGCTGTTTCTTATGATTGATCCAGTTTGCCATTGAAGATATTTATTGCATTTTTTCCATTCAATCTTTGTATTGTTCGGCTCCAGAATTTTGTTTTTTATGCTGTCTGTATCTTTGCTGAACTTCTCATTTTGTTCATGTATTAATTTCCTGTTTTTATTTATCTGTTTTTTCTTGTAGCTTACTGCGCTCCTATAAGAATTTATTTTGAGAGTCACTTGGGTGGCTCAGTTGATTAAGCATCTGACTCTTGATTTCATTCAAAAGAAATCAATTTGAGAGAGAGAGAGCGCACACACGAGTGTAAGTGGAGAGGGGCAGGGAGAGAGGGAGAGAGAGTATCCAAGCAGACTCAGTGCTGTCAGGATAGAGCCAGACATGGGGCTTGATTTCATGACCATGAGATCATGACTTGAGCCAAAGTCCAGTTGGATGCTTAACCAACTAAGCCACACAGGTGCCCTGAGAAATTAATTTTTGAAGTCTTCTCCTGCCTTTATATTTCTTCTTTCCTAGCCAGAACCCCGTGGTAAATTTGTTTCTCTAACTCATATCAGCACCATCTAGCGTTCTATACTCTGGGTCTTCTGCCAGCCCTACCCTGTCAGTCCTAACCCTAATTTAATCTATTTGTCCATTGTCTTCACTCCTGTTCCTAAGCAGTCGAGTACTGCCATGTGCCCATGTTCATCATAAATACATGATTCCCAGCCTCAGCTGTCTTTTCCATATTGTTCAATAATCCTTTAATTCACTCCATTTTGGCCATCTCAAATCCCTCACAAAAACTATTCTGGACTCTGAACACCACTCACCTTCTCTTTCTGCCTCCATTCCAATCATCCTACATATAAACTTTTTTTTAATTTTTTTTTTTAACATTTATTTATTTTTTTGGGAAAGAGAGCACAAGTGGGGGAGGGACAGAGAGAGAGGGAGACACAGAATCTGAAGCAGGCTCAAATCAAAAAGATTTGATTGCTAGAATTCCAATAGACATTTCGGGACCATGATATTCCTTTGAGGATAGGAACCACACTCAGTATCAGAACACCGAAGGCATCCTATTCCCAAAAACATTGTGGAGTTGTAACATCTGCCCAGGACTGTTCAATTTTAACAACAGATATATGCTACATTACTTGTATTATAAAAATAATAGGGATGAAGAAAAAGAGAAGCCAATCACAATCCGTTCTATAAGTCCCTGGGATTTCTTTACACAGAGTTCTACCTCAGTAATATTGGAGGTAGCTTGTAAAGAATGCTTATGCAGTAGTCTGAATGCATCAGTGTACTGCATTAAAATAGAGTCTAAAAGTTCAGATTCATTGTTTTGACATTTGATTGTCATTTCTCCTTAGGGCTTAAATGTTATATAGAGACATAAAATGTAAAATATTAAGCTATTCATTATCCTGTATTTTTCCTTGCTTCTAGAATTGGTCCCAAATTTACATCTTTTAAATAGTTATGTTCCAGAAACTTGGCAGCTATATGCTGCAAGACTGCCTTTCCATTGAATCACTTCTCTTTGGCATAGACACCAATATAAACAATAGGAGAGGTTTACCTGACTTGGAAAACTCAGCCAAAGTACTGTGGGGTTGGTAGGAAATGTATGTAAATGCATCCTTTGTGGACTATTGGTAAATGCAGGAAGCCAGTAGAAATCTTCAGTCATATCAATGCCAAGCATACAATGGATCCATTGTTTAATCCAAACACAGACACCCACAATGTTTATATGAATTTTTTTAAGAATACGAAGTATACTCTGTATGTCCATCTGCACAAGAATATTTTCATAATGCTCCTTTACCATTAATCAAAAGGAGTTGGGGAACCCCAACACCTGAGATTCTCTTCTTAAACCTCTGAATAGAGAGGGAAACATAACTTCTTCCTTTTTTATTATATTCTTTTTAGAATCTATCCTGATTGATAAATAATATCAAATATACAGACCCTAAACATAAGATTATAACCAAAAAAAGTATTCCTTTTCATCAATATGCTACTAAACATTAAATTAAAATTAAATATCATTAATATTAAGTGTTTAAGAAAACATTACATTTCTTTTTTTTTTTCAATATATGAAGTTTATTGTCAAATTGGTTTCCATACAACACCCAGTGCTCATCCCAAAAGGTGCCCTCCTCAATACCCATCACCCACCCACCCCTCCCTCCCACCCCCCATCAACCCTCAGTTTGTTCTCAGTTTTTAGCAGTCTCTTATGCTTTGGCTCTCTCCCACTCTAACCTCTTTTTTTTTTTTTTTTCCTTCCCCTCCCCCATGGGTTTCTGTTAAGTTTCTCAGGATCCACATAAGAGTGAAACCATATGGTATCTGTCTTTCGCTGTATGGCTTATTTCACTTAGCATCACACTCTCCAGTTCCATCCACGTTGCTACAAAAGGCCATATGTCATTCTTTCTCATTGCCATGTAGTATTCCATTGTGTATATAAACCACAATTTCTTTATCCATTCACCAGTTGATGGACATTTAGGCTCTTTCCATAATTTGGCTATTGTGGAGAGTGCTGCTATAAACATTGGGGTACAAGTGCCCCTATGCATCAGTACTCCTGTATCCCTTGGGTAAATTCCTAGCAGTGCTATTGCTGGGTCATAGGGTAGGTCTATTTTTAATTTTCTGAGGAACCTCCACACTGCTTTCCAGAGCGGCTGCACCAGTTTGCATTCCCACCAATAGTGCAAGAGGGTTCCCGTTTGTCCACATCCTCTCCAGCATCTATAGTCTCCTGATTTGTTCATTTTGGCCACTCTGACTGGCGTGAGGTGATATCTAAGTGTGGTTTTGATTTGTATTTCCCTGATAAGGAGCGGCGTTGAACATCTTTTCATGTGCCTGTTGGCCATCTGGGTGTCTTCTTTAGAGAAGTGTCTATTCATGTTTTCTGCCCATTTCTTTACTGGGTTATTTGTTTTTCGGGTGTGGAGTTTGGTGAGCTCTTTATAGATTTTGGATACTAGCCCTTTGTCTGATATGTCATTTGCAAATATCTTTTCCCATTCCATTGGTTGCCTTTTAGTTTTGTTGGTTGTTTCCTTTGCTGTGCAGAAGCTTTTTATCTTCATAAGGTCCCAGTAATTCATTTTTGCTTTTAATTCCCTTGCCTTTGGGGATGTGCCAAGTAAGAGATTGCTACGGCTGAGGTCAGAGAGGTCTTTTCCTGCTTTCTCCTCTAGGGTTTTGATGGTTTCCTGTTTCACATTCAGGTCCTTTATCCATTTTGAGTTTATTTTTGTGAATGGTGTGAGAAAGTGGTCTAGTTCCAACCTTCTGCATGTTGCTGTCCCGTTCTCCCAGCACCATTTGTTAAAGAGACTGTCTTTTTTCCATTGGATGTTCTTTCCTGCTTTGTCAAAGATGAGTTGGCCATACATTTGTGGGTCTAGTTCTGGGGTTTCTATTCTATTCCATTGGTCTATGTGTCTGTTTTTATGCCAATACCATGCTGTCTTGATGATTACAGCTTTGTAGTAGAGGCTAAAGTCTGGGATTGTGATGCCTCCTGCTTTGGTCTTCTTCAAAATTACTTTGGCTATTCGGGGCCTTTTGTGGTTCCATATGAATTTTAGGATTGCTTGTTCTAGTTTCGAGAAGAATGCTGGTGCAATTTTGATTGGGATTGCATTGAATGTGTAGATAGCTTTGGGTGGTATTGACATTTTGACAATATTTATTCTTCCAATCCATGTGCAGGGAATGTCTTTCCATTTCTTTATATCTTCTTCAATTACCTTCATAAACTTTCTATAGTTTTCAGCATACAGATCTTTTACATCTTTGGTTAAATTTATTCCTAGGTATTTTATGCTTCTTGGTGCAATTGTGAATGGGAACAGTTTCTTTATTTGTCTTTCTGTTGCTTCATTGTTAGTGTATAAGAATGCAACTGATTTCTGTACATTGATTTTGTATCCTTCAACTTTCCTGAATTCATGTATCAGTTCTAGCAGACTTTTGGTGGAGTCTATCGGATTTTCCATGTATAATATCAAGTCATCTGCAAAAAGCGAAAGCTTGACTTCATCTTTGCCAATTTTGATGCCTTTGATTTCCTTTTGTTGTCTGATTGCTAGAACTTTCAACACTATGTTAAACAACAGCTGTGAGAGTGGGCATCCCTGTCGTGTTCCTGATCTCAGGGAAAAAGCTCTCAGTTTTTCCCCATTGAGGATGATGTTAGCTGTGGGCTTTTCATAAATGGCTTTTATGATGTTTAAGTATGTTCCTTCTATCCCGACTTTCTCAAGGGTTTTTATTAAGAAAGGATGCTGGATTTTGTCAAAGGCCTTTTCTGCATCGATTGACAGGATCATATGGTTCTTCTCTTTTTTTTTTTATTAATGTGATGTATCACGTTGATTGATTTGCGAATGTTGAACCAGCCCTGCATCCCAGGAATGAATCCCACTTGATCATGGTGAATAATTCTTTTTATATGCTGTTGAATTCGATTTGCTAGTATCTTATTGAGAATTTTTGCAACCATATTCATCAGGGATATTGGCCCATAGTTCTCTTTTTTTACTGGGTCTCTGTCTGGTTTAGGAATCAAAGTAATACTGGCGTCATAGAATGAGTCTGGAAGTTTTCCTTCCCTTTCTATTTCTTGGAATAGCTTGAGAAGGATAGGTATTATCTCTGCTTTAAACGTCTGGTAGAACTCCCCTGGGAAGCCATCTGGTCCTGGACTCTTATTTGTTGGGAGATTTTTGATAACTGATTCAATTTCTTCGCTGCTTATGGGTCTCTTCAAGCTTTCTATTTCCTCCTGATTGAGTTTTGGAAGAGTGTGGGTGTTTAGGAATTTGTCCATTTCTTCCAGGTTGTCCAATTTGTTGGCATATAATTTTTCATAGTATTCCCTGATAATTGTTTGTATCTCTGAGGGATTGGTTGTAATAATTCCATTTTCATTCATGATTTTATCTATTTGGGTCATCTCCCTTTTCTTTTTGAGAAGCCTGGCTAGAGGTTTGTCAATTTTGTTTATTTTTTCAAAAAACCAACTCTTGGTTTCGTTGATCTGCTCTACCGTTTTTTTAGATTCTATATTGTTTATTTCTGCTCTGATCTTTATTTCTCTTCTTCTGCTGGGTTTAGGCTGCCTTTGCTGTTCTGCTTCTATTTCCTTTAGGTGTGCTGTTAGATTTTGTATTTGGGATTTTTCTTGTTTCTTGAGATAGGCCTGGATTGCGATGTATTTTCCTCTCAGGACTGCCTTCGCTGCGTCCCAAAGCGTTTGGATTGTTGTATTTTCATTTTCGTTTGTTTCCATATATTTTTTAATTTCTTCTCTAATTGCCTGGTTGACCCACTCATTCTTTAGTAGGGTGTTCTTTAACCTCCATGCTTTTGGAGGTTTTCCAGACTTTTTCCTGTGGTTGATTTCAAGCTTCATGGCATTGTGGTCTGAAAGTATGCATGGTATAATTTCAATTCTTGTAAACTTATGAAGGGCTGTTTTGTGACCCAGTATATGATCTATCTTGGAGAATGTTCCATGTGCACTCGAGAAGAAAGTATATTCTGTTGCTTTGGGATGCAGAGTTCTAAATATATCTGTCAAGTTCATCTGATCCAATGTATCATTCAGGGCCCTTGTTTCTTTATTGACCGTGTGTCTAGATGATCTATCCATTTCTGTAAGTGGGGTGTTAAAGTCCCCTGCAATGACCACATTCTTATCAATAAGGTTGCTTATGTTTATGAGTAATTGTTTTATATATTTGGGGGCTCCGGTATTCGGCACATAGACATTTATAATTGTTAGCTCTTCCTGATGGATAGACCCTGTAATTATTATATAATGCCCTTGTTCATCTCTTGTTACTGCCTTTAATTTAAAGTCTAGTTTGTCTGATATAAGTATGGCTACTCCAGCTTTCTTTTGGCTTCCAGGAGCATGATAAATAGTTCTCCATCCCCTCACTCTCAATCTAAAGGTGTCCTCAGATCTAAAATGAGTCTCTTGTAGACAGCAAATAGATGGGTCTTGTTTTTTTATCCATTCCGATACCCTATGTCTTTTGGTTGGCGCATTTAATCCATTTACATTCAGTGTTATTATAGAAAGATATGGGTTTAGAGTCATTGTGATGTCTGTATGTTTTATGCTTGTAGTGATGTCTCTGGTACTTTGTCTCACAGGATCCCCCTTAGGATCTCTTGTAGGGCTAGTTTAGTGGTGACAAATTCCTTCAGTTTTTGTTTGTTTGGGAAGACCTTTATCTCTCCTTCTATTCTAAATGACAGACTTGCTGGATAAAGGATTCTCGGCTGCATATTTTTTCTGTTTAGCACACTGAAGATCTCGTGCCAATCCTTTCTGGCCTGCCAAGTTTCAAAAGAGAGATCAGTCACGAGTCTTATAGGTCTCCCTTTATATGTGAGGGCACATTTATCCCTTGCTGCTTTCAGAATTTTCTCTTTATCCTTGTATTTTGCCAGTTTGACTATGATATGTCGTGCAGAAGATCGATTCAAGTTACGTCTCAAGGGAGTTCTCTGTGCCTCTTGGATTTCAATGCCTTTTTCCTTCCCCAGTTCAGGGAAGTTCTCAGCTATTATTTCTTCAAGTACCCCTTCAGCACCTTTCCCTCTCTCTTCCTCCTCTGGGATACCAATTATGCGTATATTATTTCTTTTTAGTGTATCACTTAGTTCTCTAATTTTCCCCTCATACTCCTGGATTTTTTTTATCTCTCTTTTTCTCAGCTTCCTCTTTTTCCATAACTTTATCTTCTAGTTCACCTATTCTCTCCTCTGCCTCTTCAATCCGAGCCGTCGTCGTTTCCATTTTGTTTTGCATTTCGTTTAAAGCGTTTTTCAGCTCCTCGTGACTGTTCCTGAGTCCCTTGATCTCTGTAGCAAGAGATTCTCTGCTGTCCTCTATACTGTTTTCAAGCCCAGCGATTAATTTTATGACTATTATTCTAAATTCACCTTCCGTTATATTGTTTAAATCGTTTTCGATCAGTTCATTAGCTGTTGTTATTTCCTGGACGTTTTTCTGAGGGGAATTCTTCCGTTTCGTCTTTTTGGATAGTCCCTGGAGTGGTGAGGACCTGCAGGGCACTTCCCCTGTGCTGTGGTGTATAACTGGAGTTGGTGGGCGGAGTCGCAGTCAGACCTGATGTCTGCCCTCAGCCCACCGCTGGGGCCACAGTCAGACTGGTGTGTGCCTTCTCTTCCCCTCTCCTAGGGGCGGGATTCACTGTGGGGTGGCGTGGCCCATCTGGGCTACTTGCACACTGCCAGGCTTGTGGTGCTGGGGATCTGGCATATTAGCTGGGGTGGGTAGGCAAGGTGCAAGGGGGCAGGAGGGGCAGGCTTAGCTCACTTTTCCTTAGGTGATCCACTTCAGGAGGGGCCCTGTGGCAGCGGGAGGGAGTCAGATCGCTGCCGGAGGGTTGGCTCCGCAGAAGCACAGAGTTGGGTGTTTGCGCAGAGGAGCGAGCAAGTTCCCTGGCAGGAACTGGTTCCCTTTGGGATTTTGGCTGGGGGATGGGCGAGGGAGATGGCGCTGGCGAGCGCCTTTGTTCCCCGCCAAGCTGAGCTCTGCCTTCCGGGGGCTCAGCAGCTCTCCCTCCCTTTGTCCTCCAGCCTTCCCGCTTTCTGAGCAGAGCTGTTAGCTTATGACCTCCCAGACGCTAAGTCACACTTGCTGTCGGAACACACTCCATCCGGCCCCTCCGCTTTTGCCAGCCAGACTCGGGGGCTCTGCTTGGCCGGCAGGCTGCCCCTCCGCCCCGGCTCCCTCCCGCCAGTCCGTGGAGCGGGCACCACCTCGCCACCCTTCCTACCCTCTTCTGTGGGCCTCTCGTCTGGGCTTGGCTCCGGAGACTCCATTCTGCTAATCCTCTGGTGGTTTTCTGGGTTATTTAGGCAGGTGTAGGTGGAATCTAAGTGATCAGCAGGACGCGTGGTGAGCCCAGCGTCCTCGTATGCCCCCATCTTCCAACCTGTCTCGAAAACATTACATTTCTAGTAGGAAAAACAAGGTAACATTTAACTACAACTTAACCTAGCAATACTCATAGATCAATAAAACCAAGTGGAGTTTACCGGGAACAGATAAGATTTCTCCATTTCTCCATTGGGCAGAAAAATGCCATTGTTTTCTACCAAGAGACCATTTCCATCTGACCTGTGTCAAGTTAATCAGAAAGAGAATCAGAATTTCTAAAAGAATTCTATCAGTCACTCTTTTCCCTCTTATTGGGTAGAGAAATGAAGGGCATTGCTCCTTACACCTCATTTACACATCAGTATTACTTTTTATGGAATCTCTCTATTAAAGGAACAGTTAATAGAGTCATCACCATCATAACCATACTGACAACTTCTGCCAGACACAGAATAGAAAAACACTTAATAAATGATGATGCATATAACAGAAAAAAAAAGAGCCTGGCATTTTAGATGGGCATAAGATAAGAAGAAACAGTTCGTACTTCAACTTACAGTTTGTTGTTTTGAAAAAAACACCAAGGCTATCAAGTAGAGGCTTGGTTTCTATGCAGTATTGAAATAGCCTAGCATCAAAACTCATGTGCACCAATTCACACTGATTTTAATGTTTATGGAGGTAAAGGACAGAGCATCAACATTCATTCAACATTCAAGTATTTTGGAGCACTTATTATTTGCCAGGCACAGTGCTCTAGATGCTAGTGTGGACATTTTTCTTGTCACTGTTGGTTTTGTTTTTGTTTTTGTTTTGTTTTGTTTTTACATTAATTAGGTTGTCCTTACTAACCTTTTATTTCCTTCCATCCCTTCAAATCCACACAGTAAAAATTTCTCAGTCTTGAAAAATAGTAATGCTCAAAATTAACTTACATACCTGAAACTACTCCACTAATAAAACAAAAACAACAGCCTCTCTCTTGCTTTAAATTCATCTAATGATTAGACTCCAAAGTTTTCAAAGAGACCCGGCATCTTGGTTGACTTTTAATTTATTTGGCTACAGGTACACTCACATTGCTTAGGACAGGTAAGTGCTAAATGTGAACTAAGAGAATGAAAAGTGAGTACCTGGAGTGGATTCTACTTGTTTGCTATTTTGGGTTAAAGTCAGACTATGTAGATACCCACTTTTTTTAAAACTTATTTTTTAAATAACAGAAAAATTGTTAAAGAAAAAATGTAATATCAAAATTAGAAAAAGAGAGAAAAGTGACTTCTGAGACATGATTCTTTGAATGAGGAAGAAAGGAATTAGTAACTAAAAAATATGCTGAAAGAAATACCATGTCTAGAATTACAGAATCTGTGATTTAGTCACCCATAGCTCTGTGACCCAGCTCTCTATAAAACAGTGAAGTGAAGGAAGTAGGGAACTAGAAATCTACAGACGTGGACTCTTTATTCACTTGAATTTTGACTTCTCTTTATCCTGTTTGTTCCTTTTCTACAAACTACATTTGCTCCTCCTGGAACACTTCTCAGACATTTTCATTCCTCCACGCCTTTGAACATGTGCTGTTCCTGTGTGTGGAATACCCTTCTCACCTTACCCAGCTATTATGATGAGTCTTCAAATTCCCTGAGCAGGAATACAACCTCCCTCTTGTGAGTTTCCACTGCTGGATCTGTAACTCCAACTTTTATTCCTTTTTATGCTAGATGCTCTTCCTTTGTTTTCCCCTTTAACCTGTGAGTTTCTGATGAAGGCATCTTGTCTTATTCATGGGGTCTAGAGACTGTTCCATAATTGCTGCAGAAAGGATGGATGGGTGGATGGATGGATGGATGGATGGATGGATGGATGGATGGATGGTTGGATGGATGGATGGACGTTAAACTATAGACTGAGATACGTTCCAGCTCTATAAGGTTCAGTGGATGTCAGGTACCTAATAGAGAAAGTTGTGCATTTATGATTCTAGAATTACATAACTTCTTTTTAACCATGACATCAGACGAGGCCAGCTCGCTTTTGCCAGCAGTAAGAAAGTTAACTGCAAAGTACAGAAAACAGTAGACTTGCTTACTGCTTTCCAGTGCCTTGGAGCCCCCTGCTGTCCAGAAAAATAAAAATAAATACTGCAACCTCCCCCCAGGCTAATGGTGTTAGACACTTTAACATAAACCTTAAAAACTTACTTTCACCATCTTTTATACCAGGTCATCATTATCAACTGCTTTTATTAAACATCTTCCTTAAGAATCACCCAAGTCTTCTTTATGAGTTTTCAGTTTTTCTTAATGGTACCACCAGGATCCACATCATCCTGGATCAAACTGTCCTTCCTCCTTATCCTCTTTCTCAGCAATCATGGTCATGTATTGAACTTTGCTATGTGTCAGGCACTGCACTAAGCTCCTCACATGCACTAAACATCATTTAATCTCTCAGTAGTCTCAATAGCCCTTATTGAGGACAAGCTATTATGTTTTTGTGAAAGGAAAACTGAGGCTTAAGATGGTTAAGTAACTTGTCTTAAGTTATAGATATGGCAGGGCCCAAAGCTGGGATTTGAACCAAGAATTCTGGCTGCAGAGCTCTTAAGCAGATGTTCCCTTCCAACCCACTGCTTCTGCATCCAGCCTGAGTCCTCCTTTTAAAGCCCTGTGCTACTACAGTTCAGCTCCTTATTATATCACACCTGAACCATGATAAAAGTCCTGGCTGTGCTCCTCCCCTCTTGTTTCATTCTGCTGACATCTGATATTTCACCATTAGTTTTATCAATTTGGTTAACTGGTTTCCTAACATTCGAGAAGTATCCACTCTTTCTAGAATTGCTGGACTTTTGACCTTTAAAGTCCTAAAGCCATGTTTCAGGTCTAAGAGACTTACTTGATCTCTCTTTCCCATCTTGTCATGAGTCTGCTCAACAGACTTTTTGTTGTCTTCTAATGCTGACAGCACTACCTCAACTTCTGTGTTCTTCCACCAAAGCTGGGTTACCAATGGCATAATAACTGGAAGAGTTGGTTTTGGAGACACGTGGGTTTGAGCCCCTGCTTAGCTAGCTACCTATTAATTGCATTATGTTGAACAAGCTTACCATCTAGCCTAATGTGGTAATAGAACTGAATATTTAAAATGTTTTCCCCAAGTCATTGTACAGATAATACAAAATGAATTTTAATAATTCCATTGTTTTACACTCTTAATACTCTCTTCTCCAAAAAACTTTGAAATAATAATACCTATAATTAATTGACTACCTAACTTGTAACAATAGCATTTACTAGGTGTTTTGTGAAGGGTAAGATATGAGCATATGAAATAATCATTAGATAAGTGAATGTTGTAAGAGCAAATACAAATTAACATTAATGATAATTTATGTTTTTGAATTATTAAAATGTTTTACTAGTAACATACATTAGTAAATGCATGCTAGTTGAATATAGATTGAGCCGTTGTTCACTTTGCTAATTTTTAACCTAAAATCTTTTAGCAGATAATTTCAAACAAGTGACTGGCACACACATTTGAGCATTTTGATTTGATTTGATTTCTATAGAAGATACATTTCAATGCACTTGAGTATGCAGAATCCATTCTCCTTCCTCCCCCAGTTGTCTCCTCTTTCCCATCATATACACTAAGATGTTTTAAACTTTCTCACCTCTAGCCACGTACATTTGTGGGGGATAGGAAAGAAGAGAATAGGTAGAGGACAAAAGTGGTCTGAACCTCACAGATTGCAGAGTCCTTTCCTGGCTGCTGATAAAGATTTACTTTAGAGGCAAAAACCAACCTGAGAAGACCTCATTGATTCTAAGGTTGCTCAAACATATTGTAATGAAATGGCTAATACTGAATCTAGCTCTTCCATCTTTGGATGTCTATTTTAAAGTACGTTTGGCTAAAATTTATACCTGACTTTTATTTTCTTACAGAATTACTCCAAAGAAAAAAGTATTGAATGAAGAGAATATTGGACAAAGATCCAATATACATGTGAAAACTGTGTGTGTTTGTTTGATGATTATTTTGCGAAATATCTTCTTGGTGAGCAGGTTGTAGGAATGGGAACTTGAAAAGTAGAGCTGAAAGTTCCATAATTTGGAACTTGCTTGGAAGTTTAAAGTCAAATATCATTTGGTAATTTTTTTCATCAAAAAATATATAAAAAATAATGTGAGCTTTGGATGATGTTTACCACTCAACACTGATACCTATTCATCACTAATACCCCGACCTGCTTCCAGAAAGAGGCAGCTTATGAAGTTGAACATTTCCATTGATGGCACTGTGATAAATTTGTGATGGTAGCTCACTGGCTTCTAGGAAAATACAAAGAGAGGGCTACTAAGGCAGACTGGATGAGGATCGGGAAATTGGAGGAATTGCCAAGAAAAGTCAAGGCCAAAAGAGAAAGACAAGGCCAATCATGAAGGCTTCTCTCTGTCCTATCAGGAGTATAACATAAATAAGTAGGATACAGAAAATACCTGAATTAATAATCAGAAACCAACTATGTCTGCAACTTTGAATAATCCTCAAACAGGCAAGGAGCAACATATGTAAGTTTCCAGTGGTCAGAAATGTCTTTCCTCAACATCAGTATTGTGTCCTAATCATGAAACCTATACATCTACAGCCCCAAGGAAGCTCCATCCTCAAAGAACAGGAATGCTGTTTTTACTTGTTCGGCCTGTTAGTATACTTCACCAAGGAGGGAGACATTGGGTGATCTCTTTTCAAAAGATCTTCAACAGGGATTTTTGATTTTCTAGGTAATTATAAGTTAATTAAAAAAATGTTTCAAAGTATCTGGGTACCTTGCTTCTCAAGAAGGAGTTCATCAAGGTTTTATTTTAGTGATTCAAGGCTTTAGGTTGAAGCACTAAATATACATCTGAGTAGAATAATGGGGAAGATTCTTCATTACAGCTTTTAGTAATCAAATAAGAAAATGTTATCTAGAAAGAAGTCAAGGTACAGCATGGTGACTATAGTTAACGATTCTGTGTTGCATATTTGAAAATTGCTGAGAGAGTAGATCTTAAAAGTTCTCATCGCAAGAAAATAAGTTGTAATTATGTACAGTAACAAATGTTAACTAGACTTCTGATCCTTTTACATATATGTGAATATTAAATCATTATGTTGTATACCTGAAACTAACATAATATTGTGTGTCAGTTATATCTCAATAAAAAAAGAAAAATTTTTTAAAAGTTAAGGCATAGGAAAAAGACTAAGGATGTAGGTATTAGATGAAACAATCAGAAAGCACTCAGTAAAAGAAAGGTTTATGACTCTGTATCTTTTTTTAAGTTTTCTGATAAAAGGTAATGTTCATTGAGGAAAGCTTGAAAAATACAGAGGGATAAATACCACTCAGTTTCACTACTTGGGCACGACTGCTGTTAATATTATGGTTTTCAAAGTTTCTTAACCTCTATGAGCTTTAGTTGCTTTATCTGTTAAATGAAGTCAATAATAGTACCAACCTCATAAGGTTATTCTGAGAATTAAATAGATAAAACACGTGAAAGCTTAATGTTTGGTCAGAGTATGCACACACACAAAAGATTAGCTGTCATTATATTTCAACGACTATCTCCATTATTTTTAATTTTGCAAATCGGAGTCACACTTACCTTTTGTTTCATATCATGATTTTTTTATTAAAATATTATGAACATCTTCCTAGGCCCTTAAAATTCTTTACAATGTATATATAATAGCTTTATAGTATAGTATTCTGTGCTGTAGAATACGTGGTTCTCAGTCAGGTGCAATTTTGCCCCCAGTGGACATTTTGAAAGTTTGATTGGCACATTTTGATTGGCACAACTGGGGAAAGTGAGCATCTAGGGTGCCGCTAAAAATCCTACAATGCACAGGAAAATCCCCCACAATTCTCCAGCCCCAAATTTCAAAAGTGCTGCGATTGAGAAACCTGAGAATGTATCATGATTTTTTTAAAACAAGCCATTCTTATTAGACATTTAAATAAAATGCATTTGTATACATAACATTGGGATGAATACCCTAGTAATTACTACTTGCTGAGGCTGTTCTGTGGTGTGCATGATCATTTACTTTAAATTGCATCAACATAGCATGGGGCAGGGGTGGGGGGGGGTGGGGAAAGAGGGGGAGGGGGGTTGTAGGCATGCAATTGGCAGTGTAATGCAAATTATCCCTAATCCACATTGTAGGGGCAATTAATTACTACCTCAAATGTGCTAAAAAGGATCCACATTTTAAGAGATTATTTGGTACTTAACGTACTCTTTTCAATAGCTATACCAGGGGGTGTGTTAGTTAACATAAGCAGTATTAAAAATAATCTTTCGTTTGTGTAATGGGTAGTTGCAACAGGTGATTAAGAATTGGTTAATGTGTCCTTGAAATATGCTTATTGATATCTACACCAGAGGGTGTGTTAATTAGCATAGGTGGTATTAAAAAATAATTTTTATTGGTGTAATGACTGATATTTCCTATAAGTGACTGAGAAGGAATAACTTACAAGACACATCACTCTTGGATGCCTGAGATGTAGGAATAGGACAAGCTCAGGAATCCAATGCCATTGGTAAAGTATTTGAGGACAAGCGTTCTTTTGGTCACTAGTCCCTCCCTCCATAACAGACCCTGAAGCCTATTAGACTCAACACTCATGTCCCTGCCTTTAGGCTATTGTTGTGTTAGCCTTTCAAGCAAGGTGCTCCTAACTGCACACAAACCAGAAAGTCAGTGTCTCTGAGAGAATTGCAGGTAGAATGTGTTCAATCTTGTTTGGGGGAAATATAACTAACACATCAAAAACATAATTTCCCTGAAATTATTGCTTAGGACAAAACTATCCTCGAAACATACACACACACCTGGAGGTAAAACCCAAAAGACTGCTGTTGGAAAAAAACTGGCCATATGGTCATCAGATAGATTTGAGTTAATCTAGATACTTCATGGATTTATGACTTGAGTCAAGTTACTGCTCTGAGCCTGTTTCCCTCATAAAACAAGGATCATAATACCACCAACTTTAGTGTAGTGTTTTGTGTTTTCATTGTGTTCTCTTTTGGGGGAAAAGGAGGTTAGTCTTTCTTTTGTTCTTTTAGTGGGAGTTAGCTTTTTTATTTGATTTCACTGGTTTACTCGGGGAACCTGATATTCACATTTCTCTCCCACCCACCCTGTATTCAAGTGCAACACTTCTCAAATTCTCCCACCCACCTTCTGGGATAATTCTAGAAAGAGCTCCTCAGACAGAGGGAAATAGATCCTGTTCTTTGCCCTCAGGAAAGATTATTTGCATTTTATAACTAGAAACACAAAAAGTATACAGTTCTCCAAAATCACAAAGGTAGTATGAGTATGTTAATGATGTATATGTATACATATGAAGAAGTATCAATGTAGGTTCATCAGTTAAAACAAATGTATCACTCAGGTAGGGGGATATTCATAGTAGGAGAGGCTTGGAGGTGGGAGTGCAGAGGTAGGGGGTATATGGGAAATCTCTGTTACTTCCTGCTCAATTTGCTGTGAACTTAAAACTGCTCTAAAAATTATAGTCTATTTTTTTTAAATATAACTAATAACAATACTTCCATCATGGGCTTTGGGAAGAATGGAATGAGCTATCTATAGGGAAAGCTCTTAGTACAATGCCAGGCATATTATAACTGCTCAATGTTTATCATTGCTTTTGTCATTGGGAAAAACATAAACAAGGCAATTGCTTAATTTGTACATGTATTTCCTGCATAATAATGAAATAATCTAAATACTTGGTTAAAAAAAGGAGAGGGACAAGGAGAAAGCAGGCAAAAACCTCTTTGATCTTGGCCACAGCAACTTCTCATTCAACACGTCTCTGGAGGCAAGGGAAACAAAAGGAAAAATGAACTATTGGGGCCTCATCAAAATAAAAAGCTTCTGCACAGCAAAGGAAACAATCAGCAAAATTAAAAGGCAACCGACCGAATAGGAGAAGATATTTGCAAATGACATATCAGATAAAGGGTTAGTATCCAAAATCTATAAAGAACTTATCAAACTCAACACCCAAAAAACAAATAATCCAGTGAAGAAATGGGCAAATAACATGAATAGCCACTTCTCCAAAGAAGACATCCAGATGGCCAACCAACACATGAAAAAATTCTCAACATCACTCATCATCAGGGAAATACAAATCAAAACCACAATGAGATACCACCTCACACCTGTCAGAATGGCTAACATTAACAACTCAGGCAACAACAGATATTGGCAAGGATGCGGAGAAAGAGGATCTCTTTTGCATTGTAGGTAGGAATGCAAGCTGGTGCAGCCACTCTGGAAAACAGTATGGAGATTCCTCAAAAAATTAAAAATAGAACTACCCTATGACCCAGCAATTGCACTCCTAGGTATTTATCCAAGGGATACAGGTATGCTGTTTCAAAGGGTCACACCAATGTTTATAGCAGCATTCAACAATAGCCAAAGTATGGAAAGAGCCCAGATGTCCATCGATGGATGAATGGATAAAGAAGATGTGGTATATATGTGTGTGTGTGTGTGTGTGTGTGTGTGTATGCAATATGCATACATACATACAATGGAGTATTACTCGGCAGTCAAAAAGAATGTAATCTTGCCATTTGCAGCTATGTGGATGGAACTAGAGGGTATTATTGTAAGCGAAATTTGAGAAAAACAAATATCATATGACTTCACTCATATGAGGACTTTAAGACACAGAACAGATGAACATAAGGGAAGGGAAGCAAAAATAATATAAAAACAGGGAGGGGGACAAAACATAAGAGACTCTTAAATATGGAGAACAAACAGGGTTACTGGAGGGGTTATGGGAGAGGGGATGGGCTAAATGGGTAAGGGGAATTAAGGAATCTATTCCTGAAATCATTGTTGCACTATATCCTAATTTGGATGTAAATTAGAGGGAAACGACGCACTGTGTGAAGTACTTGGAACTACAATGCAGGCGTCCTATCTCAAACATTTAACAGTTCTTAATCCAGCAGACATTTCTTGCCCATTTGCTATGTATAAGGCACCCTGCTGGGCATGGGGAATACAAAGATGAGTGAGACCCAGCCAGCCCACAAGGCTGGAGAATTGCAAACAAGCATGTGTGGTCAAGAGTCACAGGGAGGGGAGTCTACATCAGATCAATTTCATATTCAAACACTAACCATTTTAAATGTCAAGGGAGAATAGATCTGACTCACAATAATAAGAAATGGAAAGAAGGCTCTGAAACTTTACTGAAGGATATAAAAGAAGGATAAATGGCCATTCACACTCCCTAAATTAATCCATAAAGTCAATGTAATCCAATTATGCCAGTGAATTGAGTTTTTTTAACTGAACCAGTTTTCAAGCTCAAACGTAATCATAAATTTGTGAAACTATCTAGAAAAAATTAAAGACTAGCCTTACCCAATATGCTGTGTTCCATCTTTTTTTTAAAAAAGGCTGAAGCCACATGGATAGCCACATGGATTTATGCATAGTATGATTTGAGATGGGTAAAAAATGTTTCTCTCCTCTTCTGCTTCTTCTATCCTCCTTCTTTTTCTTCTCTTCCTCCTTTTTCCCCTTCTTCTCTTTCTCCTTCACCTCCTCCCCTGCCTCCCTCTCTTTTAATGTAGAAATATTTTTTGAGCTTGGGCAGGTGATCCAGCAGACCAGTTTGAGGATCTGAAAACTGACCACCAAAGCTATATATATATATATATATATATATATATATATATATATATATATTCCCTTTGAAGACTAAGTTACTCGAATGAGGCACTGATGTGCCAAGCAAAGGAGTTTGCAATTTCTCCCATAGCCAGCGTTGCTCTACTTCCACACTGTTGACACTGAAAAATGTGGAGAAACTGTGTGTTGTTGCAAGGGAGGTTGTCCCTTCCCTTGTGGAAGACTGTGTAGCAGCATCCCTGGCCTTTAACCACTAGATGCACTAGCAGCACTGCCCTCCCAAATGCAACAACCAAAATGCCTCCAAAGATTGCCAGATTTTGGAGAGTAAAGTCACCCCTAGCTAAGCACAGTTGCCCTAAACAAAAGATAAGTCATTAAAGAGTTTAAAGCAATAAGACACAATAAAAATTGCAAGGTTGTTTTTACTGCATTTAGAAGCAATTGCAGGGCGCCTGAGTGGCTCAAACAGTTAAGCGTCTGACTTCGGCTCAGGTCATGATCCTATGGTTCGTGAGTTTGAGCTCCACATTAGGCTCTGTGCCCACAGCTCAGAGCCCGGAGCCTGCTTCGGATTCTGTGTCTCCCTCTCTCTCTGCCTCTCCCCCACTCATGCTCTGTCTCTCTCTCTGTCTCTCAAAAATGAATAAACATTTTTAAAAATTTAGAAACAATTGTAATGTTATTATGGGGGAAAGCCTAATACACTTTGTTTTAATGTTTTTATTTATTTTTGAAGGAGAGAGACAGGCTCTCTTGAAGCAGGCTCCAGGCTCCAAGCTGTCAGCACAGAGCCCAATGCGGAGCTCGAACTCACGAACTGTGAGATCGTGACCTGAGCCGAAGTCAGACGCTCAACCGACCGAGCCACCCAGGCGCCCCAAGCCTAATACATTTTTTAAAGACGTGGTGCAAAAGGAGAATCTTTGGGGGCATTTGCCTGTCCAAAACCAAAACACGCTCTAAAGCTTTATTATTTAAACTGTGGTGCTGACCTAAGAATTGATAAAGAGGGGCATCTGGGTGGCTCAATTGGTTAGCATCCCACTTCGGTTCAGGTCATGATCTCACAGTTTGTAAGTTCCAGCCCCATGTGGGGCTCTGTGCTGACAGTGCGGAGCCTGGAACCTGGAGCCTGCTTTGAGTTCTGTGTCTCCCTCTCTCTCTGCCCCTCCCCTGCTCACACTCTGTCTGTCTCTCTCTCTCTCTCTTTCTCTGTCTCAAAAATAAACATAAAAAAATAAAAAGAATTGATAAAGAGATCTAAGAAATGGAACAAACCATCTAAAAACAGATTAATATTTTAAAAAATAGGGAAATACTCCCACATAATATGAAGATCTATTTGTGTAAATTGGTACAATCCTTGGAAAGCTACTGGTCTATATGTATCAGTTTAATAAAATGTTCATGTATTCTGGGACTGTATACTTATCGGAATACTGTGAAATTGTTACAAATGATAACATGGATACATGTTTATGATACATTGATAAATGAATAAAATACAGAATATAATATGTGTGCATATTGAATAAAGAATGCAATATACATTTTGAATGTATATTCAGTATGAACATATTAGGTTAAAACTGTTTAGGAGAGTGTACAATATTATTTAGAGTGTTTTTCTTTAAGTAGTAAATATTTCATAGGATATTTTTCTGCTTTTGATTTCTCTTTATTTTGAAACTTTTTCTATAACGGGTGTGTGTCAATTAAGGGGAAATTTTGCAAAAAATTAGAAATTATAATTTAAAAATTGAATGGAAAATTGGCCATATACACATGGGTTTATTTCTGAGCTCTCTATTCTCTTCCACTGATCTGTGTGTCTATTTTTGTGCCAGTAACAACTATCAAAGTATTTTAATTACTACAGCTTTGCCATATGTCTTGAAATCTGGGGTTGTGATACCTCTAGCTTTGTTCTTCCTTTTCAAAACTGCTTTGCCTATTCAGGGTCTTTTGTGGTTCCATACAAGTGTTAGGATTATTGGCTCTAGTTGTATGAAAAATGCTGTTGGTATTTTGATAGGGATTGCTTTGAGTAGTATGGACATTATAATAATATTGGTTTTTCCAACCCATGAGCATGGAATATCTTTCCATTAGTTTGTGTCATCTTCAACTTCTTTTATCAGTGTTTTATAGTTTTCAGAGTATAGGTCTTTCACCTCCTTGGTTAAGTCTATTCCTAGGTATTTTATTCTTTTTGGTACAATTGTAAGTGGGATTATTTTCTTAACTTCTTTTTCTTCTACTTCATTATTAGTGGATAATAATACAACAGATTTCTGTATATTAATTTTGTATCCTGCAACTTTACCAAACTCACTTCTGTATACAGTATCATGTCATCTGCAAGTGGTGAAACTTAACTTTTTCCTTACTTGATGCCTTTTATTTCTTTTTCTTCTCTGATCGCTGTGGGTAGGACTTCCAGTACTATGTTGAATAAAAATGATGAGAGTGGGAAAGCTCCCAGACTTTCACCACTGAGTATGAGGTTAGCTGTGGGTTTTTCATATATGACCTTTATTATTTTGAGTTGTGATAAAGAAGGCAAGAATATACAATGGGGAAAAGATAGTCTTTTCAACAAATGGTGTTGGGAAAACTGGATAGTTACATGCAAAAGAATAAAACTGGATCACTTTCTTACACCATACACAAAAATAGACTCAAAATGGATTAAGGACCTAAATGTGAGACCTAAATCCATAAAACTCCTACAAGAAAACATAGGCAGTAACTTATTTGACATAAGCCAGAGAAACATTCTTCTAGATATGCCTCCTCAGGCAAGGGAAATAAAAGCAAAAATAAATAAGTGGAACTACACCAAAATAAAAAGCTTCTGCATGTTGGAGGAAACCACCAACAAAACAAAAAGGCAACCTATTGAATGGGAGGAGATATTTGTAAATGATATATCCAATAAGGGCTTAATGTCCAAAGTATATAAAGAACTTATACAACCCAACATCAAAAAGAACCAAATAATCCAATTAAAAACGGGCAGAGGGCCTGAATAGACATTTTGCCAAAGAAAACATAGGAATAAATGGATGGCCAACAGACACAAGAGAAGATGCTCAACATCACTAATCATCAGGGAAATACAAATAAAAATCACAATGAGATATCACCTCACACCTGTCAGAATGGCTAAAATAAAAAACACAAGAAATAACAAATGTTGGCAAAGATGTGGAGAAAAAGAAACACTCATGGGCTGTTCGTGGGGATGCACACTGGTGCAGCCACCGTGGAAAACAGTATGGAGGTTCCTCAAAAAATTAAGAAAGAATTACCATATGATCCAGTAATTCAACTACTGGTATTTCCCCAAAGGAAAAAAAAAAACACACTAATTTGAAAAGACATATGCACTGCTATATTTATTGCAGCATTACTTATGATAGCCAATATATGGAAACAACCCAAGTATCCATCGATAGAGGAATGGATAGAGATGATGTGGTATGTGTATGCACAAACACACACACACACACACACACACACACACACACACACACAATGGAATATTACTCAGACATTGAAAGGATGAGAGCTTGCCATTTGCAACATGGATGGATCTAGAGGATATAATGCTAAGTGAAATCAGTCCAAGAAACATAAATTCCATATGATTTCACTCATGTATGGAATTTTTTTTAAATTTTTTTTTCAACGTTTTTTATTTATTTTTGGGACAGAGAGAGACAGAGCATGAACGGGGGAGGGGCAGAGAGAGAGGGAGACACAGAATCGGAAACAGGCTCCAGGCTCCGAGCCATCAGCCCAGAGCCTGACACGGGGCTCGAACTCACGGACCCTGAGATCGTGACCTGGCTGAAGTCGGACGCTTAACCGACTGCGCCACCCAGGCGCCCCTCATGTATGGAATTTAAGAAACAAAACAAATGAACAAACAGAGAAAAAAGAGACCAAAAAAAAAAAAAAAAAAGGCCAGACTCTTAACTACAAAGAATAAATTGGTGGTTGCCAAAGGGAAGGTGGGTGGGAGAGGGGTGAGATAGATAAAGGAGATCATGAGTATACTTATCATAATGAGCACTGAGTAATGTATAGAATTATTGAATCCTTATATCGTACACTGTATATTAATTATACTTTGATTAAAAAAAGAAAGGGGCACCTGGGTGGCTCAGTCAGTTGAGCATCCAATTATTTATTTTGGCTCAGGTCATGATCTCATGGTTGGTGAGATTGAGCCCCATGTCAGGCTCTAGGCTGACAGCATGGAGCCTGCTTGAAATTCCCTCTCTCTTCCTCTGTCCGACTCACCCACTCACACTCTCTCTCAAATTAAATGTGTGTGTGTGTATACATACATAAAAATTTAAAAATAATAAGAAGGTTCTGATTGGTTTGATAGTTGTATTTCTTATGGCAAATTAATAGGTGGCTCTTTTTGTTTGACAAATCAGAAAGCAAAAATGTGGCTCATATTTATGTAACCAGGTTGAGAGTCAAATAAACTTCCTATAGTACATTCTTTCCTCTAAACATAATACATAAACTTATTAATCAAGTGTGAACCTTTCTTCCAATGTCAGCATTATAAATCGGCTCTGTCTTATACCTTAAAAATTTTCACCAGAACGGGAACATTTCTATTTAAATAAAAAAGCTATAAGCCAAAGATCTTATTCTAGGAGTTGTTTAAATTTTTAAACACCTCTCAATGGATATTTATGAGTCTTGGACCAGAGAATCAATTTTTGTCTTTCTAGTAACTACTTGAGATTATGAAATTCAGTAGAAATATTTTATTATATTAATTAAGAAACATTTTAGGCACATGTTTAATAGTAATAGCAATCAAACAGTATTATTAATGAAGGGGTGGATGTAAAAAAAATGCTATTCCTCACTAAAACTTATCTTGATTCACTTTCTAAAAATAACTCAATATATTTTATTTCTCTGATACATTTATTACAATTCTCTGTGAATATCATTTAGCCTAGGTAGGATATTTCATTAATTAAGTATAAATTGTACTTGTCAAAGCAGGAACTAATAAAGTTATGTGTAAGTATTAACATAACTGAGCATAAATGATGAAAATTAATCTAACCAAGATGCCAATCATAAAAATAAATTACATGGGTTGAAGAAAAATGTGAACATCAAATAAAAAAGAGGAATTGCATTCTAAATCTAAGGCAAGGTACATGGGTAGGGTTGACTTCCAGATAAAGACAGTTTTAGGTTCACAACTATAACCAGTCTTAACTTCAAACTAACAAATTTTAATTTAGTTTCTTATCCTGAGCTGCATCCATATGTCTCTATTTCATGATGAATACCATCAAGAATGACAATGCAGGATGAGTTAAACCATCATGAAGCTCCTCCTAGAATAAAACGCCAGCAATGTGAGGGTAAAGAAGACAAATTAAGTCTAAAATTAATGCACAGGGACATCTGGGTGGCTCAGTCGGTTAAGTGTCCAACCAGCTCAGGTCGTGATCTTACAGTTCATGAGTTTGAAACCCGCGTCAGGCTCTGTGCTGACAGCTCTGAGCCTGGAGCCTGCTTCAGATTCTATGTCTCCCTCTCTCTCTGCCTCTTCCCTGTTCACGCTCTGTCTCTCCCCACCCCCCCCCCCTTAAAGTAAATAAACATTAAAAAAAATTTTTTGATAAAATTAATGCACATTACCAGCATCCCCAAAACACTGACTCATGAACAGGCCAAAGCAAACCCTTTGTTATACATTCTTCAATTTTCAATGTTTCCTGGATAACTCAGTAAGTATGGGATTTTTCCAACAGAAAACAAATGTCTCTCCAAGAAGCTATGAGTAAATAGTAGCAATAGTAGTGCTAATAGTAAATTGTCAGGAGAAACATTCAATGAAGGCAAAAAAAAAAAAAAAATGCACTAGGTTATTTCTATTTCATTGTTTCCATTCATTTTTTAAATTGAAGAATAATTTCTTATATTAGTTTCAGGTGTGTAATATTCAACAGTTCTATACATTACTACTTATTATGATAAATGTACTGTTGATTTCCTTTACCTATTTCACCCATCCCCCTACCCACTTCACCTTCCATCTGGCAACCACCAATTTATTCTGTGTATTTAAGAGTCTGGTTTTTTTTTGTCTCTTTTTTCTCTGTTCATTTTTTTTCTTAAGTTTCATACATGAGTGAAATCATATGGGATTTATCTTTCTCTGACTTACTTTACTTAACATTATTCCCTCTAGATCCATCCATTTTGTTGCAAATGGCAATATCTTATTCTTTTTTATGGCTGAGTAATATTCCATTATGCACACACATGCACACACAGAAACCCACAGTGATCTTTCTTATATTGTACTTTTCAATGCTCACAAACACCCTGTAAAATAGTCACTTTGAACTATTCCCATTTTACAGATGAGGAAACTGAAGCAGAGAGAAGCCAAGTAATCTTATGTTGGAAGATGGACCAGATGGTGGGGCTGGAAATATGAAGCCAGGCAGTCTGACTCTAGAATCTACATTTAAAAGCACTATCTGCCTCACTTCACAATCTTTTCTTTTTTTTTTTTTTTAATAGCATTTCAATAGAATGTCATATAGTTACTGAAACTTCAGGATTTTTTAAGTTTATTTATTTTGAGAGAGAGAGCAGGGGAGGGGCAGAGAGAGGGAGAGAGGGCGAGAGAGAGATTGAGAGAGAGAGAGGGAGAGAGAGAGTTTTGAGCAGGCTCCACACTGTCAGAATGGAGCCCAATGCAGGGCTCGATCCCACAAACCATGAGACCACGACCTGAGCGAAAATCAAGAGTTGGTTGCTCAACCAACTGAGCCACCCAGGCTCCCCACTTCATGATCTTTTCTTGATGTCAAGGGGACTCTAATACTTTGAGAACAGACATATAACCTCTTCTATTGTACTATTGAGTCTTATCATTTTAACAATTGCCAATTTGTGTGAGTTGCTTCCATTTAGTGGCAACAATGAAAGTGAACCCAGAAATTGTGATGACCACCAATTCTAAATTAACCATGTTACTACCATGGCCATCTGTGACATTGGCTACATGTTTGTACAGGTTCCTTCTTCATTACCAGGACTAAACTTCCTCCCTTGTCTACCTCACAACTCTCAAACCTTCAACACTCAGATTAAAAGGAATCAGTTGCCTATTTTAAAACGTGCTGATACTCCTGGGACAGTGCAATGAGTCACAACATCCTCTGGACTCCATAGCATCCCTGGAATTTTACTCATCTATCACTCACTACTTGAATTGTAGACAGTATGTGTACCTGCCTACATAAAAGCTTCATGGAGATAGGACCAGCATCTTATTTATCTTGGTCTTCCTTATCATACCAGTTATGTGCTTAAAAGAAATATACGCTGTTTGGGGCACCTGAGTGGCACAGTTGGTTAAGTATCCAACTTTGGCACAGGACAGGCACAGCACACTTACGGTTCGTGAGTTCAAGCCCTGCATTGGGTGAGCTCAAGCCCGCTTCAGGCTCTGCACTCTCTCCCTCTCTCTCCCTCCATCTCTCTATCTCTGCCCCTTGTGGGATATTCTCTCTCTCTCTCTCTCTCTCTCTCTCTCTCTCTTTCTGTCTTTCTGCACTTCACTCACACTCTCTCTCTCTCAAAAATAAATAATAAATTTTATTTAATGTAGGCTGTTTCATGAATGTTGTAGAAACATAAAATCTAGTCCAATCTTATTTTTGCTGTTTGAATTCCTTGTACTACAATTCTTCTAGTATATCTACTGAGGGCTACGTGAATGTGAGCATAGGGTCCAGTTGTTTTGTGAGTATTTAGCTCTGGGTATGAGGAAACTCAGGAATTGAGAAGAAAGTAAGTAAACATTAGGTATAAGATATTTTTATGTGTTTTTATATAAAAAGTAATACTAGTTGTAGAAAAATATAATCACAAGACAAATCTGTAATGGCATCACATTACTTTAACGTCTATATTCCGTCTAATCTTTTTAACAGCTGTTCTTAAGCTATTAAAAAATAAAAAGGAATAATAATAAAGCCTCTTGAAAAAGTAAAATATTTTAGTTAAGTGATATGTTAAAAAGAGTAAAGGAAATGAGTAGTTACTAAAGACAGATATGGTGATCAATAGTAATTCCATTCATTCATTCATCAAATTACTGTGACTTGGCATAGTATCCTGCACTGGTTAACCCCTGATAGATTAAACAGAACTGCAGAAAACATTTTCTCTTCTATCCAATAAGTTCACCCATGAAAAATTTCCAACCACCCACTGAGCAAAAACAAATTAGGGATAATCCCTGCCTTAGGTGAATATATATACTAATCTCTTGTCAACCTGTGGGGTCTATCATCCTGGAAAATCGTACTTTTGTCAAGCATTAGGTTGGCACAAACCAGGGTCTCATATAAAATAGGGAGTTATAATGATTGAAATGGCAATTTTAAATATATTCTTAAAAGAAGCAGCTTCCAAAACAAATCAGATCCATGGCATTAAAACCCAGACATATTAGGTAACACTTCTCATTAATCACCTTCTTCTGTTGTTCAGGATACATTGCTATGGTATCATTTTGCTAAGACAAAAATGATTTCTCCACAATTTTAATACCTTGCAGGTCTTTAAGGTCTTCATATGCTTGAACTAGCCCTTACTGGCTTGAAATGTAATGTGGTTAACACTTGCATTCTTGCTATTTGTTTCAACGTGCTCAGCAACATCTGCCTTATCATAAACGATCACAGTGCTTGAGGGCAAGGTTTTCCTGATCTCATATCTGTAGAGATGGAGCTTATACACACACACATACCACACACACACACACACACACACACACACACACACACACACACACTTTCTGTCTGTAATACCCTCATTAATTATACACCTGTGATCTCCAAGAGTGAAGAGCTAAATTTGGGTTCATTAACAAGACTGAACTAAACCACATATTTTTTCATTAATGTTGTTTATATATACAAGACCTCATTAGCTTTGTAAAAAAAAAAAAAAAAAATCAACGCCTAGTATGAGACAGAGCCCTATTTTGTAATGTTATTCCAAACCTGCCTCTGGGAAGAAATTAGCCCTCCTGAAAAAAATGGATAAGCATTTTCTCATGAGGTCTAATGGGTTTAAGACTTCTGAGAAAGCAATCATTCATCCACCCTCCCAGCTGACTCACTCAGTGACTATTACAAAACATTACTTTCTATGATTCAATACAGATTAGATAATCATCCCCTTTTCCTTTAAGTGTCCTTACCAAGACTGAATCCTTGAATTAAACTTCTAGATGCCTTTTTGCTTGTGTCTTGCTCATAATTAACTCCTCCAAAAACTTTTTTGAACATCTCCATTAGCATCATAGTTTACAAAAGAATCTTCTAGTAAAGAAGACAGTGAAATAAGCTGATAATTACAGTGCAGTGTAATAATGCCACTTTATAAATCTATCCAGTGTGATAGATGGAGATGTGTTGAAAGTAGACTAGGACTGGGTTAACACAAGAGAAATTGAAGGTTGGAGAATTTCTGTGAATATTTCATGGACCACTTTTCATTCAATGTGTCTGTTTAATCATTAGTTATAAGATAGGTATCATTTCCTACCTATTTTTTGCTAAAAGTACATTGTTTTACCTATGTGACAGCTCACGCAAATCTTTTGGGAATGGCTTGGAATTCAACCACCATGATAATGTCATTATTTATGAAAAAATATGTTACAAATTCTAACCAAAAAAAAAAAAAATCCCAAGTTGACATTTGAAACAGAGCCAATTGGTAATTCAAGACTTCTTGCTATCTGTGTGAGAGAATATAAAATGATGAAAATAATTCTTAGATAAATTCAACTGGATTATGCTCAGCAAGATCATTCTCAAAAAAGCAACTCTGATTAGTTGAGTTAAAGTCCCAGGTATTTGGTAATAGGAAGGAGAATTTCAGCTGATGGACACAATAACATTAGTCACAGTATGTAAATCTTCTGTTACAAATCAATCCATTGGCATTCTGGTGTGTGAATTAGTCTTTTGTAAGTTAAAAAGTCTGTGTTAGGGGCAGCTGGGTGGCTCAATTAAGTGTCTGACTTCAGTTCAGGTCATAATCTCATGGTTCATGAGTTCAAGCTCTGTATTGGGCTCTGTGCTGACAGCTCAGAGCCTGGAGCCTGCTTCAGATTTTGTGTCTCCCTCTCTGTCTCTCTGCTCCCCCCCACCTCTCAAAAATAAACATTAAAAAAAAAAAAGTCTGTGTTAATGCTAAAGTTGAGTCCTTGTATATACACACAAGGTAACAGAATCAGTCCAAAGGCTTTAACTAGATATTGACTCTGTCCTTGGTGCTGTCCAGGTAATATTTCTTATTCGCTTCATTGTTTGCTGTTAATGACTTGGATAAGGTTATAGCCAAAAAATTTCCAGAAGACACTGTTAACAAAATCAAAACTGAAAAAGACCTATATGAACTAAGATGAACCAAAAATTCACAAATAAGAAGCTAACTAAGAACAAATGTAGGAAACAATTGCACAAATCCAGGGAGATGTGACTTAACAGCAGCAGGTATAATAATAATTTTAAAAATCAGAGGGGCTTTGATTGACGGCTTATTATGGGTTAAATGTAGGATACAGAAAAAAGGTCATATGAACTTAGCCTATTTTCAAATGCAATTAATATTTAGTAACTTCTTATTTTACACTATGTTTGGGTCTTCCATATTATCATTAAAGGTTTACAATGAGAAAGGAGATCAATCAGTTTTATTCTGTGAAGGCCAGACCCCATTTGAAGAACAGTGCTATGTTTGGATCAAAAGGGGACAGTTTTGTATGTTGAATGGAATTGCATGTTTGGGCTTGCAAGTTTTTAGTGAAATAAATTCTCCATAGAAAATGTCTAACAGTATTTATTATAGAAAGGTGTTTAATACAGAATTTCATGTTTACCATTTGCTGAATTCTAAAAAGTGAAATGGTTAATAGAACAGGGTGAACTTGTATGGAACATTGTTCAATTTTTACCATCTGAAGAGTGCTCCTGAAAAGTATCTCAACCTCAGATGACTTCAGCTTGACAGTCTAATGGTTGAATCAACAATTTCTGATATTGGCTGATAGCTAATTTTTGTCTGCATCATATCTGTTAAAAAAAAATTCACTTAATCCCATAGAGATATCTTCTTAAAGTCAAATAAAATGAGAATCACCTAATTAAATCAATGAGCAGACTTCAATCTTTGGCAAAACCAATCTCAGCATAGCAGCAAAGGTTTTTTTCCATCAGGGAAAAGGACTTTCATTCAACCCTGAATTTAGGACAAACTCTACAGAAGTGGAGTTCCATGAACTATTAATTTAACAGATAAGAACTAACTCCCAGATGTTTCATGCTATTTAAAGTGAAAGATTCATTTGCCTCTGAGCTACACTCAGAAAACTTCAGATAGTAAAAGGCTTTTCAACATAAATGAACTAAGAAAATTACATGAAAGTCAATTTGCTTTCCTACTTGGAAACTTTCAACTTCTGGGATGAAAAAATGAGTACAATTTTCCATAAATTTATGGATCCAACTATGTGAATGCAAACACCAATAATATATCTTAATGGAAACATGGGAAGTTATTGCTGGCATCCTCTACTTCCCCATTAGAAAACCAAAAGACTGTCTGTTCTCCCATATTTCACGAATTGGACTAGTTGGTCTCTATGGCCTGTATTTGGAACAAGAATAATAAATGCAATCTGGGATGAGTTGTAAAACCACACTAGATGGGCTGGAATGGCACAATTTAAAGGAGACACTGGGTTCTTAATCCCATCTTTAGACTTCAGGCAGAGTTTTTATTTCCTTTTATTGGGAAAGACCTGCAGGATGCAGCAGAGACAACTGGCAAAACTAAATTTCCAAAAGCCAAGTACAACTGAGCACATGGTTATGGAGTCAGACAGACCTCGTTTCAGAGTGTGTCTGCCACTTACTATCAGATATTTAAACCTCCTTCCATCTCAGTTTCTCTAGCTATGATATGGGATAAAAATATTACCTACAGCAGAATAAATAATATATAGATATCATAATATATGCATATAATATTTCTTTCTAGAAACTAAATAGTGCCATGTCTAATTTCACTCCCCACCTATCAAAGTTCCTTTACTATAGAAAATGCTGAAGAAATATCAGTGATTATCAATATCATTATTATAGTTATTGGCAAGAGTTAACATTGGCCCAATGGTTACAATCAGTCTATGAACCTAGACTAAAGGTTTAAATACAACCTCCACTCTTTCCTAGTGACCTTGGATAAGTTACTAAACCTCTCTGCTATCAATTTCCTTGTCTATAAAATGGGTATGGCACTTAATTCATAAGGTTTTCATAAGGGTTAAATAAATTAACACCTAAAATGTGCTTAGATTCTCAACAAATGATATTGGAACAACTGGATATCCACATGCAAAAAAAAAAGGAGGAAGAGGAAGGGGAGGAGAGGGAGAAGGGGGAGGATGAGGAAGACCAGGAAGACCTTACACTCTTCACAAAAATTAACTCAAAATGGGTCACAGACCTAAATGTAAAACACAAAACTATAAGAAAAATTAAATAACTTTAGTTTGTTGATGATTTTTTAGATAAAGCAACAAAGGCACAATCTGTGAAAGGAATAATTGATAAGCTAGACCTCTTTAAAATTAAAATTTTCTGGGGGACCTGTGCGGCTCAGTTGGTTAAGCCTCTGACTCTTGTTAGTCTCAGGTCATGATCTCATGGTTTGTGAGATGGAATCCTGCATGGGGCTCTCTACTGTCAGCACAGGGCCTGCTTGGGATTCTCTCTCCCTCTCCCTGTCTCTCTCTGCCCCTCCTGTCTCGTGCATGCTCTCTCTCTATCTCAAAATAAATAAACTTTTTAAAAAGTTAAAGTTTTCTGATCTTCCAGATATCAAGAAAATAAAAAGACAAACCACATAGTAGAAAATATTCTCAAAATACATATCTATTAAAGGAATGTTATCCAAATTATACAAAGACCTTTTAAACTCAACAATAAGCAAACTACCTTAACACATACCTTACCAAAGAAAATGCATGATGGCAAATAAGCATACAGAGAGATACTCCATATCATATGTCATCAGGAAAATGCAAAGTAAAACAATGAGATACTACTATGCACATATTAAAATGGTCAAATCCATTGACAACACCAAATGCTGATGAGGATGTGGATCAACTTTCATTGCTGATAGGAATGCAAGGTGGTACAGGCATTTTGGAAGATAGCTGTGGCTTCTTACAAAAGTAAACATATTCTGACCATAAAATCCAGCAATCATGCTCCGTGGCATTTACCCAAAGGAGTTAAAAACTTACGTCCACACCAAAATCTGTACACAGATGTTTACAGCAGCTTTATTTGCAATTGCCAAAACTTGGAAGCAGCCAAAATTTGCTTCAGTAGATGAATGGATAAATAAACTCTGGTATCTCCAGACAGTAGACTATTATACAACACTTTTTTTAATGTTTGTTTTGAGAGAAAGAAAGAGGGAGCATGAGCAGGGGAGAGAGAGAGAGAGAAGAGGAAGAAAATACCAAGCAGTTTCCTGTGCTGTCAGCACAGAGCCTGATGTGGGGCTGGGTCTCAGGAAATGTGAGATCATGACCTGAGCTGAAATCAAGAGTCAGATGCTTAACTGAACCACCCAGATGCCCCTCAACACTTTTCAAAAAAGAGCTATCAAGCCATGAAAAGACATGGAAGAACTTTAAATATATATTACCAAGTGAAAGAAGCCAATCTGAAAAGGCTACATACTGTATGATCCCAACTGTATGACATTCTAGAAAAGGCAAAACTATGGAGACAGCAAAAAGATCAGGGGTTGCCAAGAGTTGAGAGAGGAGGGATGAATAGGCAGAGCACAGAGGATTTTTAAGGCTGTGAAAATAACCCTGTATGATACTATAATGGTGGATACATGAGAGAAGACATGTTGCTCTAGCTCATTGTAACACTGAGCATGTTTAGAGAACTTTGTTATGATCTGTGTTAGATCTCATTGTCAATTGTACATGTGACACTTGTCCTTCCACACTCACCCTTTTACAGTAATTCCTTTTTTTAAAATTTAATTGTTTTTCTATAAAAATTGTTACCAAGTGTAAACCATCCAATTTGTAACCACAAATAGAAATACAAACTACAGAGTAACTGAATCATCCTCTCATGATGTTTTGTAGCCATGAGAACTGAAGGGTCAAATGGAGCTCTTCATCTTCTTGATAAAATTGCTCAGGTCAGGGGTGCCTGGGTGGCTCTGTCGGTTAAGTGTCCGACTTCAGCTCAGGTCATGATCTTGTGGTTCATGGGTTCAGGCTCTACTCTGACAGCTCAGAGCCTGGAGCCTGTTGCAGATTCTGTGTCTCCCTCTTTCTCTGCCCCTCCCCTGCGCTCAGTCGCTCGTGTTCTCTCTCTCTCTCTCTCTCTCTCTCTCTCTCTCTCTCTCAAAAATAAATAAACATTAATTTTTTTTTAATTACTCAGGTCTGATGACTTCAGGGGCTCCCCAAACTGGCTTTGTCTCCCTTGTATTTCACAGAATAGTAGAAAATATTAAAGATTATACATCATTTGCTTTCTAAACATGTTTTGACCTTGTATTTTCCTGGTTCTTCTCCTTCCTTTTTGATTTCTTTCTCTCTTACCCATTTTGCTGCCTTTTAGTCATTGTTCTGTGCTTCAACACCTGGTGTCTTTAAGGCTCTGGCTTCAGCAAGCAATTCTTCTTTTGGTTAATTCCTTTAATAATAGTCTAATCTACTCCCTTAGAAGATGATATCCAAAAATATGCCTTTGCCTGTATCTTCCCATGAAGATTCTGGTGTCAAACAAGATATGTCCTTTTGGTTGTCTGGTTGTTAGACTCATATCTGGCATCAAAGACCTGTTTTAGCCTTAAAATACCCCAAACAAAGTCCTATTATGATAACACAAACTCCTATTACCAATAAACATTGGCCACCTTCCCAACTAAATATTCCATCAAAGGGAGTTTGCTTATGCTGGTCGCCATATCTGGACACTCATTTACTTTTTCTTCCACCCACTTGTGCATCTAACAAGAGGCAGCTCCAGTCCAGTCCTTCTCCCTCCCTGAAAGTCTATTTCATATTCTTTTCACCCTTCTTCCAGCAAGGGTCCTGAGTACTATTGAGTTCATGGCTTATTCTTTCGTTGTTTTATATACAATAGTTCTTTTCTGTGCAACTAGATAAGAAACTATTCTAAGGACTCAAGCCTAAGTCCTCAGTTTTATTTCCAAAGCACAATAGCCCATTGCTAAACCTCTAATAGCAATGCAGTAAATAACTGGTGATTGACTTAGTATTATGATATGACTCTGACAGTAAGAGATACAGTCCCTTCCTTCATGTAGCTTACAATCTAGTCTGAAAACTAGATATTAAAATAGCAATTATTACCAATAATTATGTAACTAGGGTTGCAATTAATACTAAAATTGTCTCTAAGATCCAATTTTAAATCACTACGTCTCTCTTCACTGAGTCTTTCTGCTCCCATATTCATGAAGGGAGCTGTCTCTTCCAAATTTCAAGCTCAGATTTATTTTTAAAATTGTTTCACTCCTCTGACTCTTACTCTGTGGTTCTCAAACCTGGGTGATTTTGCCCCCAGGAGACATTTTGGCAATGCCTAGAGACATATTTGGTTGTAATTTAGGGAGGGAGAGGGAGATGTTACTGGCATCTGGTAGGTGGAAGCCAGAGATACTTCTAAAAATCCTAGGCACTGGACAGCTGCCATGACAAATAATTGTACAGCCCAAAATAACAATAATGCCAAGGCTGAGAACCTCTGCTCAAATGCTTTCTCTCTCAGATGTCTTCTGAGTAGTTTTCTTCTCAGCCCACCTTCCATGTGTTTTTCTTAATCTCTAGAGTTATACATGATTATAATGACCACACAATGGTTTTTACAATAAGATCTCTTTTGCCTCAGACAGAAACTAATATTCAGAGAATATGTATATTATTTGTGAGGGTGGAGTATTTGTCATAGAAAGATAAATGTAAGTTGCTGTCTCCTACAGAAATGAGTTTATTTTCTCACTCTTAGCCTTCCATCGGAAATAGGTAGTATGTCAAAGACAGCCTGCTTATTATTCTCCATCCTTAAGACATGTTTCCATGGTGCATCTGACAACTTACACTCAGATTTTCTTCAGATATAATGACTGTACTATAATAAACCTGAAGCCTATCGTAAAAATCCCCTAAATGGTGATTTAATCATGTAACCCATCAATTCTTCACACAAAAATGTTACATCAAAGATGCATGTATTTTTAAATTTTTCATTGATAATATCTAAAACAAATAAATTTAAAAAAAACACCAAACTACACATAGCATCTTTAATAGCACAGAATGTTATCTAAAAGCACAATGGCTTCCAATAGATTGGTATCAGTTCTTTCATTTCAAGAAGCATATGTTAGTTTGAATCCTATTTGAATCTTGAATATCCTAGTTCAAAATACAAATAATATAGCAAACCAAGAGATTAATTACTTTAGAAATCTCTGAAGAAATTTCTACTTTGAGATCTCATGTCTTCACTTCATCCAGCCACTCTGGTCTCCATACTGTTCCTTGAAACTTGCAGGGAAGCTTCTGTCTCAGAGATTTTCACCTTGTTCGCTCTCCCCAAAACTCACACGTCTCATCCTCTTACTCCATTCACGTCTTCACATGTCACTTTCTTGGGGGGACTTCCCTCACCCCCTCGATACTCTCCACATTTCCTGCACTACTTTTCTCCACTGCGCTCATCACTAACATGCCAAATATTTTACTTGTTTGTTATAGTAAGTATTCAATAAATGTGTGCTGCGTTCGTTTAGTAAATAAAAAGGAAGGAAAGATGGGGATGCCAGCAACATCCGTCCTGCTGGAGTGGATTTAGTAGGCATGGTCTGCTCTGGAGCGCTATTTCTAGTGGCAGTTTGAACTCCAGTCCAAAGCCAAGGTGGTGTGATCATGGAACCAAGTGTCCCAACAATGCCTTCCTGATTTTTCAGCTTCCTGACAGTGGTAGAAGTTACTCTTCCTCAGTTGATATTCTGAGAGTCACTCTTGGAGACACAGCTAGAGCCAGCCCTTCTCCACAATCTACCTCATTCACCTTAGATTATCCAGATGCTGCCTATTAGACACAACAGTATATCCCCATTTTACAACTAGGAAGCTGAACATCAGGAACACTAAAGAACAATAAGTCAAGCTTAAGTTTATATGATCACACAAATGAAATGAACACTTCTAGATTCCTCTTTCAGTGACTCAGAATAGTTAAGATTTACTTGGTACCAGATATTCCTCCTCCTAATCCCTCAGAAACATCGATTTCTGGAACTGAGGAATACATATATTCTTTCCAGCCGCCCTTTGCCTGGAATAGTTTGCACCTGCTACTGATGCCTGTTAAGACTGCTCCCAAGAGGCAAGAAAATCTTGTATCTCAGTATTTGAGTGTTTTTACACAATGATCCTGTATGGTATTTTTGTGGAATTTTCAGTGTATGTTGTACTGGGAAACTCCAATTAAGTCACAAAAATCATTTGGTATGGTTATGAAACATCCGTTGTGGGTTTACAGTGCATATTACGGATTCAAATCTTCTTGCAACTAAAAGTGGCTTGTTTTCCTTCTGTGATTACTCAGTTGATGACTTCTGTGATTTGGGACAATGAAAGACTGAGAATCTAGCTGTTGCTTCCTGTCTTTTGCACATTCTGTTGAACCAGCTAAACTGTTTTTGTGTCTACTTATCTTTCGTGGATCTGTGGAGTTTGCTTTTGAAACTGAAAACGTTTTTGGAGAAAAAAACCATCTCAGAAAAATATCACGGGGGGAAATCCTCTCCATTATTTATATAATGTTTATACAAACAAGCCAAGGACAGGCTACTTCTCCGAAGAGACAAACTTGGTAAGAGAGGATTCCATAATATAGGAAGCAAATGAAGGAGAAGATATCAGAGGATGAATTTTTTCATAGATACTTGAAACTTAGTAATACAAGGTTGTCAAATAACATGTGTTAACTATGTTATGGGGGTTTTTGGTGGGGGAGGGGGTGTGGGAGAAAGAAGGAGAGAGAGAATCTTAAGCAGTCTCCATACCCAGCACGGAGACTGACACAGGGCTCAATCTTACCACTGTGAGAGCATGACCTGAGCCAAAATCAAAAGTTGAACATTTAACCAACTGAATCACCCAGGTGCCCACCTATATTGAATTTTTAATAAATTGTTTTTTTCTGTTCACTTAAAGAGTTATTCTATGAGTGTTAAGAATTAGTCCAAGAAATTACAGAAGAAATGAACAGTCTTTCTAAAGTTGTAAGATAATAAGAAATTGTCATTATTAGTAAAAGTTATTAAAAGAAAAGAAATATTCTTTCTGCCATCAAAATCAACCATAAATCACCCCCTGCTTAAATAGAAATCAGACTCTCATAACAAAGAATGTGCCTGAAAGATGGCACTTTCATATTATTTAGCATAATAGTTTATTAGGTTTAAAAGAGAAGAGATAGAGAGGGGAGAGAGAAAGAATAAATTTTTTGCTACCATCAGGGGCACCTGGATGGCTCAATTGGATAAGCATCCGACTTTGGCTCAGGTCACAATCTCGTGTTTGTGGGTTCAAGCCCCATGTCGGGCTCTGTGCTGACAGCTCAGAGCCTGGAGCCTGCTTTGGATTCTGTGTCCCCTTCTCTCTCTGCCCCTCCCCCTGCTCATGTTCTGTCTCTCACTCTCTCTGTCAAAAATAAATGTTAAGAAAAAAATTTTTTTAATCTTTCATACCATCAGTATAAATTATATTTTTTAAAATGATTTTATATTAATTCTATCACAAAAAAAATTAGAAAAAGTTATCCTAAAAACATTTTATAGCAAAAATAAATAATAGGATAATTCTTAAAATGTACCAGGAAGGCTCAAAGCAGAGGAATTACCTTAAGTATATAGGGATTGGAGAAAGACCCTGCTACGCAAGGTCAGGCATGAGTAGAGTGGAAAAGGAATCCCTAGGAAGGACAAGTTTCATATTTAGATATGTAGGAAAGACCCAGAATATAAAGCATTAAATTTCACAGCCTGACACATTGCCACGCACATGATAGCTCATTAAAATATTTGTCAAATGCAGTTTGATACCAATGATGTCTGCTGAGCATTGGTGCATATGACAACTCCTTTCTTCCTTCTTCTTGTCTTAAATGGTGAAGTGATACCTAGAGCAACAGATACCATGTTCCAACCATGAAGCCACAATATTTTAAGGATGAAAGAGCAGAACTGTGAGGCTATCAAGGAACTTCTTCCACCAGATGTTTTGTCAAGTGAGATAATTAAATGTCTTATTCTTTATTCCTGAAACCACTGTTTTTTATTCCTTGTGGGGGAGGGGGTCATTTACTACTTTCAGGAAAAAAAATGCATTCTTAATTGATACACACCTAAAAGGAAAATTTTATCTTTTATCCTCAAAAATAGGCCTGGTCTGATTTCAAGACCCCTTTACCACAACACTCCCAGACAAAGAAACAAACAAAAAAGTCATCTGCTTGTTGATATCTGCAATTCTTCATTTAATGGAATACTTTATCTAGAACATGTGATATTGACTCATAATTGATTGTATAGCACCTGCTTTGGGCATTATCTTTGGGTCTGCTCCAAAAGAGAACTTCCTGTTTTGGGAACTTTTGGCTCACATATTCAGATAATCCTCAACATATCTATTTTTTAATTATTACAGGTTTCCTGGTTCAGCTATTGCTAAGCTTTCGTACTCAAATTAATCGCAATGCTACCATGCATTGCACACATAACACCTCTGAGGATTTTTCCTCATCAACCATATTTTTTCTGCATTCTTCCCTCAAATAGTCACAAAACACCCTTTGTGCCAGTTATCAATTTATTGTCTGTCAGCTCCAAATCCACCTTTCTTTGTCTTGCTTTGTGATACAGGGGCTGGACTAAGTGAACTTTTCCCTGTTGGCAGCTGGTGCAATGTTAGGCTTTGTCAGTAGGGGGCGTTGAAGAGACATTACTGGAGGAAGGGGCTGCACTTCCCGGTTCCTCTGTGCAGTTTTTGCTCCCCCACCCCCTAAAAGCAAGAAACCTAGGGGACGTCCAGGGGAGTTCACACTCCAGCAAGTAATGCCAGAACCACTGCAAAGTGTCTAGCACCGCAGAGGGTGGCTTCCCAGTGAGTTTCCCCAACATTCCAGAACACTGATTACCACCTAGTTTCATTGGGGCCCCAGCAGGTGGTGGGAGGTGGTTTTCAGCTGGCCCTGACTGGTGGCACTGCAGCAGATTTCTCTGCCATTAAGTAGGGCACAGCCACACCCTCTCCATCAGGGTCTGGATGTCAGTGTTTGCTTCCTTTCAAGTTTTTTCCTTTCATAGGTACTGATCCTGAGCTGTAGAAGTTATTCCCTCTACCTACTATTCTTGTAATCTGAGTTCTCTTTATTGCTTAGTTGTTAATCCTCTGTTATTAGTTAACTATTTAATCCCTTAGTAGTTAATTCCATGGGATAAGTTTATTAGTTCATTATTAAATAGTAACACTTTATGTTAAAATGTTCCACTCAAACTACTGAGCGATTTCTATCTCCTGGATAGATCCTGACTGACACATCATCTCTAGGTCACTCATAGGAATTCTGCATGGCGTATCTTTATTTCACACAAAGGTCAGGAGTCTACTAACTTCCAAATATCAGTTGTAATGTCAGGCCAAATTTCCAAACCTGGAAATCCAGTACATTAAATTTAGTCAATATATATTATTTTGCAAAGGTCCAGGAAAAGGAAAGACTCAAAAACATTGAATTTCAGTTGTGGTGATCTTCCTTAAACTCATTAAGATTCATTTTAATTGTGGTCCAAGACAACATTTCAAATATCAGTCTGAGAATTAAATTGCACATCTCGGGGCACCTGGGTGGCTCAATTGGTTAAGCGTCTGGCTCTTTGTTTCCAGCTCAAGTCATGATTGCAAGATTCATAGGATAAGCCCTGTGCCTGGTTCCACACTGCCAGTGTGGAGCCTGCTTGGAGTTCTCTCCCTCTCCCTTTATCTCTGCCCCTCCCACTCCCAAAATAAATTTTTTAAAAATTGCACATCTACATATTTCAAGTTTGGGGGTATGTTTGGGTATCAGAAATGGACTACTATTGCCTACAACTCAAGAATTTGAAATATTTTTTATTCCTGCTAATAGTGAGACTATAGGCAAACTACATTTTTTAATCTACACTTGCAATCCATCCTACTGAATATCAGAACATTTGAGATCCTTAGGCTCTTCACTATCCTTTGTCAAAAATGACCAATTATAGAGAAAATATTTACAAATCACATATCTAATAAGAATCTATTATTCAGAATATGTTAAGAATTCATACAACTCAACAAAGAGACAAAATAACCAATTAAAAATGGACAAAGTATTAGAATAGACATCCTTCAGAGAAGATATATAAATGGCCAACAAGGACATGAAAAAATGCCTAATGTCATTAGTCAGAAAAATGTCAATTAAAATCATAAGGAGATACCATTTCATATCGACTCAGAATTTTTTAAATGCAACATAAAATAACTAGTGTTGGTAAGGATATTGAGAAACTGGAACTCTGATACATTGCTGGTAGGAATCTAAAATAGTACAGACACTGGAAAAGAGTTATGCTGTTCAGTAATTACCATGTGACTTAGCAATTCCACTCCTAGGCATATACCCAAAAGAATTGAAAACAAGCATTCAAACAAATGTACACAAATGATCATAGCAACACTATTCACAATAGACAAAAGATAGAACCAGTACAAATGTTCATCAACTTATGAATGGATAAACAAAATCTGGTATATCTGGAACATTGTTCAGCCATAAAAATGAGTGAAGTACAGACAACAATGTGAATGACCCTAGAAAACATTATGCTAAGTTAAAGAATCAGGCAAAAAAAGTCACATATTGTGTAATTCCATGTATATGAAATATCCAGAATAGGAAAATCCATAGATTAGTGGTTTCCAGGGGCTGGAGAGAAGAGGAAATAGGAAATAACTGCTGAATGGGTATGGGGTTCCCTTTTGGGGTGATGAGAATATTCTAGATAGTAGTGATGGCTATACAACATTGTGAATGCACTACACTAAACGCCACTGAATTGTACACTACAAAATGGTTAAATGGTGAATTTTATATGTATTTTACCACAGTAAAAAGATAAATTATGAAAGGAGAGGAATTGGAGGTGGAAAACATAAACAATTCTTTCAAGAAGTTTTGTTCTAAAGGGAAAATGAGAGATGGTACAGTAGTTGAAAGGGGATGTGGAGGGACGAGTAAGTTTTTTAAACATTGGAAATCTTGCTGCTATGTAACAGTTATCAAATAGATGCTTATTGAATGGATGATTAGATGTAGGCAGAGCTTACCTGGGAATGAAAAGATGAAGACTGCCATTGATCTTCCAGATCCTTGACAGATGACATCATGATCCACCTTTGCCTCTGATACTCATAGCCTCACTTTGCTAAAGAAATGAATCATGGCAGGAGAGAAGCAACATAAGGCATGGAAAACCATAGAGCCTAACTAATGCATTGCTTAAAATATCAAGTAGATTTCACCCCAGTTGATCTTCCTATAGTGAGACAGTGGATAAAGGCTCTCTGCTTAACAACAAGGTATGTAAATGAGAAATCTTTTCAGTTTCCAATTGATGGTGAAAAAATTTGTTGAACTGAGTGTTTATACATAAGTGTACTTTAATAAATTCCAAGTGGTCAACAGCAAATGCCAGTTGAAAACCATTCTGTGAATCTTTGGAAATTTGCTTATTTAAGGTTAAAATTATTCACTTCTCAATCTCATTTTTTTTTTAATTTTTTTAAAATGTTCAGTATTCTAAACATATGCAAAGATAAAGAATTTAAAGTGATCCTTTATATGCACTTCACCCAAATTTGACAACTGTCAGCTCAGAGCCAATCCTGTTTTATTTATAGCCTTACCCACTCCTCTTCCTCCTTCTTGGGGATTATTTTGTAATACATGCCAAACATCCTATCATTTAACATATAAATATTTTAGTATGAATCTCTAAAGGATAAGAATGCTCTTTAAAAATATAACTACAAGTGGAACAAGATGGCAACAGAGTAGGAGGACACTAGGCTCATCTCGTGTCATGAACACAATTAGATGACTATCAAATTATCCTAAATACCCCGGAAATTGACCTTAATACAGAACAAATTCCACAACTAAAGGGAGAGAAGAGGCCACATCGAAGATGGCAGGAAGGCAGGATGTGGTTTAGGGAGAAATGGATCATAGGTGCTGCAAAGGGAAGGGAGCCATGGTCACAGAAAAGGGTGAGAGAGAGAGAGGAGCACACAGGAGAACACACAAGGAGGATGCTTCCCCAAAGCCATTGGCTTGGAAAACAAGAGGGGCTGAATTTTGTGAGTTCATGAAACCATCAGGGCTTAAAGCCTGGAGTGTTAAAAGTCAGTGAGCTTGGCTGGGATAGACCCCTGAGGGCACTGTCCTGCTCCAGGAGAGAAGGCAGGCAAACAACAGGGGGAGGGGCTGGGACAGACAGTGTGAAAACAACAATCTGAAGAATGCCTGGGGCACACAGTACGGATATTATTCACTAGTCTAGGAGCTTCCCTGTGAGGCAGTTTTCACAGTGATTCCTCTCCAGGAACAAAAGACCGTCTGGTGCCATTTCACTCTCCTACCCCTCAGCATAAACACAGAGCCACCCACAGGAAGCAGCGCAGCTCCAACACAGGCTACCTAACTTGCTTACACCAAGTCCCACCCCACTGCGGTCTGGAGGGATGGCTCTTCTCAGTCAACCTTGCCTCAGTACCAGCATGGCAGACCCTTTCCCAAGAACACTAGTGATGTGGAAACCTAACACAGGCTAAGGGCAAAGCACAAGCTAGCACATGACCACCACCACCACCACCCCAGGTGGGATATGTGTGATATTCCTCAGGCACTCCTGGCTGCCCAAGAACAAAGGAAAGGAAAGAAAACAAATGGTTAGCTGATAGAGATCACAGTCATACAATACATGGGTCTCCATCAGTTTACAAACATCTTAGTAAATTACAACAAAAAGGCAATCTTATCAATAGCCTAATCTCCAGAAACCTGTAGACTCAGTTTCCTGGAGCCCCAACATCACCCCTCCATAGTGATATGGGGAACAAAGGCAAGAAGGAAAATAGCAGGTAAAATTAAATTTCCTTATAACCTGCAGCCCATTGACAAATACTTGGGACTGGCAGAGCAGAACATTTCTCCAGGAACTCCCTACTCTCTTAATGTTAATGCTCTGCTAGAGGGAAAAACAACCTTACTTTGACAATAGCTAGACCTCTAATATCCTGTGAATCTTCTTTAGCATATGAAAATCTCTTTGAAAACTTTCCCTTGACTTTACCTTCTCCAACTCCATAGTATATAACCTGTCACTCTTCACAACCCCAGTGCAGCTCTTTCTGCCTATGGGTCCTTTCCCATGCTTTAACAAAATCACCTTTTTGCACCAAAGATGTCTTCAAGAATTCTTTCTTGGCTGTCCCCACCATCACCCCAAACCTCATTGCCAGCACAAACCCCTATCCACACCATGTCTCCTGACCAGAGAGTTCTACAGGGCCTCAGTTCTGGTGGAGTTGGTGTTGGATCTCATTTTACAAGCAGACCAGAGCACACCTAGTTAAAGTTGCCACATTTAGTCCAAGGACCAAACAATGCCCACTGCAGGCAAGAAGAGCCTCTGCAAATGAATGGCCTAAAGGATATAGAGCAGCCAAAACGCAACAGCAGAGCACATACAGTACACACTGGAGACACTCCATGAAGCACAGACCGTGGGTGCTATGTGACCTCTTCTTCATAAAGCCATTACTTTTAGGAGCAGGAGGCAAAAAAGGCTTTTCTAGAAAACACACAGAAGAAGGCAGAGACTTAGCAAAATGCCAAGATGGGGGAATGTGTCCCACATGAGAGAACAAGATAAGGTCACAGTCAGATATATAAGTGAAACAGATATAAGTAACATGCGTGATGAAGACTTTAAAGCAAAAATCATACGGATATTCATTGGGCTTGAGAAAAGAATGAAAGACAAGCATCCAACTCTTGATTTTGGCTCAGGTCATGATCTCACAGTTTCATGAGTTCTAGCCCCACATCAGGCTCTGTGTGCTAAACTAGCTGAGCCTGCTTGGGATTATCTGCCTCCCTCTCTCTCTGCCCCTCCCCCACTCATGCTTTCTCTGTCTCTCTCAAAGAAATTTTAAAAAAGAATCAATCAAAGATAAAGAATGCAATAAACAAGATTGGAAACAGCTTGATGCAATGAACAGCAGGCTGGAAAAAATAGAGGAATGAATTAATGACCTAGAAGACAAAGTAATGGAAAATAATGAAGCTGAACAAAAGAGAGAAAGAAAAATTATGCAACATAAGAATAGACTTGACGAACTCAGTGACTCCATTAGAATATAATAACATTTGTATTATAGGAGACCCAGAAGAAGAAGAGAGAAAATGGGGCAGAAAATTTATCTCAAGAAATAACAGCAGAAAACATCTCAAATCTGGGGGAAGAAATAGCTATCCAGATCCTTGAGGCACAGAGAACTCCCATTAAGATCAACAAAAGCAGGCCAACATGAATTAAATTTACAAAATGCAGTGATAAAGGAAAACCTTAAAAGCAGGAAGACAAAAGAAGGGCTTAACTTATAAGGGAAAACCCATAAGACTAGCTGGAGATTTCTCGACAGAAACTTGGCAAGCCAGAAGGTAGTGGCATGATATATTCAATGTGCTGAATGGGGAAAATCTGCAGGCAACAATACTCTATCCAGCAAGGCCATCATTCAGAATAGAAGAAGAGATAAAGAGTTTACCAGACAAACAAAAATTAAAGGATTTCGTGAACCAGCCATTTAAGAAATATGAAAGGGGACTCTTTGAGTGCAAAGGAGAGACCAAAAGTAATAAAGACAAGAAAGAATCAGTGAAAATCTCCAGAAACAATAACAAATCAAGTAATAAAATGGCACACAAAAACGTATCTATCAATAATTACGTTGAATGTAAATGGACTAAACACTCCAATCAAAAGACATAGGGTGCCAGAATGGGTTAAAAAAAATAAAATTAAAATTAAATAAATAAATAAAATAAAATAAACCCATCCATATGCTGCCTATAAGAGACTCACTTTAGACCTAAAGACACCTGCAGATTGAAAGTGAGGGGGTAGAGAAACATTTATCATGCAAATGGATGTAAAAAGAAAGATGTAAAAATTGGACAAACCAGGTTTTTTGTTCTTGTTTTTATCCTTCTTTGGTATCAGGGTAGTACTGGCCTCATGGAATTATTTTGAATGTGTTCTCTATTCCATCATATGTAAGATTTTGATAAAGATTACCATTAATTAAATGTTTATTAGAATTCACCAATGAACCCATGTAGTCTTGGGCTGTTCTTTGCTGGGAGATTTTTGATTCCTAATACAACATTCGTTCTTGTTATTGATCTAAGATAATTTCCCACATCTTGGATTCAAGATTCATGATTCAATCTTGATAAATTATGTATTTTTAGGAATTGTCTGGGTTTTTTCCTAAGTATCTGATTTGTTATTATATAATTATTTACAGTAATGTTATCATACTATGTTATTTTTGTGGTTATCTGTTGTATTGTTTTCTCTTCCATTTCTCATTTTGGTTTTTGAATCTTTTCTCTTTTTTTCTTAGTTAATGTAGGTAAAGCATTACCAATTTTATTTTTTTTTAAACTGGTGATTACTTTCAATATTATGTTATTGTTTATTCTGGTCCCTATTTATTTCTGATTCTTCTTTGTTATTCTTTTTCCCTGATAAATTTCAGCTAAGTTCCTTCTTTTTCTAGGTCCTTATGATGTAATGTTGTTTATATTAAATTTTTATCTTAATATAAGCATTTATAGCATAAATTTCTAACATTTGCTTCTGCTGCATCCCATAGATTTGAGAATAATGTGTTTTCTTTTTCTCTTATTTTGAGGCATTTTTTGATTTGCCATTTTATTTCTTATCCGGCTCATTGCTGGTGCAGTAGTGTACTGTTTAATATTTACAAATTAAATATTTAATATTTATTTACATTGTTGATTGTTCAGTATGTTTTTGTTGATCTTTAGTTTTGTACGATTGTGGTTGGAAAATACAATTGGTATGATTTCAGTCTTCTTAAATTTGTAATATCTGTTATTTCTCTTTGTATGTGATTTAACCAGAGGATTCTTCTTTGTGTACATGAAGAAAATGCATATTCTTTCTATTTTTCTTGGATAGAATGTTTTATACTTATCTTTTAGAACCATCTATTCTGAAGTATGCCTCAAGTAAAAAATGTTCTTGTTGAAAAAAATTACTTTAACTGAGGGTACTCACTCAAAACATATCCGAGGGGAGGTGGGTAGGGGGATAGGTGAAATAAGTGAAGGAGATTAAGAGTACACTCATCATGATGATCACTGAATAATGATGTATAGAATTATTGAATCACTATATTGTATGCCTGAAACTTACATAACACTGTATGTTAACTATACTGACATTAAAATAAAAAACTTAATAAAAAAGTGTTTTTAATTTTTAAAAAAGTAAATGGACAGAAAATATATATACCATACAAATAGTAACCATAAGAAGAGTGGAGTGGAATTACTTGCAGATAAAACAGAATTCAAGACAAAGATCATTATCAATGATAAAGACATTTTATAATGATAAAGGAATTTGTTGTTAGGAAGTTAAGTCTTATAACAGAGTTTTAAAATATATTAATTAAAAATTGATAGAAATAAAGGGAGAGATATTCAATTCCATAATTATAGCTTGAGATTTTAACATGCCTTATTGATAGAACAACTAGACAAAAAAAAAAAAAAAAATCAGTAAAGACATAAAGCATCAGAACATTTAAAAAATGATAAAATAAAAATATAACCACAATACCATTCCATATCTAAAATAAATAATTCTTTACTATCATCCTTTTGAACCTGACCTTCCATGAGCTAGTGGACAAAGAGTTTGTCCAGTTTTAAATGTATTTTTTTAATTTTTTTTTTTTTTTTTTTTTTTTTAGACAGAGCATGAGCTGGGGAGGTACAGAGACGGAGGGAGACAGAGTATCTGAAGCTGACTCTACCGACAGCAGAGAGCTCAATGTGGGGCCCAAACTCTTGAACTGTGAAATCATGACCTGAGCTGAAGTCGGACTCTCAGACGACTGAGCCACCCAGATGCCCTGAGATTGCCCAGTTTTATTCTGCAACTTAAAATCCTATCAGTGGTTGAAGTAAAACTTAAATTAAATCCAACTGATTCCAGACAAGAAGTACAGTGCATAAGAAAAGAGTTTTATATCAGATGCACCTTTGCCAATAAACGGTGATCAATTGTGGACCATCAAAGAAGCAGTTATTGTTACCTATACTCGTATAATGCTAAGGAGGAAAAGGTGCTAGTGAGAAAACATCTCCCAGGAATAATCCATGACTGCTACACCTTCATAATTCTACAGTATGTGCAGAGATTTCCCATATGGACTTGACATGCGAAAGAAAAATGCTGCTTGGTTTGGGAGATAGTATCTTGGAGAGAAATGTAATAGAGAGCTTTCTGGGGCTCAACAAATTCATCATGTACTAACAATTTCAGATAACATGAAATGCTGCCTTCCAAGGAAAACCATGAAGTATTGCCAGTGAACTTAAAGTCTAAAATAGGGAATTGCCAAGTCTTGGGATGAAACATGTAAATTTATTTCTTCACCATGAAGGTGGTTACTGGGAAAGCTAAAGGAAGATGCTGGAGAAACTGACCATGACTTTTGATTGATGGGTCCTGATTTTCTCCCTCATGATTTAAAATGGGTTGTTTTGTTTTGTTTTGTTTTTGTTTATAAAATTTTTAATGTTTATTTTTCAGAGACAGAGCATGAGCAGGGGAGGGGAAGAGAGAGATGGAGACACAGAATCCAAAGCAGGCTCCAGGCTCTGAGCTGTCAGCACAGAGCCTGACATGGAGCTCAGACTTACGAACTGTGAGATCATGACCTGAGCCGAAGTCAGACACTAATCCAACTGAGCCACTCAGGCACCCCTAAAATGGGTTTTTTAAAGAAAAATGGAATATATGACAAAGACTTGGAAGAACATATTTGGTGGAAGATTTATTATTTGCATGGCCAAAAAAATAATGAGGGGACAGGGTGCTTGAAAGTGAAGTTTATAGGTGACAAAATTCTTTCAATGAAATTATAAAACAGTACTCTATGAAAGACAACTAAATGATGTAACATATAAGACTGAGCTACTTGAAGTTAAAGACCAGACATTCATTTTTATATCCCTTGTATCTTATAAAGCACTTGAACCAGGTGTGTTTGTATCAGTGAGGATTAGATACCGCTGCAAATAACAGAAAAAACAAAAATATCAAGACATGACTTTATTTCTAAGTTATAAGAAAGAGTCCTGAAGATGGACACTTGAGAGGTCACATGAGAGCTCTGTAAAGTTATCATGGGTCCAAACTTGTCCATCTCACTGCTCTACTATCCTTAGCATAACCCTTGTGCTCATGGTCCAAGATTACTGCCGGAGCACCAGCTATCATATCTACATTCCAAGCAGCAAAATGGAGGAAAAAGAAGTCTGGACTCCTTTTTTTTTTTTTTTTTTTTAATGTTTATTTATTTTTGACAGAGAGAGAAACAGAGCATGAGTGGGGGAGAGGCATAGAGAGAGGGAAACACAGAATCCGAAGCAGGCTTCAGGCTCTGAGATATCAGCACAGAGCCCTATGTGGGGCTCGAACTCACAGACCATGAGATCATGACCTGAGCAGAAGTCAGACACTTAACCAACTGAGCCACTCAAGTGCCCCGGGTTGCTGCTTTTAAAGAAATCTTTTAGGAACACTCACATATCACTGAGTAGAACATATTCACTTGGCCACACCTGCATGCATGGGAGTTTGGGAAATGTAATGTTTTACCTGGGGCCATGTGCCAAACTAAAGGAAAAGGGAAAGATAGTGGGAAGTAGTTCTCAGTTTAGCATGGAACTCAATATAGACCTTTATTCTATATCAATAGGAAAGAGAAAATTATCAGATCCAACTACAATAATATTAAAATAGTAACTATGATTTACTGAGCTAGATGCTTTAGTTCATCTTGGGCAATGAACACCACAGCCATGAGGCTATAGATACTATTTAGCCTAATTTTACAGATAAGACAACTGAGTTTCAGAGAAGTTGAGCAACTTGCTGAAGGTCACACAGCTATGGAAAAGCCATGATATAAACCAAGGTCTACCTGGTTCCAAAGTCTGTTCTGTAAAAATCTTTGCTCCTTGATATGGTTCGTGTACCAGCAGCCTCGGAATTACCTGGAATCTTGCCCCCCCACCCCCGCCAAAAAAAAAAAAAAAAAGCAAACAAACAAAAAATAGAATTTTTGGACCCCACCCTAAACTGCCAAATGCAGATCTGCAATTTAACAAGTTCCTGAACTGTAAATCTATTAAAGTTGGACAAGCATCATTCCCTGCCATTCTGCCATAAATATATCAGACCTCACTGATAATAAAGTTCGCCTTTATTCTTTAGGGAAAGAATTTCAGTCAGTTATATTTTAGTGTGAGTTTATATAATAATGTTAATTCCTCACATAGGATTAGCAGATAGGGGAATAATTTCCAAATAACATGGAAATTACATTAGTTCAAATATGATTCCTTTCCCCAGCACATTAACTTTTTGCCCCCATCAAGTTAATGCAAAGCAATTAATACAGTTGAGCACCTAGCCACAGAAAGCACAAGACTGTACATCACTCCCAATCACTTCAAGTCAGTACTTGGCTCAGTTTAGCCACATGCTGTGTCTCTAAAGTGCTTACTGCTGGAGTTTCCTTTATCTCTGTGCATTTTGTCCTTGCCTCTTAACTTAGCAGCTCCCACCTTCCCTTTCACCCCTTCCATCAAGCCACCTTCCCCTTCTTTTTAGGAAAAGTACTCTATTTACTAGGTTACGTCTTTGATGAATGGTAACTTAGTATGTCTTTTTTAAGTTTGCAAGGATTTTTCATTAAGATGTTAACATTTTTGATAGTTGTATAGGATTTAAGAGACCTACCCAGCTGAATTTTCTTCCAGTTTGCCCTATTATTTTTAGTAAGCAGTTTTGCTAAATGAAAGGAACAAAGTATATAGTGTTACAACAACACAAATGCCCACATTCTGCAATGATTAGAGGGGTTCAGAAGAAACACTATCCATCTACTTTTGGATAAATACCCGTTATTCTCAAAGGTGCAGCACAATGCACAGAAGAGATGATGGGCTTGAAGACAGAAGAAATGCATTAAAATAGTCACTGACAAAAATCCCCAGCTAAAGAGTTAAAACTGCTCTCGGCATTGAAATGCAGTTAGTATGATGAAAGTTTCTGAGACAAGTCCAAGTGATTAGCATAGGCCCCTACCCAGCTTCTGCTTTTGCAGCTTCACCTGGTCTCAACCTCAGTTCTTGACAAACTCACAGTCTCACCTGGCCCACAGACCTATAGCATCCCTGGGCCTGCTCGCCTCTGGTGATTTTTCTTTGCTGACACCTACCTGTCTGATCAGATCTTTTGTACACTTGGACAGAGAGATTTGCAGTCCCTCTCCAGTGTATGATACTGACTCAAACCCATATGCTCAAAGCATGGGGCTGTGAATGAAATCTACCATTTATGTGGCTCACAAAGCTCTCTCTGACACACACCCCATTACCCAGTCATTTACTTAATACCTCAGCACATTAAGAATTAATATTTCCATGTTTTGTCCTCAATCTGATATAATTTCTTATGTCTTCTTATATAATTTCTATGTCTCTTTATAATATTTTTGACTATGGTTGTCCTTAAAATGCATTCCCGCTTTGGGGCGCATGGGTGGCTCAGTCGGTTGAGCGGCCGACTTCGGCTCAGGTCATGATCTCGCGGTCCGTGAGTTCGAGCCCCGCGTCGGGCTCTGTGCTGACAGCTCAGACCCTGGAGCCTGTTTCAGATTCTGTGTCTCCCTCTCTCTGACCCTCCCCCGTTCATGCTCTGTCTCTCTCTGTCTCAAAAATAAATAAACGTTAAAAAAAAAATGCATTCCCGCTTTGATCAAAATATTAAAGTCCCTTCTATTTCTAAATGTTTTTAAGCTTATTTATTTTGAGAGAGAGGGAGAAAGAGAGTGTGCACACACAGTGGGAAAGGGCAGAGAGGAAAGACAGAATCCCAAGCAGGCTCCGCACCGTTAGCACAGAACTGGAGGCAGGGCTCAAATTCACAAACCAAGTGATCCTGACCTGAGCCAAGATCAAGAGGCAGACACTTAACCAACTGTGCCACCCAGGTGCCCCTCCAGTCCCTTTTAAAGATAAAATGGATATTGTTGACATTAGAGGAAAAGCCAGAATATACGATTGTTTTCCCAGTTACTTTCTGTCCATTTCTCTGCTTAGTCCAGAATCTTAACGAGGCTATTCACTCTAGATTTTCTTAAATAAAGTTTAGAACTTTCATGCAACAAATATTTTATACTTTGATTTTTTTTATTTAAATAAAATTTTTAAAAATTCTGGTGCCACATGCTCAATACTCACCCATTACTAACATTGAAATACTCCTGAACATCTATCCATTTGCCTTATATCTCTCCTAATCGAATGCCTCCTACTTACCAAATATAGTTTTTTAAATTTTTTTTTTATTTTTTTTAATGTTTATTTATTTTTGAGACAGAGAGAGACAGAGCATGAACGGGGGAGGGTCAGAGAGAGAGGGAGACACAGAATCGGAAGCAGGCTCCAGGCTCTGAGCCATCAGCCCAGAGCCCGACGCGGGGCTCGAACTCACAGATGCGAGATCGTGACCTGAGCTGAAGTCGGACGCTTAACCGACTGAGCCACCCAGGCGCCCCTATATTTTTTATATTATAAAATAACCCTCCTTTTAAAATTTGGCTACTCAAAGGAATAGGTCTACAAAATTGTGTGTAAATCTTAAATGATTACCAATCAGTTGGTAATTTTTCTCTGTAACTATTTTTGTTTCACATTCTCAGTTGTGTGTGTATGCATGTGTTGTGTGTGTATGCATGTGTGTGTGCATGTCATTGTGAAATAAGAAAGAACACAGCTGCTTTCATAAACATATGCAGAACAGTGGCAGCCTCCAGTTCTTCAGACACGGATTGTCCCAAATCACACAAGTCATCAACTGAATAATCAGAAAAGGAAAACAGGATATTTTCAACCAAAGAAGATGAAAGCCGATTTAAATTGGTCCTGTCATGGTTTCAGTCAAACAAATCCACAGTTATTAAAATTAACATGCAGAATCATCAAATAAGTATTGCCAGGTAAAGGAGATAGTGACTGCAGCTAAATTGTATAACAAGAAAAGTTAACTTGACATTCTGGTACAAGGAGATCAATGAATATGTCGATAGGATGGGACTTTAAGCCAGAACAGAACATAAACCTTGGTCAAAAGAATCAAATTCAGCAGATTTAGGTGACTAGGGCTGTATGTGAAGAAACTATATAAAAATCCGTGAAAGGGAAGGTGGGCTTCGGTGGAGATCTAATGAGTAAGTATAAAAATGGTTCAAGAGGAAAGAAGTGATAGTACCTTGGGAATTCAGTACTGGAGGGAAAGTGGGAGCGGAAGAAAAGTGAGAGAAGAGAAGGGGAGAGGGGGAGAGAGAGAGACATTTTCAAATATGGAGTACAAGATGGACACAGTATAGTTAAGAGGGACATTTAAGAGTATCCAGGTATTCTCAATGTTCTTAAAACTTGAGTATCTGATAAATACTTGCCATACCTTGTTATTTCATTGCTCAGAAAGAAGGAACAAGAACAACAGCCACAATTTACTGAGTAATAACTCAGTTCCAAGCATTATGCTACATACTTTGAATATATGATCTCATTTAATTCTTTCAACAATCATGAAAATTATTATCCCCATACAGGCGGTAATTGGTAGGGCCATTTTGTAAAGCCCTCAAATTTTGGGCAAGGAGGGGATTTACTTTACAGTTATAACATTACCCTAAGTAATACAGAAGATCAGGGTAGATTCTCTTGAGGAAATAACTGTGGAACTAAGATTGTGGAAGATTAAGAATTAGACTAAGGGCATGGTCTCATGGTTTGTGAGTTCGAGCCCCATGTCTGGCTCTGTGCTGACAGCACTGTTTAACTAAATAAACATTAAAAAAAAAAAACAAAAAAAAGACTGGGGGTGGGGGGTGGAAATACAAGACTATTCTAAGCACAAGGAACAGCCAGTGCAAAATTCTTGAGGCAGGAGTACTCATAGTGCATTTGATGATTTTAAAAGTGGAGTGACTGGAGCACAGTGCAGGGGGGCAGGGGTGGTAAAGCAAGGAAGCTGGAGCAGGAGACAGGGGCTACATCAAGTATTCTGGGTAATAGCCTAAAAGCTATGGAAGAGTTTTTAAAGGGGAGGGGATTGTTCACACGTGTTTTGCAAAGGTTCTTTTGGCTGCATTGCAAGGAATTGATTAATTGAAGAACGAGAGTGGAAGAGGAGAGACCAGTTAAAGTAGCCAATGAGAGAATAGAAACTTGGTGAAATGGACAACAAACAAAAACAGAACAAAACTAACCTTTATATAACCTTCCTCCATCTGCCCTGTGTCAGTGTATGGCTACCCAGTCTAGACCATATAATCCTTATAAGTTCCAAACCAGAGGAATCATCTTTGCAACTCCCTCTACCACAACTCCATAAGGAATCCGTTACCATTTCCTATTGGTTTTATTTCCTTAAAAACAAAACAAAACACACACACACGAACACAAATTACTGGTCATTTACTCTAGTCCTCTCCAATATGCCTGGATGGTCTTTCTAAAATGCAGAATCCTCCATCAGTGTCCATATACATGACTTTCGTTTTTTTTCTCTTCTGTCCTTAGTTTGTTCTCTACTGCCACAGGACTTTTGTACATGCTGTTCTCTCTTCCTGGGACTCAACCTCCACATCCCAGCTGCAAAATTCCTCAAGAAAGACCTCTCTTCCACTCCCAACTGCCCTACTTTTGGGTCTCCTTGTATATTTGACTTTTTTTGTGCCACAGGAATGTCTAAAAATTTAAAAATCCCTCCCTAGCTATACTGAAAGCTTCATGGAGGCAGGTTCTATCTCTGTTGTACCCCAACTATCTATAAATCTAGGTTGACTGAACCCTTAGATTTTATGGAGCTTGTTTAAGGGTTTTATGTTACTTTCGTCGCTACAGAGCCATTAAAATGAGTTTTTGTGTCGTGGCAAACAACGATAGCTCTTCCCTCTAAGACAAGTGCAAGAATAAAGGTAAAAGCCAGGGAGGGATTCACTTCCCTGGCAAGCACTGCGCGTGCGCTATCTGCCAGGTTCTCAACTCTTGAAGACGCTCTGGCCAGAAAATCACCTTAGCGCCTGCTTAGTTCGGGGCTGCACAACCAGAGGGCGGGGTCCAAAGAGGAGGAAATGGTCACTGCGCCTGCGTCCGCTCCTTCTGGGTCCTAGGCTGGCTGCGCAGGCGCATATGTACCATTTTGACCGTAAACATCCTGCCGATTTGAACCGAGGATTTGGGCGGCAGGAAGAGCCGCGGCGTAACGGCAGCCATCTTGTTTGTTTGAGTGAATCGGAAAGGAGGCGGTGGCTGTGGCGGCGGCGGGAGCTGCTCCGAAGCTACACCTCACAGGGGCTCCCCCCCCTTTCCCCGCCCCCTCCCCCGACCCTTTTCCCCTCCCCAGGCCACCCAGCCCGCCCAGCTCCCGGCGGAGTACAAGGTAAGATACTCGGCCGGCCCCTCTTATCCTCCGGCTCCCTCCCCCTACCCCTTCCCTGCCGTCCTGCCGCCTAGGAGCCCGGCTCGGGGAGGGGGGGTGGGGGGGGGAGCGAGGGAGGAAAGCACTCGCCGTATCCCGGGACGGTGGCCGTGCTGCCACCCTCCGAGCCCTGGAACGGCAGCGCCGCCTGCCCAGGCCGCTTTCCCCGGGCCCGCCCTCGGCCAGGACCCGCGCAACCTGGGCCCGCATTATCGCTTGTCTGGTAACAAATGGTTCTGGTCCGTTCCAAGGCCGAAAAAGCCGTTACTCCTCCAGTCCCTCGGGAGCCACGTCTCCCGGAGGAGGCAGAGGAAACCTTGGGTCCTGGAGGGAAAGGAGGAGGTTTGAACGAGCCCGCTCTGGGACTGGGCCGCCTACTCGGGCAAAAATGGCTGTCTAGGAAGACGCGGGACGCGGGGCGGGCGGCGGCGGCGGGTCGGCGCCCGCGGTGGCAGCTCGGTGGGGCAGCAACCGTCTGCCGAGCTTGGGTGCGGGGGGTCGGAGACGTGCGGACACTGCCCTCGCGGGCGCTGTGGACTCATCGCACGGCGACGGGCCCCTCGCCAGGGATTGCTGCTGCTCCCCCTCCCCTTTTTTTAAGGAAATATTTTACGTTGGGAATATTACACACTGGACAGACCAATAGAAAACGAGACCAAGGGAAGTTGCTTCTGATTCTTAGGAAATTAGCATAATTGGTCCCCCCCCACCCTACTTTTCTAATGATTAGGGATATTGAGTGTTTTGATAATTGATGTAGAGACGCTTTGGGAAGGTGGTTTCTGACAAATGCTTGAAGTCTTTCTCCTTTCTGAGAAAGTCTTTGCGATTGATCTGCTGTGATAGAGTGGGGTGACACTATCTACTTGTGGTGCCAGACCTAGCGGCATTCTTTCAAATTTGGAAGAAGGAAACGCTGGAGGGTTTGTCTGCCCACCCTATGATTGTAACGCTGTCTTAAGGGTGCAAAACCGCGCTAGTGCTTTTAATGATTTCTGGTAAAGGCTTATGTCTGTCAGCTTTCTTTGCAAGCGAAGTTTAATATTTGCTCTCATAATGCTGTTTAGAATCATCACTGAAATCCAGAAAAAAATTCTTTTTAAAAATGAATGCAAATGCCAATGAGCTGTGTGAATCGGCAGAATTTTAGAGACGGGCTGGAGAAGCTTTCCTAAGTTGTAGAGTCTTTAAATTTATTTTTGTTTTTAATGTTGGAGGCAATTTACAATTATTTTTAGAAAGACACTGATGAGGACATATACCGTAACCAGTGATTAAATTATTTAACAGTTCGTAAATTGTTGAGGTGACAGCAGTGCATAACTAATGGACATGGTGCTTTTCATAAACAAGTCAGAATTACATTGGTAAAGAGTAACCTTAATAACTTTTTTGTTTATAAAGACGACACATTAGTACACTCTACACTTGTTTTTCACTTAGAGTGGTAGGTTTAAAGTATTCTGAAAAAATTTTATCTTTCATAGTTTGGTGCAGAAGGGAAATTTCTAATGTTTAAAAAATAAAGGTTTTGTGTATTTTGTTTAAATGTTGTGATGTCAGATTGTTAGGCATGATCATGCTTTTTATTTTCTGCTGTGAGATTTTTTTCAAATTTGTTTATTTACATCCCGGTAGGATTGTGCTAGTTTGCTGTTCTGTTTCATTCTCATCCTTTTTGGTTAACATCCTCATTTTATAGATGTGAAAGCTAAGACTCAGTTAAATAACTTTTAACCATTACAGAACAACTCAGGAGGGAGCTGAATTTGAATCTAGGACCTTTTGATTGTAAAATTGTTGTTCAAAGAATGTTAGTAGCAGAAGGGTGGGGAGCTCTAGTGTGCAGGGTTGGAAATAACTTCTGTTCCTGAGGCAGCCCCCAAACCTCCAGAGATCATCACATTCTTATCTGAGTTTTAGGTATAGATGTTTTCCAAGGTTAGTAAATCACTGAATTTCAACCTTCCAGGTTTTTATAGTTTGTGAAAATGAACCACACAGACTAAGCAGCTTAACTTGTTAATGGCAAAGCAGGATTGTGTCTTGACTTGCAATGTAATAGTTTTTACTTTGGGTGATATTTGTGTATGTTCCAAGTTAAAGTCGAACAGTACAAAAAGATAGGTGTCACTTTCCCAGCAGACCCGCTTTCCAAAGGTAACCAGTGTCATCAGTTTATTTGTACACCACAGATAATTTATGTAAGTGCATGAAATATATCTTACAGAGAGAGCCTTCCTTTAAAGAATACATATATGTATACCATTGTTTAAGTCTGCATGGAATTCTGTTATATGGCTGTATTAATTTGTTAAAAGTCACTAATTAGCAGCCAGGTAAATTATTTCTAATGTTTTGCTGTTAAAAGACATGCTGGCAAGGCAACACAGTGTTGCGTTAGAGGTGTGAGCTCTGAAATTCAAGTTTCACTTGCATTAAATGCTAATGACCTTGGTACATTGTCCATTTTCTCTGTTTCCTCATCTGTAAAATGGGCTGGTACTTACCTCATGACTGTCATTAAAAGGATGGACACATCAGTTTTTAACCTTTTTTGTTGTTATTATATATCTCAAGGTATGCCATTGGCATTATTACTGGAAGTGCAGTTTCTATTTCGAGTGTTTGAGATTTTCATAAGATGTTGGCAGATTGCCCTTAAAAGAGGTTATCCCAATTTATACAACCATTGTCCTGCCCTGCTTTCTAACAGATGAGTGAAATATCATAATGACTAATATCATGGTAGAAACATTGTATCTACATTGTAGAAACAAGGCTGTAATTTGCCTTTTTTTGTAAGATCATAAATTGTCATTTTTTCCATTTCTAAATATGTTCAAAAATACTGATTTGTCATTTCACTTTAGACTTAAATTACTTTTTAGGCTATATTGAAAAAAGTTGGCTGCTTTAGAAAAAAATGAGAAATCCTGAAATTGCGTAAGCTATCCTCTCAGAGCAAATACAGGCTTTATGCTAAGATCTTTTACAAAGGATTAACAGACTTAGAATTTTCAACATTTACAGAGATTAATCAACTTTTTTTTTAATTAAAGTATGCTAATACTAAGAAAAAAGATTGTTCAAAAGATTGTACTTTATTTAGATATAAGCCAGTTGTTGATCTACCACTGTGCTTCAGACGTCCTATAGTTATTAGGGTGATTTCCTCTTGCTAATTGTTTCCCAGAATAACTTTCGCACCACTTTGCTTTAGTTACCCCATCCCATGCCAAGAAAGCATCTATTTAGGAATCTTTGCCTCCACATAACTGGGATATTTTAGGCATGGTACTCTGACTAGCAGCTTAAGTCCTGGCCATGAGTTACTGACACCTGTTGAAAAGTGCCAGTAGTTTTAATTTCTAAAATTTCCAGAATTTTTTACATATGTCAATTATGAGATCACTTGGTGTATCTCATTTCCTTATTCATTAAGCACGTATTTAGTAGTTGTTATGCAGCAGGCAGTATTCTAAAATCTAAATATTAAGGAGATATTTGTTTGGAATACAGCTATCTTCTATAGTGAAAATTGGGACTTCTTGTGTATGACAGCAACTGTATTTCTAAGAACACATTGCCATATTGGATTTCTACAAAATCCTGTAGACTTTATTTATAGCGCTGTAGAGGCAGCTTAATTTTCAGGCTAACAAACATTAAGGCTTAAAGTAAAAGCATTGCTTTGCAACATAGGCTCTCTTTGATTATGGGAAGCCTATTTGGAAATATAAAATACTGCTGAGCAGGATATAAGATACACTTGAGGAGTTAGTGTTTAATTCTGTCGTAGAGTGTTTAATCTGAATTCTTCCTACTTTTCACATTCCTTAGTCACATTTAAGAGAGTTCACAACATTGGGCAGTTGATGAAGCCTGTTTTTGTTTTTTGTTTTTTGTTTTCTTTTGAAACAGTTTTCCTAGTGTGAATTAATAATGATCCTCTGGACACATCTGGTTCAGCGATTGAAAATTTCAGGACCCTTTGCCATTAAGTAATAGAAAAATGGAAAGGAGGCAAACCTGACTGAATTACTCTTGCACCACCACCCTCTACCCTTTCAAACTTTTTTGACAGGCATGAAATCTCTTGCCTATAATATGTTTAACTAATATATATTTCCTGTACAACACTGGAAAGAATGGATACAGTTGTTAATTCAAAATACAATAAGCAAAATTCTCATTATAAAATTTACAGATTCTCATTTTAAAATTTACAGTCTCTGCAAAAACTTGAAAATTTGGAGTTAACTTACTCTGGATATTTTTTTTAAGCTAATTCTAAATTTTACATTCCCACTGGCAGTGTATAAGAGGTGAAGCTTCTCTGTGTCCTCACCCACCTTTGATGTTGCTATTATTTTTTATTTTACATTTTAATAATGTGCAGTAATATCTCGTGGGTCTAAATTTGCATTTTCTTAATGACTAGTGATGTTGAACATCTTTTCTGGTTCTTATTTACCTTTGGTATATCCTTTTCTGTGAAATTTCTCTTCATTTCTTTTGCCCATTTTCAAATTAGATTTTTTAAAGTTTATTTTGAGAGAGAGTCCTTGAGTGCACATGTGCAAGTGGGGGAGGGGCAAAGAGAGGGGGAGAGAATCTCAAGCAGGCTCCAGGGTGTCAGTGCAGAGCCTATGCGGGGCTCCAACTCCGGAAACTCTGAGATCATGACCTGAGCCGAAACCAAGAGTCAGACGCTTAACTGACTGAGCCACCCAGGCACCTATCTAATTAGATTTTTTTACTTGTGTTTTTAGAATTCTTTATTCTGGATCTAGGTTCCTGTCAGATATGTCATTTTCAATTTTTTCCCCATTTTGTATCTTTGCATTCTCAGTGAACTCTTTTATATAACAAAATTTCTTAATTTGATAAAGGCCAATTTATTACCTTTTTTTCCTTTATGGGACATGTTTTTGGTGTCCTGTCTAAAAATTCTTCCCAAGGTTTAGGTACTAAAGGTTTTCCCCTCTGGTTTTTTCTAAAAATTTTATAGTTTTACATTTAAGTCTGTGATTTATTTTAAATTACTTTTTTTTTTAAGCTTACTTATTTTGAGAGGGACAGCAGGGGCAGAGAGAGAGTCTAGAGAATCCCAAGCAGTCTCTGCATAGCCAGCTTGCAGTCACATGCAGAGCCCAGTGCGGGGGTCAGACCCATGAAACCATGAGATCATGACCTGAGCCAAAATCGAGCATTGGACCTCAGCCAACTGAGCCACCCAGGCACCCCTGAATTACTGTTTATATAATGCATGAGGTTTGGATCAAGATTCATATTTTGTGGATGATATCCAATCACCATTTGCTGAAAAGACTGTCCTTTCCCCTTTGTCAAGCTTCCTCATCTTTGTGAAAAATCAGTTGGAGTTATTTATGTGGATTTATTTCTGGGTTTCTGTCTTGTTTCATTGGTGTGTGTGTGTGTGTGTGTGTGTGTGTGTGTGTGTGTGTGTGTGTGTGTTTTCTGCCACACAATGTTGACTATTGTAGCTGTTAGGTAAATCTCGAAATTGGTTAGACAAATTCATCCCACTGTATTCTTTTTTAAAAAAGTAGTTTTAGCTATTCTCGTTCCTTTGCCTTTTCCAAAGAAATGTTACAAAAATCTTGTCAATGGCTATAAAAAAAAAAAACTCAAAAGAATTTCAATAGGCATGATGTTAAAGTTTCTTTTGAAACTAAACATACAGGGGCACCTGGGTGGCTCAGTTCAGCATCCTGCTCTTGATTTCAGCTCAGGTCATTGATCTCATAGTTCCGGGGATCAAGCCCCACATTGGGCTCTGTGCTGACATCCTGGAGCCTGCTTGGGATTGTCTCTCTCCTTCTCTCTCTGCCCATGTCCTGCTTGCATGCACATGCATGTGCTCTCTCAAAATAAACATGAAAAAAATAAACATACACTTGTCGTGCTACCCAGCAATCATACTTCAGGACTTTTGCCCCAGAGAAATGAAAACTCTGTTCACCAAAAGTCTATATACACAGGTGTTTATAGCAGCTTTATTTGAAACAGCCTCAAACTGGAAACAACCAAATGTCCTTCGATAGGTGATTGACAAAGCAAATAGTGGTGTACCTCTCTATCCCATGGAATGCTACTCAGTGATCAAAAGGAACATACTATTGATAACTGGCAACAACTTGGGTGGATCTCAAAAAGAGTGTTAGACTGCTGAATCCAAAAAGTCACATACTGTATGATTCTACTTATATGACCTTCTCAAAATGACCAAATTAGAGATGAAGAACAGAGTGGTGGTTGCTGGGACTTAGGAATGGTAGAGAGGAAGGAATGGGGGTGACAATTAAAAAGGATAGAGAGGAAGAGCTTTGTGTTGATGAACTAGTTTTGTATCTTATTCACTTGCAGTGGTGGTTACACAAATCTGCACATGTGATAAAATGGCATAGAACTATACATACACTTGCACCAATGTCAGTGTCCTGGTTTTGATACTGTATGTGAGATGTCACCATTGGGGGAAACTGGTTAAAGGGTAAGTGGGACCTCTCTACTATTTCTGGGACTCCTGTGAACCTATAATTATTTCAAGAGAAAAAATGTTATAAAAATGTTTATGTACTTTTCATGTGCTATGGGTGTGCTTGAGTTTATTTCTGTAAAAACATGACTTGTATATCGTATTGTAGTCGTAGACATTTTAAAGAAATTCATCTGGCGAAATAGATTTTTTTAATCTTCTATGTAAGGGTAAATAAATAAAGGAAATAACACAGGAAATGAAGGAAACATACACAGTTAATGTACTCTATAAACTGGATTTTTTAGGGTGCCTTTTTTTTCCTTCTATATCAACACATAGCTTGCTAAAAGAAAAATGTGTACTTGTATTTCCACTAAGACTATTTCAGTCATAAGATAAATGTTACGCTGTATCATTGTCCTGATACAATGTCCTGTTAGTGTTTAAATTATAATTGGACAAGTGCTTTTCAAGTTCTTGAGTTGGAAAAACTATATATATAATGCTTGTTTAAGCCTCAGCTTTTCTAAACTACTCACCTGTAAAGGTGGACCAACCCACCTACTTTTATCTGGTACAATATGAAATACTTGTTAGCACAGTACTTGTCATGAGGTAGCAATTATCCTATAAAGCATCTAGCTGAGAATCCATTGTTAATGGGGTTCTAAAAATGTAAATTTACACACTGTTTAATATCTGTTCCTGAGTATTCTTGGACATACTTTTCTTGCAATAAAGAATTTTTTTTTTTTTTTTTTTTTTTTTTTTTTTTGCCAGAGGCAGACTCTTTTCCACAAGTTAGTGATCAGGGTAGGAATGGAATGAACACTTGATGGAACTTCAAAATGGAAAAGAGTTTTCTGGTGACAATTTTTACTTTAAAAAAAAATGGCCCTTTTATTTTGGGTATGAAAATGATTTGACTCTTTTGTCCCTTTTCTCTTCAGCTGCTATTTTGGGGTCTTTTTCTTGCCCTCTCAAAACTAACACAGTAGATTGTTTTCATAAATGTATATACTGTACTTTGTTCCACCTTTCATGATTCCATATTTAAAAGAATAGGAAACTTTTATTTTCATATTTCTTCTATGTCTTGATAAATGTTTGTTTTCATATGGTAGTTATATTAACTTTTTTTCCCTTTCAGATTTCCTCCTGTTTCATAATCAGCCGGAACAATGTTCTACGCACATTTTGTTCTCAGTAAGAGAGGGCCTCTGGCCAAAATTTGGCTAGCGGCCCATTGGGATAAGAAGCTAACCAAAGCCCATGTGTTTGAGTGTAATTTAGAGAGCAGTGTGGAGAGTATCATCTCACCAAAGGTATGTTTGTTGTTGATATTTTTATTCACTTTGTAGATTGTTTATTGATATGTGAAACAATTCTGTAAAACAGCTTTTTAGGTTTACGTCTTCTTTGGAGGCAAAGAAAAATTTCTAGATTACCCAGAGTTCCAGTTTGGTATGCTATTCCCTTTAAAAATTCTGTAAGTGCACAGATCTTTTCATTTGCCTGTTTTCATGGTAGATCAGCGTGAGATCAGGCACTACCCAAATATATTTCTAGATGTTTTTGTACTTAAACATGTGTATAGGTGTTTCTAATTTGGGAATTTATAAAATATTCAAAATAAGGACCCTTTAATTAGAAACTGTTGTAGGGATCAGATCTAATTATTGTAGCCATCTAGTAAATAGTATCCATAACTCTTGTACCTCCTCAGCTCCACAGGCCTACTTGCTGTTTCTTAAAGATATCAAGCTTTTTCCCTGTCTCAGAACTTTTATACTTGCTGTGCTCTTCCCCTAAATATTTAATTATTGTGTGTCTCCCACTAGTATGGAAGCCTCATGAATGTCCTTACCTTATCTGCCTTGTTTACAGCTCTGTTCCTAGAGGAGCTTTTATTAACATCCTGTGAAACTGTTCTGAGGCAGTGGTTTTCACCCTTGGATTTCACAAACAGTGTAACTAGAAATAATCCATGTTTTTTTGTGTTGCCAAGAAAGGACCTTTACAACATACACAATTACGTGTATTAACATCATTAACACTTTGTTGAGATAACGTTGACTTCAAAATGTATAAGGACTAATCTCAAAGGAAAAGTCCTTAAATATGATACAACACACACACACACACGTTATGTCTGTGTTTTAAAGGTCCTTTTGTGGACCTTGTATTAACCCATATGCGCTCTAGTTGTCCTGTCGAGAAAATAGTCCAGATACAGCTGTCTGGACCGCATTGAGAGCTACTCTTAGAATTGGCAGTTTGGATGATGCTGGCTGCCATGATGTGTTAAATAAATAAGGGTAGTTCTTTATTGCTGAAGAAGCAAGGGGATCTCAGATGAATAAAGCTGGGATCTAGAAAAGACTTGTTCAGAAAAGTCGTGTGGGAGAGGATATGTTTTAGGAGAGAAAAGTGAAAGTTTATATGTGTAATGAGAGCTAAATTACAGAGTTTCCACTTGTCTACAGAATTTTGGCTGGTTTTAGAGTTAAATTTGGTGGCATTTATTGGTTTTAAGGAAATTTCTATCATATTATTTCTAAGATGTAAAGTGAAAAATTATAAAATGAAAAGTTTACTAACAGGGAAATAGGTGACCTCTAGTCCTACCACCTAGAGAAAGTTTTAGTATTTTGGTATGCATTTAAAATGTGTGCATATATTTTACACATAAGCATGTATACACAAACTGCATTATATGTTTTATAACAAGACTACATTCAGGAAAAGCTCTGTTCATAACTTTACCATCATTTTTCATGGTTGCATTGTATAGTGTCATGGTCTCTTATCCACAGAATTTAAATACAAAACATAGAAACAGGTCATTTGTGTATTCGTATGTTCACTGTAGAACTACTAATGTAAATGATTATTGGAAACAGCTTGAACTAGATGATCCTGGGAATGTCTTAATATATGTTGTAATTACCTTAATTCTAAAACACTTTTGGCCCCAAGGATTTAACATAAAAGATTATAGACCTGTAATTCATTGTTTCGATTATACATGATTTATTTTACCAGTGTCTTTTTTAAATAATCTATAATTTTTCCTAATTTTTTGAATTTTACTTCCACTGGTCCTGTACTGTGCAACCATTAAAATTACAAAGATTTTTCTACTTGGTAGGACTACAGGTTTATTTTCCTCTTTTTAAAAAATAACCATTGAATAAACATTGCTTGCAAAATCTTTTGGTCACATCTGTGGACTTTTTGTTGTTGTTATTCATTTTTGAGAAAACACGAACCTGGAAGGGGCAGAGAGAGACAGGGAGACACAGAATCTGAAGCCGGCTCCAGGCTCTGAGCTGTTAGCACAGAGCCAGGCAAGGTACTTGAACTCACAAACCATGAGATCATGACCTGAGCCGAAGTTGGATGCTTAACCAACTGAGCCACCCAGATGCCCCCCCCCCTTTTTTTTTTGACTCAAGATTGTTTACTATGTGAGGTTAGGATACATCAAAACCAGTCTTGGATTTTCATTGATCTTTGGTTCCCATCTGTAAATTTTTCCTTAGTGTTGATGTTTAGGAAGATAAATGATGGGCCAGGTGGTATATTTCTGATATGCATTAATAGTTTGCTCTGTGGGGAGATAGTACCAGTTTGCACTGCTGGTCGAATTGTATGAGAATATGAGGTTTTCTACTTTTTATAGGTATGCTTACTGAGAGAAGTGAATGGAAAAAGGAGAAGTTGAGCTCTTTTCTTGAAATTGATATGTATGACTAATCTTTAACACCCATAAGCAAATATTAAGGGTGATTTGGCTTAAAAGGATAACATTTTTTCATAGTATGTGCAGAGTACTTTGTACACCTTTAGGGACACTACAAAAGAATACAAGATAATCTGATACGTGAAGGTATGTAGCAGTTGCCACAAAGTAAGGCATACAGTTCAAGAATAACGTAAAAAACTGTGGAGGGTGTGAGAAAGAACAACTTACTTTAAAAACCATTTCTAAGTGGGTTTTTTTCAATGTTTATTTTGAGAGAGCATGTGTGAGTGTGGGAGGGGCAGAGCAAAGGAGAGAGAATTCCAGGCAGGCTCAGCCCTGTCAGCCCAGAGCCTGATGTGGGCCTCTGATTCATGAACCTCAGGAACCAAACTGTGAGATCATGACCCGAGTCAAAATCAAGAGTTGGATGCTCAACCAGTTGAGCCACTTAGGCACCCGTCTAAGTGGGTTTTTATGATTGATCTTGTTTTATTTTGATAAGAATATATATTTCCACAGGTGTACTAACTCAAAAATGTCTGTTTGCTCTTGTGCAGTTCTTGTGAGGGATTTTAGAACAAGCGTCAGACATACAGCTCAGTTGTAACCTTGTGGCTTCTGCCCCCTCCCGACACTCCTCTGTTTGAACAGCCACTGGTAACCTCTGTAGAGCTTTCCCTGGGTACATAGCCTGTGTTCCGTATTACACCTATACTCTTAACGTGAGCTAGCTCAACAGCAAAAATGGCCATACTTCATATTACCTACTTCTTTGCTAAACTCTGAACCAAACTCATCCAGAAAGAAATCTTTTGCCCAAACACCACCTTTTTAAAAAGTTTCCAATTCTTTACAAGATAATGGCATGCAGTGGGTTTTAATTTTAAATCCTTCCTCCTTTCTTAGGTAAAGGTGCAGTCAATATTAAATTTTCTAAGACCACATCATAAAAGTAGATTCTTTCCATTAGGAACAGTGTTTTAATTGGGTCTTTTCATATCAAGGATGATAAGTCCTGGATTTGATGACAAATTTTTAATTTTAGATATACTAAGAATAGCAGTAACTTTTATAATTTATGTTGTAAGTCATGTGAAATTGCCATAAAGACAGAGCCTGAGAGTCCTTGTAAATGGAATCCTAGGCTGCTATAGACAGTACATATATAACTGAGAAATACAGTGTTTCATTTTATAAGTAACATAACATTTTATAAGTAACATTTTATAAGTAACATCCTAATTATATTTGAAGCAAATGATTAACAGCTTTGTTTGCTGCCTTAGAATTTGAGATCTGTGGTATGATTTGGAAAATAATCTGGGAAAGTTTGAGTTCATGTTGTCTTGTTCTCAAAAACTTTTCCATATTCTAGCTAGAGGAATTGTGAATCATGCTGTTTAGTTCGGTGTTTACTGTGCTTTCTTTTCCCAACTACTGCATCTCATTCCACACAAGCATTGATTGAGATCTACCTTGAAAGGGAAAAAAAAAAAAAAAACAGGCTGAGGAGTGTATTTTCTTGTAAACAAAAAAAAAAAAAGATGGGTTACCATTACCTTTCAACTGTTATTATGCCTTCCAGTCAACCGATAAACTCAGTGAAAAAGGTCTTAAACAGCGAAGAAATTAACAGTCACTTAATTAGAAGTTTAGAGATAGGAAGATTCAGGTTTAGTTGAGTTCTTTCAATGATGTCATTCATCTAAGGACTCACCAGTCTCCTGTTGGCTTCTTGTTCTTGTACTTACAGCCTCATGACTACAAGCAGCTCCAAACCCCACTGCTCACAACACAGGAGGGAAAAAAGAGAGAGGCGTTCTTCTTATTGGGAAAATCTCTCTCAGAAGCTGACATACTTTATACTTTTTCTTGTTGGTTAAACTGGGTTATGTGCCCACTCAAAAAGCATTAGCAAAGAGGAAAGAGTTCTTCAAGGCTGAGAACATTCACTCCCCGGACAAAATAGAGTTCAGCTAGCTAGCAAGAAGCAATCGCTCTGGATTGGCAAACAAAAGCGCCACACATTCCTTAATGTGCTTATGATGGCAGTCTGTGGGATGCCTTGGTACCTGCTGCATAGCTTCCTTTGTGTCTGTGTTCACTCATGAATTACTGCTAGTCTAGTCCTGGTCCATACAGATACTCGAAATTTATAGGTAAGGCACAAGTAAAATAATTATAGGTGATTTATAAGGTAACTTCAAATAATTAATGATTAAAAGTATGAAGAGAGAAAGTGAAAACTGCCCATCAATTGCACAGAATACAAGCTTTGAAGTATGATTACCTCTAAAACCAAAAAAAATAACTTTGTAAATTAGATTAATGTTTTATTCCTAGGTGAAGATGGCGCTCCGAACATCAGGACATCTCTTACTGGGAGTAGTTCGAATCTATCACAGAAAAGCCAAATATCTCCTTGCAGACTGTAATGAAGCATTCATTAAGATAAAGATGGCTTTTCGGCCAGGTATTGTTGACTTTTTTTTTTTTTTTTTTAACCTTGGATTTTCTCATGCAGTATGAAAAATTGCAAAACCTATATTCTAGTTCCATTTGTTTTGTTCTAATATTAATACAGGGGAACCTTTCAAAAACAGGGCTAGGCTTGGAGAGGCAGTGGTTCAAGGGAAGAAACCCACTTCAGTCGTACATATGGAATTATGGCAGTCACCCCTTTTTAAATGCCTTTTCATTATCTTACATAGAACTGAGTCAGAATTGAAACGTTGAAAGCTGATTGTTACATGAATTTTTTAAATGTAACTTAAGAAAATCTTAGGATTTAAAATTTTTTTCCCAAATAAGTTTAGCATATTCTTAAAATTCACTTTTAACTTGAGACTTTTATTAAACATTCTTTATAGTGTTATGTTGTTTTAGGTAGTGATTGGCTCTAAAACTGGATTCTAGCAACCAAATTTCCATCTGCATAGATAATAATTATGATATTTATCTGACTTCATATGTCATTTTATAATTTTTAAAACAATGATGGAATTTTATTCTAATTAAAATAATGAAGAGATGCCTTATATGGTAGTTTTTACCGATTATGTTTTACTACTTCAATTTATTTTAACATATGAACTGAAATTTTTGAGATCTAAGATTTTATTTAAAAGCAAAATGTTTAGGTAGAGGCTATGGTACTTAAATGATCTCTAACATGTAGATAATTGCATTTTGCTTAAGTAACCATGCTTTTTTATTTTTTCTTATTTAAAGCAATGCGTTTTTAGCATACACTGAAGAATATAAGGAAAACCAAAATAATGTAATCCCACTTACCCTAAAATAACCAACTCCTCTTGATATTTAGGGTGTTCCTTTCCAGTCATTCCCCTTCTTCATAAATGTCATGTTTATGAAGAAAACTGTTATTAATGTTTATTTGTCATGTCCTTTTCAAGACTTACCACCTTAATGCATTATTAGTGCTTTGACTTTTTTTGGAAAGCAAGTAATTTGGCTTATGAGTATAGAAAAACAAAAGTACTTGAGCTTTGGTGGTACTTTGCATACATTATCAATCTTTCGGGACTATAACCTTAGGAGATTATACTGACTTTACCTTCCTCTGATCCCTAGATAACCTGTGATATAACCAGGCCTTCAAGCTTACCATTTCCTTTCCAGGTGTTGTTGACCTACCTGAAGAAAATCGAGAAGCTGCTTACAATGCTATTACCTTACCTGAAGAATTTCATGACTTTGATCAGCCACTGCCTGACTTAGAGTATGTCTCTCCCTCTTTTAATTGTTGACTTGGTCTACATAAACCAAAATAGTATAGTTTTCCATGGAATAGTTTTTTTTTTAACATTTATTTTCAAGAGACAGACACACACAGTGCAAGGGGGGAGGTGCAGAGAAAGGGGGTTACAGAATCGGAAGCAGGCTCCAGGCTCTGAGCTGTCAGTGCAGAGCCCAACGCGGGGCTCGAACCCACCAACAGTGAGATCATGACCTGAGCTGAAGTTGGACGCTCAACCGACTGAGCCACCTAGGCGCCCCTTCCTTGGAATGTTTTGACACCAAATTAACATGAGGCTCAAATGTATAAGCTTTCAATTAGGATAATGTATAAATATGAAACATATAACCTAGAATTGTTTCTTCTGTAAGAAAACCGTACAGATGTCAACTTTAACAAAGCTAAGATAGAATTCACATGTGCTTAGGCCAAAGCTTGTGTAAACAGTTTCCCAGGTTTGTGCTTTACATAAGGATATTAGTAAACATGAACTATTGGTTCATGACTTTTCTCTGGAGGTATATATTAAAGTCATCTATAGTTATCCTCTTTGCCAAGCTAACTTAAAGAGCAAGAAAGGGTCATTGTCACAACATCCAATTGAGAAAGTTGTACAGAGATGACCATTCTAGCATAATATTGTAGTATATTTCTCTTTTCTCAAGTCCCCAAAATCCAGCTGTTACCATGACAGGGAATGTGCCTATAACTTTCCATGTGATTTAGTAGCACAAGTGACAACCAGAAAACTCTTACACTACGCCCCATTTTTTTTTTTGACAAATTTTTCTGCTTTGTAAAATGATCTATGACTCCTAATTCTGATTTATTTTTGTGTGTGTGTGAAATAATGCTAGGTGCTATCTAGCTCCTTTCCTGTTTTCTTTTTCCTCTTAAACTTCCATTTTTAAAAAATTTTTATCATAGAAATTTAACAGCCAAAAATTAGATTAGTATAATGAACCCCATGCACTGTTGTTTAATTTGAATATATTGCCAGTTTTATTTCATATGTATTTCCCCAATTCAACCTCCAACCCACACTGGATTATTTTAAAGACTATAGATCTTCCTTTCTCTGTAAATACTTCAGTATGTATCTCTTTTGAGGTAAGGAATTTTCTTTTTTTTTTTTTTTTAATTTTTTTTTAACATTTAATTTTGAGAGAAAGAGAGAGCAAGCACAAATTGGGAAGAGGCAGAGAGGGAGGGAGACACAGAATCTGAAGCAGGCTCCAGGCTCTGAGCTGTCAGCACAGAGCCCAACGCGGGGCTCGAACCCACAAGCCGTGAGATCGTGACCTGAGCCGAAGTCAGACACTTAACCGACTGAGCCACCCTGGCGCCCCAGGAATTTTCTAAATATATCCATAACAACATCCCACCTTAAAAATACAATATTTCTTTAATGTGATATCCAGTCAGCATTCAAATGTCTCTCGTTGACACATAGGCCCTTTTCCCCCCAGTTTAAGTTAGGGTCTGTACACATTCTGTAAACTGCATTTGGTTGGTATGTTTCGGAAGTCTCTCATGTTTTTATTGGCATTTGCTCAAAAAAAAAACAAAAAAAAAACGGATGTTTTGAAGCATTTACATTCTGAATTTTCCTGATATTCTATGTTGTTTAATGTTACATGTTTTTTATTTAATATTTTTTAAATAATAGAGATTACTTGTTAGAAGAAAGTCTCAGAAAAGCTGGGTAGCTTCAGTGTTCATAACACCTGTAAGTTTCACAACCCTGATGAAAACTCATGCCTGTCTAGACCATGCACTTCTAAGTTTTTCCTCTGTATACTCTATTACCTTATGTAGTGATTTCAGCATATTCTATTTTGCCTGCCGGTCACTTATGATTTTTAAATAAGCATACAAAATAAATTCCAAATCACTGTTAAAATTCTTAAATTGTAGGGGTGCCTGGGTGGCTCAGTCAGTTAAGCATCCCAACTTTAGCTCAGGTCATTCACGATTTCACAGTTCATGGATTCGAGCCCCGCATCGGGCTCTGTGCTGACAGCTCAGAGCCTGGAGCCTGCTTCGGATTCCGTGTCTCCCTCTCTCTCTGCCCCTCCCCCACTCATGCTCTGTCTCTCTCCATCTCTCAAAAATGAATAAACGTTAAAAAAAAAAAAACTGAAAAAGATTCTTTAATTGTATTTAGTATTCTATATTAAGACTTATAAACCATGATAACTTGTGTGCATGTTTTTTCCTTATAGAGAGAATTAGGATTTTATATATATATATATATATATATATATATATATACACACACATATGTATGTATACGTGTTACGGTAAGTCTTGAGACTAAAACGTATTTGAAATTCTTTTAAAGTGACATAGATGTGGCCCAGCAGTTCAGCCTGAACCAGAGTAGAGTGGAAGAAATAACCATGAGAGAAGAAGTTGGGAACATCAGTATTCTACAAGAAAATGATTTTGGTAATAGAGAAACAGATCACTAGACACTAGCTAATGTTAGAATTATGTTGTTGCACTACTAGCAATTTGAAAAAGAAAACCCAGACATATGTTACATTTATGATGACAGAAAAACAAAATTTTATCTCCTGTATTTTCATCAAAAAAAGAATTTGCCTTCCTACCAGTATATGAACCGTCATTTCCATTTATGCACCAAACTTGATTTTGTCTACTCCTGTCCCCCATACACAGTGATAGAACCTATGTATGGATCTGTGTGAAAAGTTTGAATATTGAAGTAATACATTTAATCACTTTGGAACAATTTCATTATGTACCTACTATTCTTTTTGAATAGTGTTTAAAACAAGTTAGCGGAAGTATTTTCTTGATGAAAACACATTGTAACAAAATCTGAGTATTTATGAGACCTAACCTACATACATACTTAAATTTACCTGATATATTTAAGATGATGTAAATATGGATCCTACTTTTGAATTTGCTAGTCATGCCCCAGAATCAGTTTATGAAATATAAATGCTAAAGGTTTAAAGTTTAAACTAGATGTTTTAATACTCAAGTAAGACTTCCATAAGTAGATGTGGCATCACAATTATCATAAATCGTTAGGTGCTTTCTTTTATAACAGTGATGTTTGTAACTTTGTTTACCTTATCACTAAAATTTGTTCAGGCGACTTTGGAATGGATGATCGTGAGATAATGAGAGAAGGCAGCGCTTTTGAGGATGACGACATGTTAGTGAGCACTAGCGCCTCTAACCTCCTGTTAGAGCCTGAACAGAGCACCAGCAATCTGAATGAGAAAATTAACCATTTAGAATATGAAGACCAATATAAGGATGACAATTTTGGAGAAGGAAATGATGGTGGTATATTAGGTAGGTCACAACAAGGTGGTTATTTTATAACATTTCTTTGTTCAGTTGTGGTGTTTTAGAGTAGTCACTAATTTTATGCCTTAAGTAGCTCTTTTGGTACAGATGTGTGTATTGTGACCATTTGATTTCATTGAAGTTCTCTGAAACTAGCCTTTAAAAATATGATGTACCTGATTTTCTTAAAGGTGCTTGTCTCAGAGTGTTAAGGTTTACTAGTTCTTAAAACTTCTCTATTTGTGTTTGATATCTATATTAAGTAAATATGTTTTAAATAGAGATATGAACCAGAAAATCTAAATTAAGAATGAGAAATTTTTTTGTATATGGTTTTATACTTTTGTATGCTACCTTGAAGAGAAACAGATGGAAGTTGAAGTTTTTTAATTTGGTTGATTTTCATGTAATTGTATTTCCTAGTGATTAGCTATTCTTTTAGCATTTCTTTTTCAAGTTATAACTAAATTACATTCCCTATTTCAGATGACAAACTTATAAGTAATAATGATGGTGGTATCTTTGACGATCCCCCTGCCCTGTCTGAGGCAGGTGTGATGTTGCCAGAACAGCCTGCACATGATGATATGGATGAGGATGATAACGTATCAAGTAAGCATTTCCTGTTCAGTGACCTGGACATGATTATATGGTAGTTAGAAAGGCATTTAATGTAGACGACCGTAAACTAAAAGTTCCAGCTTTTAATGAATTGTAAATCTTCTTAAAAACAGTGCTTAGTTCTTATTCTCTTTCATGTTTAACTCTGTCCCTCCCCTTTTGTGGCCAGTAGGGTTCACGTCTGGAGCAACTCCTTCATAACTAGAAAAGTGTTGGTTATTGTTACCAGTGGGTTTCTTTCAGTTTCTCAAGGGGATTTTGTCCTGCCATTTGTAGGAGATGTATTACATACCCAAGGCTTTTGTAACCAAATTTCTGTTTTTATAGTGGGTGGGCCTGATAGTCCTGATTCGGTGGATCCTGTTGAACCAATGCCAACTATGACTGATCAGACAACACTTGTTCCAAATGAGGAAGAAGCCTTTGCTTTGGAACCTATTGATATCACTGGTGAGCAAATAGACTTTTTCGACATATAAAATTTAGAATATAAGGTCCTAGTTCTGGCTGCTCTTCTCTAATCTGCTACTCTTGTTTTAGATAACTAAGCTTCTTTCTTTTTGTCAGGTATCTATTATAGAATCTTCAGTTATAATCCAGATATCTTACAGAATATCTGTACAGGTCGCTCTGAAATATAGAGAACACGTTTTTTGCTAACGTGTATCTTAGTCTTTGGGGGTTCCCAAAAAAGATCACAGGTAACAATTAGAAAACATTACAAGGCATTTTACAAGATTGATTACCTTCCAAAGTTCTTCTAGGTTCTGTAGAGTTGGGCTACCATCTGGGAAAAGCTAAGCATGTTCTTTTTTTATTTTTTTATTTTTATATTTTTTATTTTTATTTTTTTAACTGGAAATGTGATTCTAAAATAAGCACTTTTAGTGCTTATTAAGAAACAAAGCCAAACATACTGGGGTGCTGTTTCTCAATAAAAAGGGCAATTTAAGATAGGTAAATTAGATGTGAAACTAAAATTTCTAGATGGTTTATGGGTACTTTGGGGTGAATACTTGAAATTAGTTACACTATAAAAGTGATAGCTGTATCCTGAATTAAATAGAACAAGATAAACTTTTTTTCTACCTAAAACTAGAATTTGATCACCAAAAATTGCCTTGGGCTTCTGGTATATAAAGAGTGCTTGGTAGACATCTATTTAGAAACTGAAAATAGAACAAAAAACAAGTCTTTATCCCATGGAACTTAAGTACTAGTTAGGGGAGCATGAGTAAGTACAATATGTACTGTATTAGTGACCGATTTTGTAGAGAGCTATAAATAAGGCAAAATAGGTACACCGCACTGGTTAAAATAGGATAATCAGAGGGCGCTTGAGTGGTTCGGTTGAGCGTCCAACTTCGGCTCAGGTCGTAATCTTGCAGTTGGTGAGTTTGAGCCCACATCGGGCTCGTTACCGTCAGCCTGTCAGCACAGAACCCACTTGGGATCCTCTGTCCCCCTCACTCTGCCCCTCCCCCCTGACTTGCACTCTCTAAAAAAATAGTAAAAAAAAAAAAAAAAATCAGGATTTGCAGTCTGTTTTAAGAACTTCAACTTTCAGAGACGGGAACTCAGTAGCTGGAGAATAAGTGTTGTACAGGGGCTGTCACTGTATAACATCTCTTTGAATCTTGAATTTTGAACTCCCTGAATGTTTTATACAAAAAAATCAGTGGAGGTATAACATTTCTGACAGGATGTGATGTTGAGGAATTTGTAGCTTAAGAAATTGAGAGAATGCTGCCTACTTTGCTGAGTTTTTGGTAAGGATTACGAGTACAGGCAGGATGGAGAGTAGAGCTCCAGGTCCATCTGGGTGTGGGCTTTTGTTTTACTTCATCAGTCTGCTTGTACAAGTGCCATATGTGAATTGTAACTTCTCCACTAAAAATCATAATAATTGCAACCATTTACAGAAGACTAAGTATTTTACAACTCCTATAAGTGGTTGGCATTATTTCAAGTGAGAAAATAAAGGGATAAGCAAGGTGAAGTTAACTTTTCTAAGTGGTCACTTGGGTAATAATAAATTACAAAACCCAGTTCTTGAGCCCAGATCTGAATCAAGTATGATAGGTTCCTTTTTACACTGTAAACCTACATGGGAAAAATATATTGGCACTTGAATTATTTTACTCATTTTGTGCCTAAAGTCTATAAATAATTCAGCAAATTTTTATCAAGCACCTATTGTGTATTCCAGTCTCTATTCTACATGGTACTGCAGAAACATCAGTTAAAACGGATTCTGCCCTCTTGATGTTTTTCTACCAGGTGTATAGAAATTAGGGATACAGTGAGACCAACTCTGGTGGCTCTTTATTTCATGATGGCCTCACAGGAAAATGACCTTATTTTCTTCTATCATTCCAGTCAAAGAAACAAAAGCCAAGAGGAAGAGGAAGCTGATTGTTGATAGTGTCAAAGAGTTGGATAGTAAGACCATTAGAGCCCAGCTCAGTGATTATTCTGATATTGTCACTACTTTGGATCTGGCACCACCCACCAAGAAATTGATGATGTGGAAAGAAACAGGGGGAGTGGAAAAACTCTTCTCCTTACCTGCTCAGCCTTTATGGAATAACAGACTACTGAAGGTAATAGAGTTTGCAGAATTTTTTTAAGTTAATTTTTAAAACTTTTGAATCATTTTTGATCAAGTATTTTCAACTATATGGCACTTTTTTTTACTTAAATCACAATATACTGAACATAACCTATCTGAAAGATTGTGTTGACACCTGTATTTCTAAAAGATGCAGAAGGAATTTTTTCTGTATGAAAAAGCTACTGTGGTTTTTAATAATTCTCTCTCCTCAACCTCTGATAAATTACTAATTCTATTACCTTAGCATACACTGTGCTTCAAGCCTACAATCCTTAGATACCGCTTTCAAGCCAAACCATGGCGTGGTTCTTTTCCTGGAATAAAGAATTTTCTGATGGGGCACCTGGGTGGCTCAGTCCACTGAGCGTCCAACACTTGGTTTCCACTCTGGTCACAATTTCATGGTTTGTGGGTTTGAGGCCTGCTTGGGATTCTCTCTCTTTGCCCTTCCCCTGCTTGTACACTTGCTCACTCTCAAAAAAAACAAAACAAAACAAATCTCTCTGGCTTTAAATTTATTTAATAAAAATTACTTACATCTCTAGGCTCTTTTCTACTCATTTTAGGTTCCATACTATTCCAAAACAAGGTCCAAAAGTGGAGAATGCTGAGTGAAACAGTACTATTAGACTGTTATTCTAAAGTTGAAATATGCATAGAATTGATTTTACGATAGATGTTACTAGAAAGTATTTCAGAGCAGCAATGCTATTGTAAAATTTATTTACTGGAATCTGAGTGATGGAATTATTTGGAAGAAAGTCATTAAGGTATTTCTACTCTTTGACTTAGTGATCTCATTATTAGGAAAATTCCTAAGGAAGTAATTCAAAATATGGAAAAAAAGCCATTTCTGTGAGTATGGTCCATTACAGTGTTTGCAATAGAGCAACAACAAAATAGCAAAAAAAATGGTTCAAATGTGGTATGTACACATGTACATATATATCTCCACTCTGTGGAATATTAAATAGTTATTAAAATTAAAAATGATAGTATTATATGGAAATCTTATTAACTAAGTGAAAAAAAAAACAGTATGTAAAACCACTTGGTATGTTTCCAGTTAGAGTAAGTGTATGAATATGAAAATAAACTGCAGGCAAACAAATTTAAAATTTTAGTGTTCTCTCTAGGTTACAGGATAGTGGATAATTTTTCTTTATTGATTTTTCTGAAATTGCTGTACTTATAATTTGTTAACCTGTATTTAAAAGTTAAGACGGAATGAAGTGTGGATTTAACATGAAGTAGAAATCATACAACTACATTAAAATGTACTTAATGGAAAATAGAAATGTCAGTGGTGGATTTTAATATGATTTTTATTTTATAATTGAGATTTTTTTTTTCCCCTAGCTCTTTACACGCTGTCTTACACCACTAGTACCAGAAGATCTTAGAAAAAGGAGGAAAGGAGGAGAGGCTGATAATTTGGATGAATTCCTCAAAGAATTTGAAAATCCAGAGGTTCCCAGAGAGGACCAGCAGCAGCAGCACCAGCAGCGTGATGTTATCGGTATGTTCTGTTAGAATAGTTCCTTGATGACTTACCTGTATATTGGCAGAGTAGAAGAAATCAGGAACAAAGGGGTATACTCAAATTTTTGGACCTGGAAATCCATTCCTTACTATAGCGTTCGATTTCTTTGTTAAATATAAGCTTTCTGGTTTTGGAAAGGTTTAAAGTAGGACTGGCTGAGTAATCTTCTGCTAAAAGGATTATCCTGCATTGGGTTGGAGGTGGTGAAACTTGTCCTTTTAAGGCCCTTTTCCACCTTTAAATGTATTGACAACTTGAGTAATATTGGGGGGGGGAGGTGGTAAAAATTTATTTGGCCTTCTTCATTAGAGAAAAAGTACTCTTAATATATTAATATTAAAAAGTAAATTCTCTAAAATATTAAAGAGTGTATGATCCACATCTCCTCTTCATATGACCAATTGCAGATGAGCCCATTTTGGAAGAACCAAGCCGCCTCCAGGAGTCCGTGATGGAGACCAGCAGGACAAACTTGGATGACTCAGCCATGCCCCCACCACCTCCCCAGGGAGTGAAGCGAAAAGCAGGACAAATTGACCCAGAGCCTGTGATCCCTGTAAGTAAGCATATCAGTCATTAAGAATTTTAGATCCCTAGTAATAAGGTTATCTAAGGAACTCTTATGAAGTATTAATGGCAGGGAATGGGTCTAGAGAGAAAGAATGGCAACCGAAGATGTGAACACAGTGTGTCCTAAGTGGGAGAAGATATCTGGGAGTTTGAGCCTTTCTGACTCTTCTTGGATAGTTTTGTTTCAGAGGGGCCTAACATGACCATCCTTGGTTAATGTGAAATCCTTGATTCTGAACTTGGGTCCAGTTTATTATTTTTCTTTCTCAGACAATAGTCCAGGTGAATCTGACAATTCTAGATTAAAGATGAAAATCATTATATAGAACCTGTTAAATTCTTTAAGTATCAAATATGTCATGAGTAAAGTGAACACAGGTTGTCACTTTTGTAATTAACACCTAGTTCCAGGTGTCTGACCAGTTTTTTAATAGGTTTTCTTCTCCTTGTAAGCAAGATTGAACAGTTTTTTCCAGTTTGACAGATACAAATGACATACGTATTACTTTACAGTATACAACATAATGATTTGATACTATGGAATCCTTTCCCAACACACATACATATATATATTGTCTTACGTGATTTTTTTTTCTTGTCCTGAGAACTTGTAAGATCACCATACTGTGTATTAGATCTCCAGAACTTACAACTGTAAGTTTATACTGTTGGACCATCTTCTTAACCTCTAGTAACTACTGTTGTACTCTTTTATGAATTAACCTTTTTTTATTCTACCTGTGAGAGCATACAGTATCTGTCTTTCTCTGACTTACTTCAAGTAGCATAATGCCTTTATAGTTCATCCATGTTGTTACAAAAGGCAGGATTTTCTTTCTCGTGGTAAATATTCCATAGTATATGTATCATATCTTCTTTATCCATTAATGGACACGTTTTCATATCTTGGCTGTTGTAAATAATGCTGCAGTGAACATGAGGGTGCAGATAACTGTTGAAGGTGGTGATTTCATTTCTGTTGGATAAATACCCAGAAGTGGAAGTGCTGTTCTAATCTTTTAAGGAACCTTCATACAGTTTTCCATAGTGGCTGCACCAACAGTGCACAAGGGTTTCTCTTTTGATGCTAGTCATTCTAACAGTGTGAGGGGATCCTTCATTGTGGTTTTGATTTGCATTTCCTTGCTTCAAAGATGTTGAGCACCATTTCATGGACCTTTTGACCATCTCTAGGGTCTTTGGAAAATGTTTATTCACCTCCTGTGTCCATTTTTGAATCAAACTGGTTTTATTTTTGCTCTTGAATTGTGTGAATTCTTTATTAGGGATATTAACCCCGTATCAGATAAATGATCTGCAAAGATTTTTTTCCATTCTGTAGACTGCCTTTTCCTTTTATCCATAGCATCCTTTGCAGAGCTTTTTAGTTTGATGTAGGTCTATTTGTTCTTTATTGCCAAGACCTATTTTTTTTTCTTCAGTATATGAAATTTATTGTCAAATTGGTTTCCATACAACACCCAGTGCTCATCCCAAAAGGTGCCCTCCTCAATACCCATCCCCCACCCTCCCCTCCCTCCCACCCCCCATCAACCCTCAGTTTGTTCTCAGTTTTTAACAGTCTCTTACGCTTTGCCAAGACCTATTTTGAGGAGCTTACCCATCCTGTGTTTTCTCCTAGTAGTTTTGTGGTTTCAGATCTTACATTCAAGTCTTTAATACATTTTGAGTTGATTTGTGTGTGTGGTATAAGATAGGGGTCCAATTTTTCCAAAACCATTATTGAAATAAGATTTCCGCATTGTAGGCTATATATACACGGGTTGATTCTTGGGCTCTCTATTCTGTTCCAGGTTCCTGTAGTATGAGACCATTTTAGGCTATCTTATTAAATAATCAGAATATACTGGTCATGAAGTAACATCTGGCTACCCTCAAGTTCATGTAGGATAGGAAAACTAAAATAAGTATAAAGAGAGTAAGGTGTAGCGTGAGGCTCCCTAATCCTAAGTTTATAGAATAAATGAATCTGGGCAAAAGGATGATTTTTTATAACCTTAGGCTCTTGGTTCAGCCTCCATCAGGAGGTTTTGGCAGAAGATTCCTCTGCCAATTTTAATGCCAATTTTAAGAACTAGTTTCCTGTGCCCTCTGATGGTATAGTTGTCAAGGAGAGCATCTTCCTGTATGAGCTCAGGAATGAGGGTGGAAACAGGTATCAAGAGAGTTACTCTAGTACTACTATCCTGGTGGAACTTGTTTTGTAATGTTCTTCACTGTTTACATTAAGCCTGTGAGAGGAAGGATATTCAAGAGATGGACTCAGAAAGATAGTCTCCTCATTCCTGTAATTTGCTGCCAGTAAGAGCTCCAAGGCAAGCCCATTATTAGTTGTAATAATCTTAAGACAGTTGTATGTAGTAATGGTTGATAGTACAGGCTATTTAACGTTAAAGCCTTTTTGCGTTGCCTTAGAGTTAGTGGGTGGGTCTGTTTTGTATGGTTTTTCCTAAAATGCTACTAGACAAAGTTCGGAGGGTTTTCTGTTCCCTAGTTTTTCTTGTGATTTACAACTTTCTCACATGGACTTTATAGGTATTTGATGCCTAAAAAGTAAGTATAAGAACACAACACTTTTGTTATAATGGGTTAATTTTTTCTGTACCCTAATGTTAAAGCTCTTTAAGAAGAACAGATCAAGTTTTGGTTTTAAGGAAGTATGGCAATATGACCCAGTATTTCTTTCTACTGTTTCAGCCCCAGCAGGTAGAGCAGGTGGAAATCCCCCCTGTAGAGCTGCCCCCAGAAGAGCCTCCAAATATCTGTCAGTTAATTCCAGAGTTAGAACTTCTACCAGAGAAAGAGAAGGAGAAAGAGAAGGAGAAGGAAGATGATGAGGAGGAGGAGGTAAGGAAATACTGGAAAAGAGATCTGATGAATAAATTCCCATCCCAGATTTAGCAAAAATCTTAAAACAGCTCTCTTTTACTTCTCATATTAGAGCTAAGGTAATTGATGTTGAGCATCACAGTGATGAAAAATGTTCACACATAAACAAAATTTAACCAAGTTCTTAATGATCTGGATCATCATTAAGAACATCAAGTTTTATGCTCTGCTATACCTCATTGGCTCCCTTGTGGGCTTTTGAAGGACACACGACTGCCCTCTCACGGATTTCTTAAAGTCTAGGTGGTTTGTACCTGCTTTTATTATCTTGTGGCCAATTCTTACTATTAGTGTCTGCCTCTGGTATGACCTCGCTCTCTGTGGCCTGGAAAGCACATAACCATTTTCCATGAGTTTTGTTTTCATTAGATTGGGGTGAGATGTGACTTGGCTAAAAGAAAGATTTGAATGGCTTTATTTTTTTAAAAGAAGAGGTGCTTTGAGAATGGCTTTTCTTGGCTGTTTGGGGTCTTTCTGGACCTTTGAGGCTGTTCTAGGTAACTTAGGATTTATTATTTTGATGCTGTCAGCTATTTTAAATTTACAATAAAAATGTTAATAAAATATCTTCCAGGAAGTTTAAATTTCTTCTAAAGACTAAAGGTTATGGATTGGGTATATATTTTCATGAGTATCTGTATTTATAATTTATCATCATCATGCCAACCATAGATTTTATAACCATTTAGTGCTTGAGTACCACCTTTTTTTACAGTCAGGATTTAGCCCCAGAGCTGCTACTCTTCTATGCACTAATGTATGCCACATTATCTCGGACTCAGTGTTGAGTCGGTATTTAAAATTCTTGTGCATTTTATTATGTATGAAGCTGTAAACTCCCGGTTCTTGGAAATGGGGTATGTAGTTCCGGCATAGCAGGTCTCAGCAGTTGCCCCATGCCAGCTTCACAGAAGACAGGTCTGCAGGTGACTGGGAGCCAGGCAGCTCAAGTAAAATCAAATATTAGCCCATTTCTTTTAAAACACTATCCAGACCAGTAGTACTTCCTCATCTGCTAATCTGTATGCTCTTTGGTACTAGTCTGCAAGGAGATGAGCTATATATTCAGTTAAGTGTTTGCTTACAGAAGACTTTCTTCTGTAAGTTAGGCAAGTTCATACTAGACACAGATACTTTGTTACTCAATACACAATTTAAATTAGACCTTTAAGGATAACATTTTGCAGAACACTTTTGTCAGCTTTTTTATGTGTTGGGTGGGGTCATTTTCATTCAGGATGAAGATGCTTCTGGAGGTGATCAGGATCAAGAAGAAAGAAGATGGAATAAAAGGACTCAGCAGATGCTTCATGGTCTTCAGGTACGTGTGCCAGTCCAGACTTAGAAAGACTTGAGTGAAAACTTGACATTGCTCCCTCAAAAAGCAACATGCTATAACCAGAAAGTCTACGTTTGTGACACTTTTTCCAGCACTACATATTCCAATACATATGCCAAGAGTAAGCCTGGGCTGCCTCAGTCCATTAAGTGTCCAGCTCTTGATATCTGCTCAGGTCATAATCACACAGTTTGCCTGTGTCATGCTCCACGCTGCCTCTCCCCCTCCAAACAAATAAGGCCTTAAAAAAGAAAGAGTAAGCCTGGAAAGCATCCAGGTGAACAATTTGCAGTGGTTATGCTGCGAAGGTAAACTGTGGTGGTGGCTTATGGAATTCCTCTGTGTGTCTGCTACTTTTTAGGGATCATTGAATGTATTTGTTGGATCATTATTTGAGCATCTATGAAATACCAGGCATGTTGCTTAAGGTTTCCCAAAATAGAGTCAAAGGATCGAGAGATTTTTAAAAATAAGCTGAGGGGCGCCTGGGTGGCTCAGTCAAACACCTGACTTTGGCTCAGAGCCTGCTTCGGATTCTGTGTCTCCCTCTGCCCCTCCCCCACTCATTCTCTGTCTCTCTCAAAGACATTAAAAAAATAAGTTGAAATCTTAGGAAGAGTTAGTGCTCAGTTTTACTATCGTATCACATTTGCTTTTCCCCTTTACCTTCACTCACTATTGAAAAAAGTCCACTCCCACCAGAATACATAGTATACTCTTCCTAGTATCCAAAATTAGCATCTTTTTAATATTAGCACTTTACTGGGGCTGTCGGTTCAGTGTCCAACTTCAGCTCAAGTCATGATCTCACAGCTCATAAGTTCTGAGCCACACATCAGGCTGTGCTGACAGCTCAGGGCCTGGAGCCTGCTTCCAATTCTGTGTCTCCCTGTCTCTCTCTGCCCCTCCCATGCTCTGGCTCTCAAACATTAAAAAAAAAAAAAAAAAAAATAGCACTTTCCTGTGAGATTACTTTAATTCTTCCTTTGTTTTATTTCAGCGAGCTCTTGCTAAAACTGGAGCTGAATCTATCAGTTTGCTTGAGTTATGTCGAAACACAAACAGAAAGCAAGCTGCAGCAAAATTCTACAGTTTTTTGGTTCTTAAAAAGCAACAAGCTATCGAGCTGACACAGGAAGAACCATACAGTGACATCATTGCAACACCTGGACCAAGGTTCCACATTATTTGAGCAGCTAGAAGCATTATAGCTAGTGTTCATTTCACTAGTGTATACAAATTGCCCCCATGTGTAGGGCACACAAAACCCTTTGAGAAAATTTAGATTTTTGTCTGTACAAAGTCTCTGCCTTTTTCTTCATTTTCCAGTATTTTAAATTTATCAGTTTCATCTTTAAGGGAAACTGCTTATATGGATGTGTTTGTGTTCTGATGGAGAAACAAGCACACCCGAGGACCCAGAAGATCATTTTAACAGTTCAGAACAGTTGTGTGCAATATTGGCGCATGTGATGATGAGTAGCAGTTGAAAGTCGGGATTTTTATCTTAGTTCTCCATTATTGCAGTGGAAAGGAAAACATGTCAGGAAAAAAACGCTGGACAGTTAATTAAGAACTATGGTGTGAGTCTTTGACAGAAAGAAGTTGTCTTTTCCCACTAGTAACACTGGCAATCTTAACACCTATTTTTAGGGATGGTGCCCAAAACAAATTGTCCTCTTGAGATACATTTTAAAGTGTAATTCCATAATGACCAAGAGGGCATGTGAAATTGTGCTATATATAAGTAAAACCTTTCAGCTACAAAATGATAGAACTTGGTTTAAAGTGTTCTATTTTGTAAGTCATTCCATTTGAAACTTTTTAATGAACCTGACTATCCTGAAATCTGTTGTTTTAGTGAGGCTCTAAAATGAGCCAAAGTAGACTTTTTAGAGTAGAATAAATATAAAAACATTTTATAACTTTCCAGAAGCTATAAATCAAAGTTTTAAAAAGATGTTTGGATATATTTGAGTATTCAGATCATGAAAATAGAAATTGCTATGCCAACTGAAAGGACAGACTGATGGGAAATTGTACACCTGGTTGACTTAGCCCTTAAGCAGACAATGCTGTTAATAACTAATGGCTTCTCTGATATTTATTACAAGTTTTAGTACTGATCTTTTCCCAATGCTGCACACTCCTATGTTTGGAACTTTATTTTTAATGGCTTTGCAACAGAAATCCTATATCCGGTTTCCTGTAATTTAAGAAAAACATCCAAATAAAGGCTTTATTATTAACAGACCAGATAGCACCAGAAATTATGTGACTATTATGATTCTCAAAATATGTCTTAACTTTTTAGGGCAAAATTACACTGAAAGTTCTAGCTTAAATGTTGGCACTTTTGTGGAAAAAAATCACTTTTCAAACTCAGACTTCAGTGTATACCCAATAATTTTAAATTATGTGAAATGTTTTAAATTAGTGAACTCGTAATTACTGTTTTGATGATTCAGTTTCTTGAGAATGGTAATTGTATAAAATTGCTATTGCAGCTTTATTTTCAATATGTGCCTGTAAACCATGGATTTTTTTCTCCCTTTGTAAAAAGTCATTGTAGATAATTGAATGTTTGATTATAGAAAGGTCATTAGTTTCTTGTTAACACATTTTGTTAGTCTGGTTTTGTTGCTTATCGGGTTTAATATTGTTCTTGAAAATAGTTGATGCTATGTTATGTATAACTTTTCTAATAAAAGTTGTGTTATAAGCTGTAAATTTTGGAGTATTGTTTTGTTGATGGTGTTCCCCAGGAAAAATGTTAATTATGCCTCATCTTTTGTTTGCCTTCTCTAGAATAATTGTTCATACAGATAGTGAATTTTTCAAGAAGTCTTGGGTTAAAAAAAATGAAAGAATAGTGTCTTTGTCAACAGAAGGGCCATATGATCTGAAACTTGGGTAGATATACAGTGATGATATATATTAGCATGTAATGAAATTAAAATGAAAGTAACCAATGGCTAGTGCTGAGGAATCTTTGGGGCACAGATATATCCCTGTAACTGCTAAGTACCTGCAAATTATGACGTGCCTATTGGTATATGCCCTTGCAGCCCTAAACGAAGTTAGCCGATGAACTGGAGGTTTCCTGAGCCCATCTGAGAAGGCTACTGAAAGCCTGGGCATTCAGTAATTTGACATGTCCCTACCTGTGCACATTCAGCCTTACCCTGTTCCCAACTGTGAGCTTTAAGAAACTAAGATGGTTTAAGCCTTGCTAAATCTTAAGCATTAAATAGTTTACTGCTGTTTGTAATAGGAAAACCAGTGTTTACTAAGCACCTATTGTACTCAAACCCAAACATTCTTCAATTTGAGGCTCACCACCTATGGTAAAACAGACTAGGGGAAAATTATAACCTAATGTGAAAGTGATGGAGTCTAGAATACAGCATGCCAAAATATCTGGGGATGGTCCAGAAAACGTCCCAGAAAATAAAAATCTTTTGGCCAACATTTAAAAGATGGAAAATAACTTAGATTTAGGGTCCAAGATGGCATCGTAGAAAGATCAACTCACCTCCTCCAGGAACACACCAAATCTATGCCTATTTATAGGACCATTGTTCCTGAAGAAGAGGGTTGGACGACACCTTCACAAGAGAGGCCACATACAGAAGCAAGAGGCAGACAGGACAACAAGGGAATCAGATGCTATGAATGGTGATGGGAGGGATAGTACTGAGGGACTGACTGCAGATTCATCTGCCCTGGGGCACAGAAAAGGAGCCATGGTGGAAAAGAGCAACCAGTATATAAAAGATCCAGCCCTAGAACCCTGCCAAATGGTGGGAGAACTGCTGGAACTCTCTCTAGGTATGAGGGGTTTACATTCCCACTCTACCTTGATTAGGGGCACAGTCCCTGCACCATAGCCAGCCAGTTCCCTCAATGGACCCTGGGACATTTCTTATAAGGAAATGCCCGCACACCTCTCCTGGATATCCTGGGGCACAGAAAAAATAAAGTTTGAAACACCAGAAAATAAAAGATGCAGCCCCAGAACTCCACTGAACAGCAAGGAAGCTGCTGGAACTCTCCCAAGTCAGAGAGGTTCTCAAAGCACCATGGTTTACGTTCCCCCCTACACTTTGGTCAGAAGGGAAGGCCTGGGTGCCCCAGCCAGCTTACCACTTCGATGAGCCCCAGGCCCCTAACCTAGAGTAGTCCCAAGAACTAAATGAAACAGACAAGCAATATGCCTGATAAAGAGTTAAGTAATCATAAAAATGCTTTCTGGACTGGAGAAAAGAGTGGAAGAACTCAGAGTTGCAACAAAGAGGTAGAAAATATGAAAAAAGACCCAACTAGATTTGAATACAATAACAGTTAAAAGTACACTAGAGGGAATCAACAGATTAGCAGATGCAGAAGAACAGATTAGCAATCTAGAAAACGGGGTAATGGAAGTCAGCACCCAAGCTGAACAGCATAAAGAGTTTTTAAAAATAAAGATATGTTAAGTGATTTCTTGGACAACATCAACAGAACATTCACATTATAGAAATCCCACAAGGAGAAGAGAGAGAAAAAGGAGGAAAACTAACTTAAATATACAGCTGAAAATTTCACTAACCTAGGAAACAGATATCTGGTTCAGGAAGCAGAGAGTTCCAAACAAGATGAACCCAAGGAGATCCACACCACAACATGTAATAATTAAAATGTCAATGGTTAAAGATAAAGAGAATTCTTTAAACAGTAAGAGAGAAGCAAAAGATTATATGCAAGAGAAACCCCATAAAACAGCTAAATTTTCAGCAGAAAATTTTCATGCCGAAAGGGAGTGGAATGATATATTCAAAGTGCTGGGAGGAAAAAACCTACAACCAAGAATGTTTGACCTAGCAAGATTCAGAATTGAAAGACAAAGACTTTCCCAGGTAAATAAAAGTTAAAAGCACATCACCACTAAATTGGCCTTATAACAAATGTTAAAGGGACTTCTCTAAGAGGAAAATCCATAATTAGACATAATCAAAATATGAATAAAAAAGATATAAAAACATGACATACACATAAAAATGTGGAGAAGTGAGCAAAAAATTATTTTAGAATATGTTTGAAGCAAAATGACAATAACTTAATAGAGATTGCTACGTACTTAAGATGTTATTTATGAAACTCATGGTAACCACAAACCCAAAACCAATAACAGATGCACAAAAAAATAAAGCCAAACATAACGCTACGGAAAGTCATTTTTAAAAAAAGGCAAGAGAAGAGACAACTACAAAAACAACCTGAAAACATTTAACAAAATGCCAATAAGTACATACCTAATAATGATTACTTTAAATGTAAGTGGTCTAAGTGCTCCATTCTAAAGACACAGAGTGGAATGGCTTAAAAACACAGGACCCATCTATGTGCTACCTACAGAAAGACCCACTTCGGACCCAAAGACATACAGACTGAATGTGAAGGTATGAAAAGATATTTCTTTCATACAGGTGAAAGCAAAAAAAAAAAAGGGGGGGGGGGGTAGCAGGTCAGCAATACTTATATCAGGCAAAATACACATTAAGACAAAGATTGTAACAAGAGACTAAAGCCATTACATAATGATAAAGGAGCCAATCCAATAAGAGGATATAACAAAAAATATCCACCCAACATTGGAACACCTAAATACATAAAGCAAATGTTAACAGACATACAGAGAAATTACCAGTAATAACACGAGTAGGGGACTTTGATACTCCACATGTCCATGGACAGATTTTTCAGTCAGAAAATAAGGAAACTGTCTTTGAGTGACACATTAGACCAGACGGACCTAACATATATATAGAATATTCCATCCCAAAACAGAATATACATTTTTTTCTGCTGCGTATGGAACATTCTCCTGGATAGATCATGTTAAGCCACAAAACAAGTCTCAACAAATTTATATGTGATCCAGACTAATGCCATGTTGGACAAATCTACCATGAGGACCTTTTGACCAAAAATATTCTCAAGTACAGCTCCTCCCACCCTGATTCCTTTCTTTTGCTTTACCACACCCTTAAGTACACACTCAGGGCATAATGTTCTTGATCTGTTTCGGAGATAGGACTTACTAAATCCCACAGTATCCACCAGAAATTATTAGGATGGACAAATGACTTCAGTAAAGCTGCAGGAAACAATATAGAGAAATCTGTTGCATTTCTATACACTAATATTGATGTAACAGAAAGAGAAATTAAGAAAACAATCCCATTTACAGTTGCATCAAGAAAAATGAAACACACAGGAATAGATTCAACTATGGAGGAGAAAGACCTATATTCTGAAAACTGTAGAACACTGATGAGAGAAATTGAGAATGACACAAATGGGAAGATACTCTGTGATAATGGATTGGAAGAATACTGTTACAATGGATTAGAAAAATAATATCATTACAATGTCTATATTACCTAAGCAATCTACAGATTCAACGCAATCCCTATCAAAATACCAACAGTATTTTTCACAGAACTAAAACAATCTTCAAAGTTATATGGAAGCATGAAACACCTAAATAGCCAAAGCAATCTTGAGAAAGAAGAACAAAACTAGAGATATCATAATTCCAGATTCTGAGATATATAACAAAGCTATAGTAATCAAGATAGTATGGTACTGGCACAAATATATAGACACATATATCTACAGAACAGAATAGCAAGCCCAGAAATAAACCCACCATTTTATGATCAATTTGTCTATGGCAAAAGAGGCAAGAATATACAATGGGAAAAAGATAGTCTCTTCAATAAATGGTGATGGGAAAACTGGACAGCTATATGAAATAAATTCAAACTGGACCGATTTTTTACATCATACACAAAAATAAACTCAAAATGGATAAAGTCCTAAATGTAAAATCTGAAACTATAAAACTAGAAGAAAACATAGGTGGTAATCTCTTTGACATCAGCTTTAGCAACATTTTTCTAGATATGTCTCCTTAGGCAAGGGAAAACAAAATTAAAAATAAACTATTGGACTCCACCAAACTAAAAAGACTTTGCATAGCAAAGGAAACCATCAACAAAACAAAAAGGCAACCTGCTGAATGGGAGAAGATATTTCCAAATGACATATCCAAAAAAGTGTTAACATCTAAAATACATAAAGAATGAGAGGAGGGGCCAAGATGGTAGAACAGCATGGAAGGTTTTTTTTGCATCTCTAGTCCCTGAAATCCAGCCATATCAACATTAAACCATCCTGCACACTGAGAAAACTGATTTGAGGATTAACACAACAATCTGTACAACCTGAACCACAGAACTCATCAGGTATGTGGTGCAGAGAGATGAATGGGGGAGAGAGAAACCATGGAGGACAGGGAGCTGTTTTTGCTTGTGGAGAGAGGACAGACACTGGGGGAGAGTATGGGAAAAGCACCCTCCACCCCGAAAGCAGCTGGAGAAAAGTGGAAGAGTGGCAACAGTCACAGGGATTGAACTAAAATGGGAGAAAGGAGAAAGGAGAGGGTTTAAATTCCATTAAGATTCTATAAACCGGGGAAGTGCAGAGTCTGAAACTCCACAGCTGGACACCTGGCAGTGCCCTGGTGGGAAGGGCAAAACTCCAGGTATGGAGAGGGAGGTCCAAGGAGTCCTAGGGCCACAATGAGAGTGGCAGTTCCCCTTCTGGGAAGACATTTGGTAGACGCTGTGTGTGGCCTCTCCTCAAACAAAGGTCCCAGTGGACCCCAGAGACAACCACATTTGCTGGTATTGGAACAAGGATGTTAAGGGGGAAGGCTGGTGCCAGATGTGTGTTGAGATTTACCATAATCCCTGAAATGCTGCTGCTACATGATCATGCAAACTTTTTCTGGAGTGGCTGGCATCCAGCCGCAGTCTCTGGGCATGGATTGCCAGCAGCATGGTCTGGGGAATGTTGCTGGGGGCAGGCGAGCACCTGGTCATTGCTCAGCAAGACCCTCCCCCAGAGGGAGGGAGGTGCCGCCTGGCAGGCTGATGGCTTGGTCACAGACAATGTAGAAGTAGTGGTGAGTGGACGGAAGCCGGAGAAAAAGGAGGGGTGCTTGATTGCCAGTTAGGGAGAGAACAGAGTTCTGAACTAGAGACTGGGTAGCTGGGTGGTGCCATTTTCACCCCTCTTGCACATGTGCATACATGCCTACACATGCCACAACAATCCACCCCAGTAAGCTGAGCAGCACCCTCTAGTGGAGAATAGAGCCGTTACACTAAGCTGTGCCCAGCTAGGCCAACCTCACTCTTGAGGAACCCCACAAGTCTCTCCCTCTGCTTAGTTTACAGACTATAAAGTGCTTCATATTTTGACTTCTAGGGGAAACTGGATGTAAGTTCAATCGTATTTCATTCTGTTTGCTGATCCATCTATTCAATTTTTTTCTTTTTCTATTCTTGAATAAAAAAAAAAAATATTTTTACTTCCCATTTTTATTAAAAAGATTTTTCTTTAATTTTTTTCTATATTTTTTATTTTTGTAAATTTTTTAAATTCTAATTTACTTTCATCATTTCATTTTATTCTATTTATTGTATTCATTTTTTCAAATGAATTTTTTTCCCTTTTTTTTCTTGATCTTTCCCCAGATAAGGAACCAAATACACCTAGGATCTAGCATCCTTTATTTGATTTTTTTTATGTTTTTTTCACTTTTTAATTTTATTTTTATTTTTATCTTTTACTTTATTACTTCCTTCAAAATGACTAAGTGAAGGAATTCACCCCAGAAAAAAGAACAGGAAGAAATGACAGCCAGGGACTTAACACAGATACAAGCCAGATGTCTGAACCAGAATTTAGAATCACGATAATACTACTACTAGCTGGGGTTGAAAATAGATTAGAATCCCTTTCTGCAGAGATAAAGGAAGTAAAAGCTAGTCAGGATGAAATAAAAAATGCTATAACTGAGTTGCAATTTCAAATGTATGCCACAGCGGTAAGGATGGATGAAGCAGAACAGCGAATCAGCCAAATAGAGAGCAAACTTATGGAGAATAATGAAACAGAAAAAAAGAGGGAGACTAAGGCAAAAGAGCACAACATAAGAATTAGCGAACATAAGAATTAGTGACTTATTGAAAAGGAATAACATCAGAATCATAGGAGTCCCAGAAGATGAAGAGAGAAAAAGGGGTAGAAGGCTTATGTGAGAAAATCATGGCAGAAAACTTCCATAACCTGGGGTAAGACACAGACATCAAAACCCAGGAAGCACAGAGAACTCCCATTAGATTCAACAAAAACTGACCATCAACAAGGCATATCATAGTCAAATTCACAAAATACTCAGGCCAGGAAAGAATCATGAAAGCAGCAAGGGAAAAAAAGTCTACAAGGGACTGAACCTACAAGGCAAGACAGATCAGGTTCACAGCAGACCTATCCACAGAAACTTGGCAGGCCAGCAAGGCTGTCATTCAAAATAAGAGAGATAAAAAGTTTCTGAGACAAAAATTAAAGGAGTTTGTGACTAATAAACCAGCCCTGCAAGAAATTTTAAGGGAGATTCTCTGAGGGGAGAAAAGATGGGAAAAAAAAAAAAAAAAAAAAAAAAAAAAAGACCAAAAGCAACAAAGACTAGAAAGGACCAGAGAACACCACCAGAAACTCCACTCTACAAGCAACATAATGGCAGTAAATTCAAATCTCTCAGTACTCACTGTAACCATCAATGGACTAAGTGCTCCAAGAAAAATACATAGAGTAACAGAATGAATAAGAAAACAAGATCCATCTATATGTTGTTTTGTTCAAGAGATCCATTTTAGACCTAAAGACACCTTCAGATTGAAAGTAAGGGGATGGAGAACCATCTATCATGCTAATGGTCACCAAAAGAAAGCCAGAGTAGCCAGAGTGATATGAGACAATCAAGATTTTAAAATAAAGACTGTAACAAGAGATGATGAAGGGCATTATATCATAATTAAGGGATCTACCCCCTTAAAAAAAAATCTAACAATTATAAGCATTTATGCTCCAAACGTGGTACACCCAAATATATAAATCAATTAATTACACACATAAAGAAACTCATTGATAATAATACCATAATAATAGGGAGCTTCAGCATCCCACTTACAACAATGGACAGATCATCTAAACAGAAGATCAACAAGGAAACAATGACTTTGAATGATACACTGGACCAGATGGACTTAACAGATATATTCAGAACAGTTCATCCTAAATCAGCAGAATATACATTTTTCTCAAGTGCATATGGAACATTCTCCAGAATAGATCACATACTGGGACACAAGTCAGCCTTCAACAAGTACAAAAAGATTGAGATCATACTGTGCATATTTTCAGACCACAACACTATGAAAGCTGAAATCAACCACAAGAAAAAATTTGGAAAGATAACAAATACTTGGAGACTAAAGAACATCCTACTAAAGAATGAATGGGCTAACCAAGAAGTTAAAAAGGAATTTTAAAAGTACATGGAAGCCAATGAAAATAATAACACCACAGTCCAACCTCTGGGACACAGCAAAGGTAGTCATAAGAGGGAAGTATATAACAATCTAGACCTTCCTAAAGAAGGAAGAAAGGTCTCAGGTATACAACCTAACCTTATACCTTACAGACCTGGAAAAAGAACAGCACATAAAACTGAAAACCAGCAGAAAACAGGAAATAATAAAGATTAGAGCAGGAATCAATGCTATCAAAAGAAAACAAACAAACAAACAAAAAACAGTAGAACACATCAATGAAACCAGGAGCTGGTTCTTTGAAAGAATTAACAAAATTGATAAACTCTTAGCCAGTCTGATCAAAAAGAAAAAGGAAAGGACCCAAACAAATAAAATCAAGAAGGAAAGAGGAGAGATCACAACCAACATAGCAGAAATACAAACAATAATAAGAGAATATTATGAGAAATTATATGCCAATAAAATGGGCAATCTGGAAGAAATGGTCAAATTCCTGGAAACATATAAACTACCAAAACTGAAACAGGAAGAAATAGAAAATTTGAACAGACCCATAACCAGCAAAGAAATCAAATTAGTAATCAAAAATCTCCCAGAAACAAGAGTCCAGGGCCAGATGGCTTTCCAGGGGAATTCTACCAAGCATTTAAAGAAAAATTAACACCTATTCTTTTGAAGCTGTTCCAAAAAACAGAAATGGAAGGACAACTTCCAAATGCATTCTCTGAAGCCAGCATTACCTTGATTCCGAAACCAAAGACCCCACTAAAAAGGAGAACTACAGACCAATTTCCCTGATGAACATGGATGCAAAAATCCTCAGGAAGATACTAGCCAACTGGATCCAACAATATATTAAAGGAATTATTCACCACAACCAATTGGGATTTATACCTGGGATGGATGACTGGTTCAATATTCAGAAAGCAATCAATGTATAAACGAAAGGACAAGAACCACATGATCCTCTCAATAGATTCAGAGAAAGCATTCGACAAAATACAGCATCCATATATGAAAGACCCACCAATAATATCCTCAATGGGGAAAAACTGAGAACTTTCTCTGTAAGGTCAGAAACACGACAGGGATGTCCACTCTCACCACTGTTGTTCAACATAGTATTGGAAGTCTTAGCCTCACCAATCAGAAAACACAAAAGAATAAAAGCATCAAAAACAGCTAGGAGGAAGTCAGACTTTCACTCTTTGCAGATGACATGATACTCTACATGGAAAACCCAAAAGATCCCACCAAAAAACTGCTAGAACTGATTCATGAATTCAGCAAAGTTGCAGGATATAAAATCAATGCACAGAAATCCGTTTCATTCCTATACACCAATAATGAAGCAACAGAAAAAGAAATCCAGGAATTGATCCCATTTACAATTGCACCAAAAATGAAATACCTAGGAATAAACCTAACCAAAGAGGTGAAAAATCTGGACACTGAAAACTATAGAAAGCTTATGAAGGAAATTGAAGAAGACAAAAAAATGGAAAAAGATTCCATGCTCCTGGATTGGAAGAACATTGTTAAAATGTCCGATACTACCCAAAGCAATCTACATATTCAATGCAATCCCCGTCAAAATAATACCAGGATTCTTCAAAGAGCTAGAACAAACAATCCTAAAATTTGTATGGAACCACAAAAGACCCTAAATAGCCAAAGCAATCTTGAAAAAGAAAACCAAAGATGGAGGCATCACAATCCCGGACTTCAAGATGTATTACAAAGATGGGGCGCCTGGGTGGCTCATTCGGTTGAGCGCCGACTTCGCTCAGGTCACGATCTCCCGGTCCGTGAGTTCGAGCCCCGCATCGGGCCCCTGTGCTGACAGCTCAGAGCCCGGAGCCTGTTTCAATTCTGTGTCTCCCTCTCTCTGACCCTCCCCCATTCATGCTCTGTCTCTCTCTGTCTCAAAAATAAAAAAAATAAACATTAAAAAAAAAATTAAAAAAAAAAAAGATGTATTACAAAGCTGTAATCATCAAGACAGTATGGTACTGGCACAAAAACAGACACATAGATCAATGGAAGAGAATACAGAACCTTGAAATGGACCCACAAACGTATGGCCAACTAATCTTTCACAAAGCAGGAAAGAATACCCAATGGAATAAAGACAGTCTCTTCAGCAAGTGGTGCTGGGAAAACTGGACAGCAACATGCAGAAAAATGAACTTGGACCACTTTCTTACACTATACACAAAAATGAACTCAAAATGGATGAAAGACCTCAATGTAAGACAGGAAGCCATCAAAATCCTCAAGGAGAAAGCAGGCAGAAACCTCTTTGATCTTTGCCACAGCAACTTCTTACTCAACACATCTCCAGAGGCAAGGGAAACAAAAGCAAAAATGAACTATTGGGACCTCATCAGAATAAAAAGCTTCTGCACAGCGAAGGAAACAATCAGCAAAACTAAAAGGCAACTGACAGAATGGGAGAAGATATTTGCAATTGACATATCAGATAAAAGGTTAGTGTACAAAATCTATAAAGAGCTTAGCAAACTCAACACCCAGAAAACAAATAATCCAGTGAATGGACAAAAGACATGAATAGACACTTCTCCAAGGAAGACATCCAGATGGCTGACACATGCAAAATGCTCAACATCACTCATCATCAGGGAAATACAGATCAAAACCACAATGAGATACCACCTCACACCTGTCAGAATGGCTAACATTAACAACTCAGGCAACAACAGATGTTGGCAAGGATGCGGAGAAAGAGGAATTCTTTTGCATTGCTCGTGGGAATGCAAACTGGTGCAGCCACTCTGAAAAAACAGTATGGAGGTTCCTCAAAAAATTAAAAATACATCTACCCTATGACCCAGCAATTGCACTCCTAGGTATTTATCCAAGTGATACAGATATGCTGTTTTGAAGGGGCACATGCACCCCAATGTTTATAGCAGCACTATCAACAATAGCCAAAGTATGGAAAGAGCCCAAATGTCCATCAATGGATGAATGGATAAAGATATAAAGATGTGGTGTGTGTGTGTATAGACACACACACACACACACACACACACACAATGGAGTATTATTTGTCAATCAAAAAGAATGAAATCTTGCCATTTGCAACTATGTGGATGGAAATGGAGGGTATTGTACTAAGCGAAACTAGTCAGTCAGAGAAAGACAAATATCACATGACTTCACTCATATTAGGAATTTAAGATACAAAACAGATGAACAAAAAAATAATATAAAAACATGGAGGGGGACAAAATATAAGAAACTCTTAAATATAGAGAACAAACAGGGGGTTGCTGGAGGGGTTGTGTGAGGGGGAATTGGCTAAATGGGTAAGGGGCTTTAAGGAATCTACTCCTGAAATCACTTTTGTGCTATGTGCTAACTTGGATAGAAATTTAAAAGTTAATTAAAATTTTAAAATAAAATAAATAAAATATATAAAGAACTTACACAACTCAACACCAAAAAAAAACAATCCAATTAAAAAATGGGCATGAGGGGTACCTAGGTGGTTCTGTCAGTTAAGCATCCAACTCTTGATTTCAGCTAGGTCATGATCTCACAGTTCCTGGTATGGAGCCCCACATCAGGCTCTGTGCTGACAGGGTGGAGCCTACTTACGATTCTCTCTCTGCCTCTCTTTCTGCCCTTCCCCTGTTCTCTCTCTCTCAAACATTTTTTTTAATGTGTAGAGGACCTGAATATACATTTTCCAAAACATACAGATGGCCAACAGACAAATCACTCAGATGCTCAACATCAAAACCACAAAGAGATATTACCTCACACCTGTCAGAATGGCTTGAATCAAAAAGACAAGCGGGGCGCCTGGGTGGCTCAGTCGGTTGAGCGGCCGACTTCGGCTCAGGTCATGATCTCGTGGTCCGTGAGTTCAAGCCCCGCGTTGGGCTCTGTGCTGACAGCTCAGAGCCTGGAGCCTATTTCGGATTCTGTGTCTCCCTCTCTCTGATCCTCCCCCCTTCATGCTCTGTCTCTGTCTCAAAAATAAATAAACATTAAAAAAAAAATTAAAAAAAAAAAGACAAGAAATAACAAGTGTTGGCAAGGATGTACAGAAAGGAGAACTCTCCTTCACTATTGGTTGGAATGTAAATATGTGTAGCCACTGTGAAAAAACATTTGGAATTTCCTCAAAAAATTAAAAAATAGAGCTACCATATGAAACAGTAACTCCATTACTGGGTTTTTGCCCAAAAAATGGAAACACAATTCAAAAAGATATATGCACCCCTATGTTTGTTGCAGCTTTGTAATAGCCAAGATATGGAAGCAACCCAAGTGTTCAATGATAGAGGAATAAGGAAGGTGTGGTGTGTATACACACACACACAGACACACACACAGTATTAGCCATAAAAAAGAATGAGGTCTTGCTATTTGTGACAACGTGGGTGGAATTAGTATTATGCAAAGTGAAGTAACTCGGAGAAAGACAAATACCATATGATTTTACTTATATGTAGAATCTAAAAAACAAATGAATAAACAACCAACCTAAAAGCAGAAACAGCTCCGTAAATACAGAGAACTGGTGGTTGCCAGAGGGGAGTATGTAGGGACGTGAGCAAAATGGGTGAAAGAGAGTAGGGGATACAAGCTTCCAGTTATACAATAAATAAGTCATGGGGATAAAATGTACAGCATAAATATGGTCAATGGTATTGTAGTTGCATTGCATGGTGACATATGGTAGCTACACTTATGGTGACCATAGCATAACAATAAACTTGTCAAATCGTTATGTGGTACACCTGAAACTAATGTGTCAACTCCAGTCCAATGGGAAATAAAAATTTTTAAATAATAATAAACACTTAAAAGATGGCTCAGCATAGTAAATAAGTGAAATGGTTTGTTTTAGGTGTAGCAGAACCATGAGTATGGGACTAAATACATGGAACTAAAATGCCTCGATGGAAACTTTGAGAGTAGAATCCTGTCTTGGCTTCTGTCCTCAAGCTTAGAGCTACCAAAAGGGTGCAGCAGAAAGACCAATGGCTCAAGGGTCTGGAAAACCAACTTCTAAAATTCATTTGATTATGGAGCCTAAAACTCAAGAAGCTTTATTCTCTACTTCTAAGATAAAATGAAAATCAAGTCTCACTGTCTCTAAGAGTTGTGAAAATCCTGTGAACTAGTTAAAAGCATTAGAAAAACCCCTAATCTTTATTATGAAGGAGATAACCCTTTGATTCAGGCAACTCAGGTGTCCGTGCTTGAGCAAAACTCTTATTTTTTTCTTTCCGGGGTCACCTTGTGAGATGAACATCTTCACTTGATCTCTTCCACCAATTGATCTCTTCATTCATGTCAGTTCGCCTTGAGCATTTCCAATACCTGGTGATTCTATAATTTCAGTACATTCCCTTGTTACCACTACTTAAGTCTATGACAGCCTCATTCATTCACAAGATATGCAATGAATACTATCAACAATTCTCAAAATGTTAAAATGCTCATATGAATAGCACATGTGAAAGCTCTAGTTAACCCATTAATAAGGTAAATAGGATAGTAACTAAAATAAGAATTTTTAAAATGAGATTTTTATGAAATAACTGATTTGAATACAAAGCTAGCTAATATTGTCAAGTTAAAGCAATAAACACTTGTGATATATCTGAGCCCTAATCAATTATGAATCAGTGCTGTCGAATGTAAGCCCCTTTATGTAATTTTAATTTTTCTAGTAGTCACATTGATGAAATTAATAACCCATTGAATCCAATATATCTCCAATACTTCAGAATGTAATTAGTCCTTAAGATTTATATTCCACTTTTTTTTTACTAAATCTTAAAAATCTAGCATGCGTTTTACATTTATGAATTCATACTAGCCACAGTTCAAATGTTCAATAGCCATATGTGACTAACAGCTACCATATTAGCATGGTTCAACATGACATTAAAAGTTTACAAAGTCTTAAGATAATATCCCTAAATTTATTCAGGATGTTTACAGTTCAAGAATGCACAAAACAAATTTCTCTGCCTTCATAGAGCTTACATTCTGGCATATAGACAAATAATGAATAAACTTAAACTTAAAATCTAATATGTTAGGACAGATACAGGTTGTAAAGATAGAGTGGTCAGAGGAGACCTCATTTAAAATGTGAAGTTCTGAGCAAAGAGAAAGTTGAAGGAGGGAAGAGAGATGAGGGGATGTACCAAAAAATGTTTCAGAAAGAGCCAACAGCTACAGCAAAGACTCTGACGTGTAAGTATGCCTGATGTGTTTAAGATGAAGCAAGACCAGACAGTGATTGGAACAAAGTGAGTGGAGGAAAGTAATAGTAAATAAGGTGGGAGACATAAGAGGGACCAGAGCATGTACAGCTGAGGTTCTCCATCTTGCTGCCCTTGGCAATCAAACAGTGAACTTTAAAAAGTACTGATGCCTGGGTCTTAGTCCCCACAGAAATGTGTCTCCAGGTTCTTATTTCCCACTGAACACAAAATAGTTAAATGGATGCATGGATGGAATGGATTTATAATGTAATGGATCTCCCACATACTCTTTGAGTAACATTGATGCTTCTGTAAGGTAAATCTTATTTACTGCGTGGATTAGAGTAACCCTGACATTCTGCCACTAGTACCCAAATTTGAGAACAATGGGTTAAATGAGAAGTAAACTGGTATTTGAAGTTAAATGGACCAGGGTTGCCATGAGACTCCACTTATTCAACTACAAATTTGGGCCATTGGTGCAGAACTTGAAACGTCTTGTGAGGATTATGTGAAATAAAACGTGCCTAAAACAGTGGGCACTCAATAAGTAGTGGCTACTGTAAAAATGTTTCAAGCAAAGTATTCATATTAGAAAATGGAGTTTTCAGAATACAAATGTGACAGAGTGGAATGTAAAATAGGAGAATGAAGAGACTAAACATCACTGTCAACACTAGGGGATCTGAGTTAGATGCCAGAGGAATCTGAAGGACGGTTGCCCTCTGACCATCCCTCTTTATCAGCACATCATTTTCTCTGCCTGCAGTGCACTTGATGAAGAGCAATCCTCAAAATCCTGCAAAGATGGTGATACAGGAGTTTCCTGAGTTCCCTTCATCCTAAAGATACACAAAAAATACAGCTACACATGGAGAAATTTCCTTTAAAAGAAATCCAGAACCAGCCAAGCAACTCCTACACATTGGGTGAACAAAAACCAAAAAACCCACATCAAAATGGGCAGGAAAGTCTGAGTCAAGCCTCTACACAAGCCCCACTCCCAGCATGGCTACATACAATCATGAAGGAACTCAACTCCTAGCTTCTTTCTGAAGAGAAAAGGGCTTGGACTCCACACCTACCGCCAAAATTTTTAAGACTCTCACCTGAGAAACAGGCCCCAAAGTGCCTAACTCTGAAAGTTAATGGAGCTCACATCCATGATACCAACAAGACTATGTCAAACAAAGAAGAAAATCTTAACAACTGCATGAGTACTCAACCACAGTTATGCCCCAGGGTTCAGCACAAAGAAAGCAGGAAAAATCACCCATCTCCCCAGTCTTTCTCTGAAAGGTGTCTACTTTCATACTTTTAAAAGCCGCTGCTAAGGGTCAGGCTTTTAATTTAGCACACATATGGGGGTTACTGTGATCCTGCCCAGAAGCCAGGGAAATCAGCAAATACCTCTCTTTACCTTCTCCCTCTAGCTCACTGTAAGTCAGTATCATTTTTTAAAATGTTTATTTATTTACTTTGAGAGAGAGAGGCAGAAAAAGATAATCCCAAGGAGGCCCCTCACTGACAGTGCAGAGCCCTATGCAGGGCTCAAACTCACAAACCATGAGATCATAACCTGAGCCAAAACCAAGATTAAGATGCTTAATTGACTGAGCCACCCAGGCACCCCTGTAAGCCAGTGTCTTCTTGAAAAGGGCTTGTATACACATCAGTAGGTCCAGTACCTCCCCAAAATGGTTCTCGTATTGCCACAGTCAGTGAGCAGAACTGGCTGGTTCTGGTGCCCCCACAAAGGAGCACTATGGCTGCCATACCTAGTGAGCAGCCTCAGTTAGGTCAGGCACCCCCACATTCTCCCAAAGCGGGTCTCACCTGTTGGGGGGTGGGCAGCAGGGCAAGCCACATAATCACTAGCATCTCCATAATAGAGCCAGGACTTGCAGTCAGTCATGCAGCAATCATGGCCCAGCCACAATAGGGCACATGTAGCCCCCACAGAAAACACCCCTGGAGTATCTGGCTCTGGTGATTAGGAGGGGTTGTGCTTCTGAGCCCCAAAAGATACCTTCTACATAAGGCCACAACTTCAAGACCAGGAGACATGGCTGATCTACCTAATACAGTAAAACAAACACAGAGAGTCAGGCAAATGAGGAGACAGACAAATATGTTCAAAATGAAAGAACAGGATAAAACCTCACAAAAAGAGCTAAGTGAAATGGAAATAAGCAATTTATGTGACAAAGAGTTCAAAATAATGTTGTAAATATGCTCAGCACACTTGGGAGAAAAATGGATGAATACAGTGGGAACTTCAACAGAGACAGAAAATATATTTTAAAAAAATCAGAGCTGAAGAATACAATAACTGAAATAAAGAATATAAGACAGTGTATCAACAACTAATTAGATACAGAAGAATGGATCACTGATTGGGAAGACAGAATAATGGAAATCACACAAGCTGACCAACAAAAGGAAAAAACATATACATGGAAAAGAAACTTCATAAGGCTATCAGTTGATTTTTCAGCAGGAACTGTGTAGGCCAGAAGGGAATGACACTATATATTCAAAGAGCTGAAAGAAAAAAAAAACAAAAAACAAAAACAAACCTACAACCAAGAATATTCTACCTGGCAAAGTTACCTTTCCGAATTAAAGGAAAGATAAAAATTTCCTAGACAAACAAAAGTTAAAGGAGTTCATTACCACTCAACTAGCCTTACAAGAAAAGTTAAAGAGATGACCTTTTTAAGAGGAAAAGAAAAGGCTGTAACAGAATAAAATTATGAAAGGAAAAATTTTCACAAATGAAAATAAACATATAGTAGGAATGCCCGGTTGGCTCAGTTGGAAGAGCATGTGACTCTTAATCTTGAGGCCATGGGTTTGAGCCCTACATTGGGTGTAAAAAACATAAATAAAACTTTAAAAATAAGTAAGCAAACATATAGTAAAGGTAGTAGATCAATCACTTCTATAAGGTTAAAAGGCAAAAGTAGTCAATTCAATTACATCTAAAATTTTAGTTAAGGGATCAACAAAACAAAAAAGATGTAAAATATGACATCATATACATAATAAAACATGGAAAGGAGAGTAAAACTGTACTGCGCTTTTAGAATGTGGTCATTTTTTTGTTTTATTTTAGAGAGAGAGAGAAGGTGTGAGAGGGGGAGAAGGGGATGAGGAGAGAGAGAGAGCGAGAGAGGATCCCAGGCATGGGACTTGATCACCTGACCCTGGGATTTTGGCTTGACCTGAGCCAAAATCAAGAGTCAGAAGCTCAACCACCTGACCCACACAGGCACCCCTAGAATGTGTTTTAATTTAATAGGCCATTGACTTATTATAGACTGCTATATACTTAGGATGTTATATATGAACCTTATGGTAACCACAAACCAAAAAGCTGTAATAGATACACAAAAAATAAAGAGAAAGAAATCCAAGAATAACACTAAAGGAAGTCATCAATCACAAGGCAAGAGAGCAAGAAGAAAGGAACAGAGAACTGCATAACCAATCAGAAAACAATTAACAAAATGGCAAAAAGTACATACTAATAATTAATTTTCAATGTAAATGGCCTAAATCCTTCCATCAAAAACATAGGGGGATGGAATGGTTAAAAAAAATAAGACCTGGGTGACTGGGTGGCTCAGTCAGTTGAGCATCCGACTCTCGACTTCAGCTCAGGTCATGATCTCACAGTCTGTGAGTTTGTGCCCCACATCAGGCTCTGTGCAGTGTCAGCATGGAGCCTGCATGGGATTCTCTTTCTGCTTTCTCTCTGCCCCTACCCCACTCGCACTCACTCTCTATTTCTCAAAATAAATAAACTTTTTAAAAAGTTTTAACAATGAAAAATGAAAAACAAGACCCATCTATATGCTATCTACAAAAGGCTCACTTCAGACCTAAAGACACATACTGACTGAAAATGATGGGATAGAAAGATATTTCATGCAAATAGAAGAAAAGTAAGACAAAATAGACTTCAAAACAAAGACTGCAACAAGAGACAAAGAAAGGCATTAAATAATGATAAAGGAGTCAGTCCAACAAGAGGATCTAACAATCATAATTATCTGTGTACCAAATATCTAAATATATTTAGATAATATATAAAAAGTATATATTAACAGACATAAAGGGAAACGTCAGTATTACAATAATGGTACTTTACTTACTTCCATCAATGGATAGGTCATCCAGACAGAAAATAAGGAAACAGCAACTTTGAACAACACATTAGACCAGATGGATTTAATAGATAAATATAAAACATTACATACAAAAATAGCAGAATACACATTTTTTTTCAAGCACACATGGAACATTCTCCAGAACAGATCACATCTTAGGCCACAAAATAAATCTCAATAAATTAATAAGATTGGAATCATAGCAAGCATCAAAACTGAACACAATGCTATGAATTTAGAAATAAGCTTAAAAAATTTTTTTAATCTTTATTTTTGAGAGAGAGAGAGAGAGAGAGAGGGAGAGAGAGAGAGGGAGGGGGAGGGGCACAGAGAGAGGGAGACACAGAATCCGAAGTAGGCTCCAGGCTCTGAGCTGTCAGCACAGAGCCCGAGGAGGGGCTCGAACTCATGAACCGTGAGATCATGACCTGAGCTGAAGTTGGATGCCCAACCAACTGAGCCACTTAGGCACCCCTAGAAATAAGTTTTTTAAAACACAAACATGAGGACACACACAGACTAAAAGTGAAGGAATGGAAAAAGCTATTCCATGTAAATGGAAATTAAAAGAAAGCTGGGGTAACAGACATTATAATTAGAGACAAAGAAGGGCATTAAATACTGATAAACAGGTCAATCCAACAAGTGGATATAATATTTGTAAATATTTATGTACCCAAGACAGAAAGCCCTAAGTATATACAGCAAATATTAATAGACCTAAAGGGTGGACTAAATAGCAAAAAAGTAAATCCAGGGGACTTTAATGCCCTACTTTCATCAATGAATAAATTATTCAGACAGAAAATCAACAAGGAGGGGCACCTGGGTGGCTCAGTCCATTAAGCATCCAACTCTTGATTTTGGCTCAGGTCATGATCTCATGGTTTGTGAGATTGAGCCCTGCATCAGGCTCTGCACTGACAGTGTGGGATTCTCTCTCTCTGCCTCTGCCCCTCGCCTTCTCTCTCTCTCAAAATAAATAAGTGAACTGAAAGAAAAAGAAAGAAAGAAAGAAAGAAAGAAAGAAAGAAAGAAAGAAAGAAAGAAAGAAAGAAAGAAAGAAAATCAACAAGGAAATATCTGCTTTAAAGGGAATGTTAGACCACTTGGATTTAGGTATGTACTGAACATTCTATCAAAAAGCAGTAATACACATTTTTCTAACGTGCCCATGAAACATTCTCTGGGATACGTCATATGCTAGGTCACAAAACAAGTCTCAATACTTTTAAGAAGACTGAAATTGTATCAAGTATACAATGGTATGGAACTAAAGCTGATTATAAGAATAAAACTGGAAAATTCACAGATAGGTGGAGATTAAACAACATGCTACCAAACAACCAGTGGGTCAAAGAAGATATCAAAAAGGAAATAAAAAATATCTTGAGACAAATGAACATTGAAATAAAACATACAAAAATTATAGGATGCAGCAAAAGCCATTTTAAGAGAGTTCACAGCAACAAATACCTGTATCAAGAAACAGAAAAAATATCAAACAAATAACCATTCTTAAGGAACAAATAGAAGCAAAAACAAAGAGAAGAACAAATAAAGCCCAAAGTTACTAGAAGGGAGGAAATAACAGATTGGAAAAGATTGATGTCATTAATATCTGATTGTTTGAACAGATAAACAAAATTGACAAACCTTCAGTTACACTCACCAAGAAAAAAAGAGAGAGGGTTCAAATAAATATAATTAGAAATGCAAGAGGAGATGTTAGAACTGATACCAGAAATACAAAGGATCACAAGAAAATACTATGAACAATTATATATCAACAATTTGACAACCTGGAAGAAGTGGATAAATTCCTAGAAAGATACAACTTACCAAAACTGAACCATGAATAGAAAATCTAAACAGGCCAATTACTAGTGAAGACACTGAATAGGTAATCAAAAGCATCCCAACAGACAAAAGTCCAGGAACAGACAGCTTCCTTGGTGAATTCTACCAAACATTTAAAAAGAATTAATACCATTAATTCTCAAACTCTTCCAAAAAAGAGAAGAGGAGGGAACACTTGGAAATTCATTTACCAGGCCAGCATCATCATGATATGAAAACCAGACAAGGATGCCACAAGAAGTTACAGGCCAATATCCCTGATGAACAAAGGTGCAAAAATCCTCAACAAAATATTAGCAAGCCAAATTCAACGATACATGAAAAGAATCATTCACCATAATCAAGTGGGATTTATTCCAGGGATTCAAGGACAGTTAAATATCCACAAATCGATTAGTGTGATACCCTTTATTAACAAAATGAGGGATAAAAATCATATGATTATCTAAATAGATGTAGAAAAGGTATTTGACAAAATTCAAAATCTGTTCATGACAAAAAACTCTCAACAAAGTGAGTACAGAGCAAATGTACCTCAACATAATATAGATCATATATGACAAACCCACAGCTAACATCCTACTCAATGGTAAAAAAATAAAAGCTTTTCCTCTAAGATCAGGAACAAGAAAGCCCACTCTTGCCACTTTTGTTCAATCTAGTATCAGAAGACTTATCCAGTGCAAGTAGGCAAGAAATAAAAGGTAGCCAATTGGAAAGGCAGAAATAAGACTGTCACTATTTGCAGATGATATGCTATTATATATAGAATACCCTAAAAAGTTTACCAAAACACTACTTGAACTAATAAGTAAATAAGTATTATGGATAAAAAATCAATGTACAAAATATGGGACATTTCTATACACTAATAGCAAATTACCAGAGAAATTAAGAAAACAATTTTATTTATAATCACATCAAAAAGAATACCTGAAGAATGAATTTAACCAAGGAATTAAAAGACCTGTGCAATGAAAACTATACTACATAGATTAAAGAAATTGAAGACAAAAATAAATGGAAATATATTCCATGCTCATGGGTTAAAAGAGTCAATATTGTTAAAATGTCCATGTTACCCAAAGCAATTGACACATTCAGTGCAATTCTTATCAAAATCCTAATAGTATTTTTCATGAAAATAGAAGGAATAATCCTGAATTTGTATGGAACCACAAAGACCCTAAAAAGCCAAAGGAACCTGGGCAAAGAACAAAACTGGAAGTATCATGCTACCTGATTTCAAGCTATACTACAAAGCTATAGTAAACAAAACAATATAAAAACAGATGTGTAGATCAATGGAACAGAACAGAGAGCCTAGAAATAAACCCACGTTTTTATGATCAATTAATCTATGACAAAGGAGCAAAAAATACTGTGTAGAAAGGGCAGTCACTCTAATAGATAGTGTTGGGAAAACTAGAAATCTACATGCAAAAGAATAAAACTAGACCACTATTTTATACCACACAAAAATTAACACAAAGTAGATTAAAGATGAATGTATGGCATGAAACCATAAAACTCCTGGAAGAAAACATAGGTGGTGAATTCCTGACATCAGTATTTATACTGATTTTTTTTTAATGTTTATTTTTGAGAGAAAGAGAGAGACAGCTCATGAGCAGGGGAGGGACAGAGAGAAAGGGAGACACAAAACCAAGCAGGTTCCAGGCTCCGAGCTGTCAGCAATGAGCCCGACGGGGGTGGGGGGGGGGGGGCGGGGCAAACCCACAAACCGTGAGATCACGACCTGAGCCAAAGTCGGTCGCTTAACTGACTGAGGCATCCAGGTGCCAAGGTACTGATTTTGGGGATCTGACACCAAAAGCAAAGGCAACTAAAGCAAAAATAAAAACTAAAAAGCTTTTAAACAGAAAAGGAAACCATCAACAAAATGAAAAGGCAACCTATCAAAAGGGAGAAAATATTTGTAAATCATATGTTTGACAAATCATGTTTGTGAGTTAATATAAAATAACTCACAAAAGTCAATAGCATTAAACCAGTCTGATTCATAAATGGACAGAGGGACTGAATAAACTTTTCCAAAGAACTACAAATAGCTAACAAGTATATGAAAACGTGCTCAACATCTCTAATCAAGGAAGTAAAAATCAAAACCACCATGAAATATTACTTCACACCTGTTAGGTTGGCTATTACAAAATAAAAATTTAAAAAATACATAAGAAATAACAGGTGTTGGTGAAGATGTGGAAAAAGGGAACACTGTGCACTGTTGGTGAAAATATAAATTGGTGCAGCCACTATCAAAAACAGCATGGAGATTCCTCAAAAAATTAAAAATAGAACTACCATGTGATCCAGCAAATCCACTTCTGGGTATATATCCAAAGAAAATAAAAATACTAACTTGAAAAGATATATGTTCATTGCACCCTTATTTACAATAGCTAAGATAAGGAAACAACCTATGTGCCCATCCATGGATGATATATGGATAAAGAAAATGTGGTGTGTGTATATAATGGAATATTATGCAGCCGTAAAAAATGAAATATTGCCACTTATGGCAACATGAATGGACCTTGAGGGTAGTATGCTAAATGAAAAGGTCAGGCCCCAGAAAGACAAATATTGCATGAGCTCACTTGTAAGTGGAATCAGAGAACAAATTGGTGGTTGCTGGAGGTGGGGGTTGAGGGGTAGGCAAAATAGATGAAGGGATCAAAATGTACAAGCTTCCAGTTATATAATAAATATATCATGGAAAGTAATGTAAAACATGATGACTTGAGTTAAGAAAACTATATTAAATATTTGAAAGTTGCAAAGAGATATTAGATCTTAAAAGTTCTCATCTCAAGAAAAAATTTTTAACTATGTATAGTAACAGATGTTAACTAGTCTTTTTTGTGGTGATCATTTTGTAATATTTATAGTTGAATCATTATGCACCTAAAACTAATATAAAGTTAGAGGCTAATTATACCTCAATAAAAATAATAATAGTAGTAGCTGAGGACTTTCTGAACCTGGGGAGAGAACTGGACAACCAAGCTCACAGAGCTAATAGCATGCTTTTATCTCAATGCAAAAAGACTTTAAGACATAGTATAATAAATCTGTCAAAAATCAAAGATAAAGACTCCTAAAATGAATAGTTAAGGAAAAAAAGATAATAACCTACAAAGGAACTTCCATTAGGCTATCAGCAGATTAATCAGCAAAAACCCTAGGTGAGGAAAGAGTAAATGACAATTTCAAAGTGTTGAAAATAACATTTTCCAGCCAAGAATATTTTATCCACCAATGTTATCCTTCAGATATGAAGAAGAAAGATTTACCTAGACCAAAAAAAAAAAATCTGAGGAAGTTCATCACTACAAGACCTGCCTTCTAAGAGATGCTGAAATAAGTTCTTCAAGCTGAAATAAAAAGACTAATCAGTAACATGAAAACATACAAAAGCATATAGCATCCTGGTAAAAGTAAATATACAACCAAACTCCAAAAACTCCAATTCCATAATAGGATAGTGTATTAACCACCTAACTATAGTATAAGAGTCCAAGGGAAGGCATATAAAAGAGTATAAAAAGAGTAAACAGTAACATCAAAAAAAGAGTAAATAGTAACATCAAAAATGCAAAGGGGAAGTAAAATAGTGAAACTTTTGTAGATGATTGAAATTAGATTGCTATCTGCTTAAAATGGTCTGTTTTGCCTATGTAAGATGGGTCTTATGTGAGCTCATGGTAACCATGAGCTCAAAGTCTAGAGTAAAAGGACAAAAAATAAAGGGGAAACAGAGCATATCACCATGGAAAATCACCTATTCACAAAGGTAGACATAAACAAAGGGAATACTAAACAATGAAAATACAACATAACTAATAAACTATTAACAAGATGGCATTAGTAGGTCCCTACATACATATAACTCTAAATGTAAATGGATTGGATTCACCAATCAAAACGTGCTGGAGGCATCATGCTTCCTCATTTCAAACTATATTACAAAGCTATAGTAATTAGAACAGTATGGTACTAGCATATAAACAAACACATTGGCCAATGAAACAGAATAGAGCTCAGAAGTAAATCTACATACATATGGTCAATTAATTTACAACCAAGGAGCCAAGAGCATATAATGGGAAAAGAATGGTCTTCAATAAATGGTTATTAGATAACCTGGAAGCCACATGCAAAAGAATTAAAATAGAGCCCTATCTCACACCATACACAAAAATAAACTGAAATTGAATCAATTTAAAAGACTTGAATTTAAGTCCTGAAACCATAAAACTTCTAGAAGAAAACATAGGGAATAAACTCCTTGACATCAATCTTGGCTATGACTTTTTGAATTTGACACCAAAAGCAAAGGTTAATAATGGGAAAACAACTACATCAAACTAAAAAGCTTTTGTGCAACAAAGAAAACATCAACAAAATGAAAAGACAACATAAAGAATGGTAGAAAATACTTGCAAATTATATATCTGATAAGGGGTTAATATCCAAAATATATAAACAAGTCATACAACTCAACAGCAAAACAAATAATCCAGTTACAAAATGAATACAGAAACTGAATAGACATTTTCTCAAAGAAGATATCCAAAGGCCAATGGGTACATAAATAGGTGCTCAACATCTCTACTTACCAGGGAAATGCAGATCAAAATCACAATGAGATTTTTACCTCATACCTGCTATAATGGCTGTTATCAAAAAGATAACAGGTAACATGTGTGGTGAGGATATAGAGGAAAGGGAACTCGAGTGCACTGTTGATGGGAGTCTAAGTTGGTACAGCCATTATGGAAAACAGTATGGAGGTTCCTCAAGAAATTAAAAATAGAACTACCATATGATCTAGCAATCCCACTGCTGAGTATATATCCAAAGAAAATGAAAATGTGAAGAGATAGCTGTGCATTCATGTTTATTGTAGTATTCACAAATACTACAATATGGAATAGTAGTATAACAATAGGAAAAATATGGAAACAACCTATGTGTCCACCAATGAATGAGTAAGGAAAATATCGTTTCTTCCTTTCTCTCTTCCCCCTTCCTTTCCCTCTCCCCCTCCAGCCCACACATACACTGGAATATTATTTAATCACGAGGAAGAAGGAAAGCCTACCTTTTGTGACAAATATGGATGGACCTTTGATGAATAATGCTAAGATAAATCAGATAAAGACAAATAATATATGATATCACTTATATGTAGAATATAAAAAATTAAACTCATAGAGAATAAAATAGTGGTTACCAGTGGCTAAGGGATGGTGGGAATAGGAAGATGCTGGTCAAAGAATAAAAACTTCCTGGGGCGCCTGGGTGGCGCAGTCGGTTAAGCGTCCGACTTCAGCCAGGTCACGATCTCGCGGTCCGTGAGTTCGAGCCCCGCGTCAGGCTCTGGGCTGATGGCTCGGAGCCTGGAGCCTATTTCCGATTCTGTGTCTCCCTCTCTCTCTGCCCCTCCCCCGTTCATGCTCTGTCTCTCTCTGTCCCAAAAATAAAAAATAAAAAATAAAAAAAAAAAAAAAAAAAAAAACGTTGAAAAAAAAAAACTTCCAGTTATAAGATGAATAAGTTCTGAGGATCTGATTTAAAGCATGATTATTGTAGTTAATAATACTGAATTATACACTTGAAAGTTTCTAAGAGTACAGATCTTAAATGTACTATAAAAAAGAAATGGTAATTATGTGATGAGATGGAGGTATGAGCTTATCCTATTGTGGCAATCATTTTGCAATACATAAGTGTATCAAATCAACATATGTGCAACTGAAACTTACACATTATTATTCATCAATTATATCTCAAAGCTGGGAGTGGAAGGATAAATGAAATGAATGAACGTTTATTGTAATTAATTACATTACATTTCTACCATCTTGGAAAAGAATCCTGGTTTTAAGATACCTTTTAAGGATTTTTTCCCAATAATTAAATTATACAGTGCTAAATAATTGGAAATAATCACAAATTCTTAGAAGTCAGAAATGGTCCTCAATAGTTGTTTGTGAGAGTCCTAAGTCTAAAGTAGATGAGTCCTAACTCAAAAAGATACCATTTAGAAACCCTCCACCTATTAAACTTCTACAGTGGTATAACCTACTGGTTATTCATGAGAGGATATCAGATTAGACCTACTGGTAGAAAGATCACTGACTTCACAATCAGGCACACCTGGGTTTAAAGCCCAGTTCTGTCACGAGTGTGGCAAACCTCTTCCTGTCTCTGAACCTCAGTTTCCTTATCTATAAAGTTGGATAGCAATACCTACACTTCATGAGTTTGTGAGGGTTAAATACTCTATGGATGCAAGAGGCATCAAGCCGGGCCAACAGATGGTACCCAGAAATTATCAGTAAGTATGTAATTATATCCTTCTGTACATTTCTCCTTTTATCATTTTACATTACCACTACAAGCAATTTCTATAAGACTCTTAAATCTCTTTTATAAAAATCATTTAAAAAAATTCTCTCATAAAATTTGGAAGCTAAGGGATGAACATAGACAAGAAGCTACATTCCATAAGAGTGGGAAGCAAGCCCTGTATACATGAGCCCCGAAGGTGGAGTTGGAGCCCAAGGACAGTAGTGTATGAATGGGCCATTTTGAAAATAAGGAGTCACTTTTGACTACTTTTCTTGCCCTATAGTCTTGGTTTCATGCTGTTTCCTCTAAACACTCTGACATTATAGTCAACCAGCAAGTTCAACATAGCAACTTTTAAAATGGTGAGAAAACGTGGTTCTTATTTCAAGAACGTGCTCCCAGGAGCATCTGTACCAGCTCTGTATTCCACCTGCTTTTCTTCTGACTGTGCTTGTTATGCATGCACACTTTTAGGCCAGCTAGGCTGGTAGTGGAAATGAATGAAATGGCCAGGTATACAGCAATAGAGGGTGAGAAGGGACAGTGGTGGACTGGAGGGGAGATGGGAGGACAGTGTCTGACCTACCAACTGCTGGTTCAGAAAAGAAGATCTGACATGGCACATTCTAGGGTTTACCAAGAAAGGTCAGGAATCCCTATTCTTATGTGGACACTAGTGATTTTTAAATGCAACATAGGATTCAAAATTGTTTTCAATATCCCACCGGCCACACATCTGCAGACAGATCTAGCCCACTAGCCTCGGGTTTGTGGATTCTGCTGAGCTAAATGTGAAGATTGTAAGGGAAGCAATTTGGGACCACTCAAGTTAGTCTCCCAGGGCCCTTTTCTGAGTCACTGCTTCAAAGACCACAGGTTGACTGCTTCCTCTTTAAAGAATATGGTCTTATTTTTTCCCAAAGTTTTTATTGGATTCTCCAGGTCCACAGGGAGAATTTTTACCTGACTTTATGCTTCAGGCTATGCTCTGCTAATACCTTATGTGATAGCTGTTGTATAGGCATTATATAAGCACATAACCTAATGGAAATCTCTTCTTAGAATCAGGGCTAGAAAAATTTTAATTTAAAGACAAAAGTCTCATCCCCTCAAATCCCCAAAAGCCAAACAACAGTGATTCTCAGATGTTATGAATTCAAGAGTTTTGTGGGAGACTGAATCTGTAGGCTTTGGCCCAAGAATCTGCCTTTTAAACAAGCGTTCCTGTGGTTCTGAGGCAGGCAATTCCCAAATGACATTTCCAGATATCACAATTTAGCCTTATCCTTAGAATTGCCTCTTCGAACACTTGGCCAGCATCTGGAGCCCCAACTGGTGGGAGGAAGAGCCCTCCATGATCAGCTATTATTTATGCTCTAGGATGAATTAATTCTCAGTTGCCCAACAGCTGTTCAGCAGGAAATTCTCATACAATTCAAGGATGGAATGAAGCTCTCCAAGTTGAGCAAACTGGTATAGGGTTATTTCCACAGGCCATCTGGCCAAAGGAGTTTTCATGTCCCATTCTATTTATCCCAGCTGCCGAAAGTCTCCTCCATGCTAGGAAAATGAGTGAGGACCAACAGATGGATAATAATCATATCAATGGCAATAATGAACACCAATGGATTTTCTTTATCAAGTGAATTTGACCTAGTGGTTAAGGGAATAGGATTTGAATAAGGTAAAGGTGGGTTCAGTGTCAGCTCTGCCTCTAACTAGGAACCATGATTAAGGTCTCAACTTCTCCAAGTCTTGGTTCCCTCCTGTGGAAAATGGTAAGTCTTCTGTAAGTCTTTTGTTATTAAATAACACAAAACAAGCAAAGCACATAGCATAGTGACTGGCCCATCGTAGCTGCTGTATTTTGATTAACTGTTACTCAGGCCAGAAACATTTGGGTTCTTTACCCTGAGGAAGGTAGGATTTCAACTACCAGGAATGGATATGAGCAAAATAGACATGGCTCCTGCTCTCATAAAGCTACTTTTTAGGTGACTGCAAGAGAATCGGATGGTTTCTCTAAAGAAATAAACCCACCTTTGATTTACCCAGAAAAATTGTTCTCCTTCTCTATTTCCATGATATTTCATTTATACCTCTTTTAGGAAACTGCAATATACTACAATTTACCTGCTTATTTATCTTTCTTTTGACTACTTGACTATGAACTTTTAGAGGACTTGTCTGTAATTTTAGAACTCCTTAGGCCATTGAGTGACTAAGAGTTGGGATGTGTTAAATTTTTGTTGGATTCAGATTCACCAATGCTAAAGGATGAAAATAACTCATCAAGGCAATGTCTATAGATGTTGGTCTTAAGGGTAGAATATGAATTCCTACGGTTTTTAAAGTCTCATTAGCTCGCCTTAGAAAACAAAGGGAGAATAATTTATCTGCCAGTTTCCACCTTTCAGTTGACAGAGGTTTGTTCCATGGGACATTGACTTCCCTTCTTGGGTCCACAGGCAGATTCTCCAGCCTCCCCTGCTTTAAAGAAGCCCCAAGGCAGCAGGCTAGAGGGCCTATTAGGGTTTGTCCTTGTAAAGTTGTTCAGAGCTCACCTAACAGAGGTGGTTGGATTGGAACAAGTAGCCAAAGGCCCCAGATTCAGCTAATACATTGATACATTTGGAGGAGAGTCCCTCAGAGTTTAAAGGAGTGGTAAAATACAGGAGAACACTTGGTTTGAGATTCTAAATCCCCATAATAATTTTTGGTGTGAAACTTTGCTTTCCAGGAAACAGAAGTATCCCTTTCTTCATGCTCTTTGAAAGGTAATGGCAGCTGATAAATCTTGAATTTCTTTCCCAAGCCATCCCAAATGTGATTAGAGGGACTCAGATGAAATAACGGAAAATGCCACATTTTCTCTGTTAAAGACGTTGCCCATGAAATATTGTCCCCTACTTCACTCATCACGAGGAACACTAAATGAGGTCATGTGTGTGCACACACACACTGCAGTCTGGGAAACTCCACAAATGTAAAACAACAACACAGATTCCTCAGGAAGAAGAGATACCACATTAGAGGAAAATAATGTTAGCCTTTAATCTGAAAGTCAATTTTAGCATGTAAGAGGATGCCACATAGCTAAGGTTGATTTCCTGGGGTAACTACTCCAAGTTTTATGAACTTAAAGGTTTGGGGAAATTTCAGCACTTAAGGCTTTTCTTAAGGAGACTCTGGAGGCAGAAACAACTTTTCTACAATCTTTTCAAAACTTTGCCCCAGTCAATGGTTTCCTTAAATACACCCAAAGAATAAAAGGAAGAGGGGTATTTTCAATTTGACAAACATTTATTGAACACCAGACACTATGCTAGGTGCTACTAACATATAGAGACATAATCCTTGCAACTATCCCTTCAAAGACTTCAAGGCAGAAGTGAGTGGCATTTGAACTCAACTTTGAAGAATAAGTGAGATTTTCTTTGATGGATGAGCTACAGAGAAGAAGAGGGAAGGATGTTCCAGAAGGAAAGACTAGTACAGGCAAAGGCAAGGAGATACAAAGTAACAAGGTTGATTTGGAAGCTTGAAACTAACTAGGCACAGGACAGGACTAACTCTCAAGCTAATAAGCAATCTTGCTGGACTTTCTACAGGTTCTAAGCTCAAAAGCCACCTAGAATTTGTCCTCTTTCAGCAGTCTTCTTATGTTTACCAACAAATACAGCCTCTCAAGAGCCTTTTGTGCTTTCATCTTTTAATCAGGTCATATGGGATTTTTATGCCTCAACAAACCAGAGAGTAGAAAGGTGAAAAACATTTCCAGACAATAACAAGTTTGCTTATGGAGTAAGAACACTTTTTGTAAGTCTTTCTAGTTCCATCTGTTTATTTATGGGCTTCACAAGCCAGAAAAAACTTAATTGCCCCATCATGCCTTCCATGTTTCTGAGAGCTTGGATGATAAGAACACTGGGCCCTGGAAAATCAGCTAGGAAAAGAAAGAGCCAGAGGAATCCAAAGTCTTCAGACTTTTCCCTGAGTTGCTTATAGAGGCATTCATGGTGAAGAGTAGCAAAAGAGGGAGGTCCTTGACAATAGGGGGTGAAGAGCAGTCACATGAACACTTAGTTTTCCTAGAATCTTTTGTTGATCCTGAGCCAAAGTTCAAGGCAAATCTTCATAATGGCCCAAAGGTGACAAATAATTAATAGCTTAGGCACAGTTACTTTTGCTCTTAGGAGAATCACAAAGTTAATAGTAATAATAATAATAATATAATTTATTGCCCACTTAATGATAGCAATATATTTATCATGACTACAATTTGTAGAACATTGTCTACGGGCCAGGCTCTACATTAAGCATATGAAATGCATTATCTCATTTATTTTTTTCAACATCTCTAGAAGGTAAATTATATTATTATTACTTCATCAACAGATGTGGAAGCTGAGTATGGCCTAGACTATACTGGTCAGTGAAGATTTCGTTTGTTTGACATTTCACAGCTCAACTGTAGTTAAGTGAGACCATGTAACTAACGTGTTCTGGCCAATGGACTCTGTGCAAAAGTGAAACACAGTTTTTTCAGAATTGAGCCCATGAGGGGTGGCTGGGTGGCTTAGTCGGTTAGGCGACCGACTTTGGCCCAGGTCATGATCTCACGGTTTGTGAGTTTGAACCCTGCGTTGGGCTTTGTGCTGACAGCTCAGAGTCTGGAGCCTGCTTCTGATTCTGTGTCTCCCTCTCTCTGCACCTCCCCTGCTCGTGCTCTGTCTCTGTCTCTCAAAAAATAAATAAATGTAAAAAAAAAAAACAAAAACGAATTGAGCCCATGAAAAGCCCATATGTACTCCACCCCATTTCCTTCTCTTCCCCTGGGCTCAGGTGATTAAGGAGGGCAGGAGTGCCACAGAAACTACTGGCTGTTGGAACCACCATCAAGCTGGTCCTGTGAGTGACTATGGGGAGCAGAGCCTTCTCATAGATCTGGGATATATATGTACCAAGAGCAAGAGATATGCCTTTATTGTATTAAGCCACTGAGATTTCAGTGTTAACTTATTACTGCTGCCTAACCTAGCCTATCTTGAGAATACATTGAGGCCCTAAGAAGTTTAGTACTTACCCTAAGTAATAGATCTAGTCAAGTGATTGAGTTAAAACCAGAATCAAAATTCCTGATACCCAGGCAAGTCTTTCTACTACACAAATTCAAATCTGACTGTGGTAAAAACCATAGTTTCTATTGCATCATTTACCATGTGTGTAGGAATGACTCCAAAAACCTATCCATGAAAGACCCAGCCCATATGGGATGTCTTTCAAAAGCAGCTAATAGATTAGCTCTGACAGGGAAGGCTGGTTAGAGGCAGATGTGAAGACTGAATTCCCAAGCAGACCCTGCATGTGACAAAGCTGAAATTTCACAAAAATCAGAGTACAATCAGGGGGAATTGCTTAATAGCCTCACAATGTGACATGAATTTACCATAATTGAAGGCCTGGCCCTCAGGCTTACCCAATTTGGTCAGCAAACCTGATACAGATTCATTGCTCTGGGTTCAACTTGGAGTATCCAACCCACAGAACACTTAAGCCAGAAATCTAATATGTCAATTTATAATAAGAAATATGACTATCACATGACCTACAATGATTTTTCTGTCTTAATTAATTAGCCCATATTCACAGTTGACATGATTGATCACTCATTCATCCTTGAAACATATTCTTGACCTGGCTTCTGGGATATCTCACTCTCACTCTCTTGGCTGTTTGTTGGTTTTTCCTACCTCACTAGAAGCTCATTCTCAGATTCCTTTGTTGATTCCTCTTCACCTCCCCATCCTTAACATTGGAATGCCCCAAGGCTCAGCTCCATGAACTTCTCTTTTCATTCTGCACATTCCCCTGGTAATTTCTTCCAGTCTCCTAGCTTTAAATTGCATCCACATGCTGATGACTCTCAACTTCACATCTCCAGCTCTGACTTTAATCTTTAACTCTTGGCTGTCTGTTCAATGTCTCCACTGGGATATTAGAGGTCTCAAAATGAACATTTCCAAAACTAACCTCCAAATGAACATTTCCAAAGCTGACCTCTCTCTTTCTTCACCAACAAACAAGCTCCTCCTGCAATTTCACCATCATTAACCCACAGCCTTAGACATCATCCTTAGGTCCCCTTGACTCCTCACTTTCTCTCACACACTCCACTTCCTACCTTCCAAAAAGTTCCACTGTTCTGTCTTCAAATATAGCCAGAATTCAACCAGTTTTTTTTAACCACCCACATTGCTACTATCCAAGTCACCATCATCTCTTTCCCTGGATCACTATAATAGCTTCCCAAATAGTTTCCTTTTCACCTTGGCCTACTTCCTCCCTCAAATTCTTCCAACGCAGAAGTCAGAGTGATCGTGTTAAAACCTTTCTCAGATCACATCACTCTTCTGTTCCAAACCTTCCAATGTCTTCTCATCTCATTCAGAGAAACAGCATTTATTGTAATGACCTATCAGGTCCCATGTAAGTTCATTGTCCCCCATTACCTATCTGATCACGTTTCCTATGCCCTTCCCCTTGCTCGTTCTACTCTAGTCACTCTGGGCTTCTTGTTATGCCTAGAACAAGCCAGGCCCATCACACTACATATCTATAGTAGATATATACTGCTGAACTATGTTCAGGAACTTGCTTGGTGAGTATGGATTTAAGCAAAGGAGGATATCTGATGAGTCAAATATTTTAATGACATCATTTTAAAACAGAGATATACCTGTCATTGGAACCAGAGTGTTACAGACTGTGTGGCCATGGATTGTGCATTGCCAAGGTTAGCTCTCCTTACCTCCATGGCTAGCGAAATAATTCTCCTGACAAATGAACATATACTTTTGTTCAAACATATTGTTGTCACTACTAGATATTAGCCAAAGCTTGCTTTGGTCTAGGAACTGTTCTGCCACTTCTATAGGGTCACATTGCATCTTTTTTGTGCTGATTGCATAATTTAACTCTCAAAGAACAACTTCATGTGAAATTCCCAATTTTAAAGTTTTTGAAAGCACTGCCCCTTTGTGAAGCAGGGAGTGTTCATGACTGAGTCTTTCACCTCTTCTTACACTGTGGACATCATTCATCACAAATATAACGTCAGCAATTTTATGATTGCCAAACCCAATGGTTATTTTTAGTCCCAATCTCATCTCTTTCTTTTCTGGATTTGATGCTATTTTGAAGCTCCCTTCTTTTCGAAGTTCTGAATCCCCTTGGCTACTGCAACCCCCACTCTCTCATTCTCCTCCTACCTCCCTATCCCCTCATCTATCTTCACTGATAAGTGGTTCCATCCTCAGACCACTGGTTGTCTTACTCTCAACAAAACAGAACTAAACAAAATTCAAAAATAAAATTAAAGAGAAAAAAAATTCAGACATCAAGCAGCTACTTCATAAATATGAACCTTAGTGGCAAACATTTTTCCTCACCAAAAAAAAAATTCTAAATTCATGTCCTACTCAGGTCAATTTTGTCTTAACAAAAATCGTGGCTAGAATTCTGATTCTCATTATAGGCTTCCTCCTAAGAGAAAAGTACCATAAATAGATTTTTTTTCTTGATCCTGGGGTTGGGGGAGAAATGGGTTAAAGAGAAATTCAATAAGTAGGGGCCATATCAAAGAGGTTATCAGAAATAATATGTAAACTCCCATGCTACAGTAGAGAGGCAACTAATGAAAACCCAATGGAGAATCCAGAATAACCAGTATTGAAGAGCTATAAAAGCCTCCCAAGTCAGGATGGACCCCAAAACACAGCACATAGTGTTTGTATCAGTTAGTTTTTTTGTTGTGTAACAAACAACACAAAATCTAATGGCTTAAGACAACAATGATTTATTTATTCACAATTTTGTGGGTCAGAAATTTGGGCTTGATTCAGTTGGGATGGCTCATATCTGTTCCAGGTGTTGTCATCTTTGCTTGCTCATGTTTTTGTAGTTAGCTGCTGGTTGATGGACTCATTTGATATTCAGCTAGCTATTGGTGGGGACAATGGATATAACTAGGCCATGTACTACTCATTATCTATCAGGCTAACCAAGGCTTAATAGGGTCCTAAAGTGAAGCAAGTGAGGGCAAGCCCCAATGCAAGCACACATTTCAAGATTATTCTTTGCATCATGTTTATTATTGTCCCATTCACCAAAGCAGGTCAAATTGTTAAGCCCAGAGTCAGTGAGGGAGGGGACTACTCCACTAGTGTGGATTCAGGGAGGGTGACTATAGTGGATATATTTTCTTTAGGTTTATTTATTTTGAAAGAGAGAGAAAGAGTGAGAGGGAGAGAGTGAACGCAAGCTGAGGATGAGCAGAGAGAGAGAGAGGCAGAGAGAGAATCTGTGCTGTTATCACAGAGCCTAATGTGAGGCTCAGTCCCATGAACCATGAGATCATGAAGTGAGCCAGGAGCTAAAGTTGAATGCTGAACCCACTGAGCCACCCAGGCACCCCTATAGCGAATGATTTTAAAAGAACACAGTGTTCTTTAAAAACAACAACAACAAGTTCAGAGACCCCATACTATAATTCTCAAAGTAAGTTTTTCATTATAAGGTTAACACCAGTGGAAGAGATTTCTTCTTGGTGCAATTTTGCAGAAAAACATATTTCACTACAATTTTGGATTGCAGTTCCTTTTTCTGGGAGTGTTCCACAAGACGAGCAAACATTTCTAATAAATTTTAACTTGACAAACAAGTGATGTCTTGCAATGTGAGTGCATGGAGCCAAATATCACATGATCACAACTGAGCCAATGGTTCCTCTCTCTCTCTCTCTCTCTCCCTCCCTCCCTCTCTCCCTCCCTCCCTCCCTCTAGCTAGCTGCAGGATGATGGATGATCATCTCCCATGCTTGGATACTCAGTCTTAGGCTGCAGTGTTTGGCAGAAATCAGTGATTTTTCAGAACGTTGGCAGGTACCTACAACTGGCACTATTGTATTTTTTGTCACTTGAAAGCACCTATGGACAGTCCTTTGCTTTTCCATACAAGAATAAGCTTAGGAATGCTTTGCTTCATTCTAGGTCATGCTGCCTGCAGATATAGACCCTCTCCCATGCTGCCTTATTGCCAGTTACATATACATTACATACAGCGTATGAGAAGAGTTTATTAATATTGTACTATAGTCAACATCCACGCAAGCACATACAATGGCCCCCATGCAGAAAAAGGTTGAAAAGAAAGGCAATAAGAAGAAGGAGATGATTGCGCCGGAAGTTAAGAAGGAAATCACTGAGAAGTACAAACAAGGTATGTGAGTGGCTGAAATTGCAAAATTTTATAAGAAGTCTACATCCTCATCTTGTCTGCAGAGAAGGAGGAGAAAAAATCAGAGGAACCTCTCACTTCAAATGAGATTAGGGAGATGCATAGCACAAATGTGGGAAACAGTGCAAAATTTTGCAGAAAAGCCCCACCCAAATAAAGCTGTAGCAGTGCAAGTAATGAATTTGTTTAATGACAATGCAATGTCACATTTCCTCAAAGTTCTCAAAAGGAGGCAAAAGCAAGTGTCATTGGATAGGTTCCTTGTTACAGTTGCACAAAAAGAAAAAGATTCTATTGAGCCAATAGATAGTAGTGATTCCATTAGTGATAGTAAAAGTCATCCTACACAATAACCCTCCTCTCTCATCTCCTTCACACCAGCCAGGAAGGTTTTCAAAGGTATGTGCAGGTTAATTTGCTTATTTTGTTTATATTTTGTATTTTCTTTATTATTTTATATTATGTTACAGTATTGTAATCATTTTTTTATGAATGTTTTTGGGTTGTGGAATGAATCTTCTGAGATTCCATTATTTCTCATAGGGAAGTTTGCTTTGATATACAAGTGCTTTGGATTACAAGCATGTTTCCAGAATGAATTATGCTCAAAACCAAGGTTTTACCATACTTAAAATATTTTTTTATTCTGCACTGCTTATTCATGGTTTTGGTTTGGGTTTTTTTGTTGTTGTTTTGTTTTTTGGTTTTTTTTTGTTTTTGTCTCTCTAGTATCCTTTCCTTTAGAGAACCACTTTTCTCCCATTCAGTGGTTCTGATGGGATTGTCAATTATAGGGCCAAATCCTAGTCCCTTCCACCCTGCACTCATGACACAGGTCTGGTAAGACTCAGAGGCTGGTCCAGAGGTGAACACATGACTAATAGAGTGAATCATATGCCTTCCTTGGTAGTAATAGAAAGATTTGGGGTTGGTTGGGGGAGGGAAGGCATGGTAGCAGGAGGAATGAAGGCCTTTTTCTGCTGGAAGATAAATCTGGAGCTGAAAGTCAGTAGCCATATTTCCCAGCACATAGGAACATCATTCTGCAGAATGAAACTAATCAGAAAAAATGCTAAAGATAAGGAAGGCAGCAACCCACTGGTATTTAATTCTGGTTCCAGTTTGTGAGGTCCTGGTTCCTATAGAAATTCCTTCCATTCTGCTTTACCCCAACATCTTTTTCTGATAAATGACCCAATAAACTCCCTTTCCCTTAAGCTAACTTGAGTTGTTTCCATAATTTGCAACCAAGACCTCTGACTGATTTGAAACCCTATGATAGCTATTAAATAAACCCACCTTCTCATTCTGGCCCAATCACCATCTTCAGCTGTCAACTCTTGAGTGCTTCAAAACTTCACGGGAGAAAATTCTGTCATAAAGGAGACATAGAGAAGGAAGGAAAAGGAGCCTGAAGGAAATGAATGGACCACTGGGATAAGGAAACAGACAGGATGAAAAATCACCACTCAGAATGGCCTGACAGAAGAGAAAGGAGACAGATAAATGGGGGACTCTTGCCAGCCAAGAAAGGAAATGAAAGGATAAGAAAGATGACATCAAATGCAAAGAACAGTATTGCCTGATACACTCATAGGAGTAGGAACTCAGAACAATGGCTTTGGGGTTGTCAGTGGTTGTCTTTTGGAAAAATATACTTAGGATCATCATGAGAAAGAAAAAACAAAGGTAAGAGTGAAGAGCAAGCTACTGTGCAGCACATTAAAATGAAAAATGCGTTGTGAGGAGAATTACTTCTTGATAGAGGCACAGTCCTGTTACTTTTAAACTTTGGTATTCTATCAAAAATCCATTAAGTGATACAGGTTTATCCTCACACAGATGCGATATTATATGCAGCTTTCCCCAAAGGATCACATTGTAAAGTATAATCCAGGACAATTATGTTCCAACTCTGCTCCCTGTGGTATATAACTAAATTCCTTTTTGGGCTGCCTATCTTGTTTTCTAACACCACCCTCAATTTCTTCTCCCCAACTTTTACATTTGTTTGACAATGTTTCCCACAATCTCAGTCCCCTCATAGTCATCAACCACCGGGTCCAGACCAAAGTTTTACTTTCAAACACATCCCCATTCCTTCCCAGAACCATTTCCATTATGACACACACGATGTAAATACTCTACCAAACTGATTTTCAGTGTGTGTGCTATTATCTATGTGATTTGTTCACAATGCTTTAAGTGGAGAGGACAGGGCTGTTGGGAAGCTAAGGGGAGCATGACTGACAGCAGTTATCAACAACCCCCAACCTACTCTAAGTACAGAATCTTTGCTTATACTATGAATTTGCTTGAGCATGAAATAAAATCATTTATGCAGAAATGCTTTGGTAAGTAACTCCAAGTTGAAATGAGTCACAATCATTAATTATAAGGTATTCCCTACCTTTATTTGTTTACTCAGTGTAGTTTATTTCCAAATTATATGGAAGTGTTTCATGACTAGTGACCTGCTAGACTTGCACCGCAATGGTCCCACCTAATGTGTCCACAAGAGGTAACCCTTGGCATCATGGAGATGTGTCTGGCATACATGTCCCGGCCCAGCAACTCCTTTGTGGCTGCTTCTCGCAGATGCCTCCAGCATCCAGAGCTACTCCCTCCAGTTTTATTCAGCTCCCATCAACCCCACTCCCCACACTGGCTTTAGCCTCAGGCGCCCTGACCTGGACAAGATACTTATTCAATAAAATAGAGATATTAATATGAAGAAAAGAAATGTTATAGAAACAAATGTCAGAATGAGGGGCAACCTGGGGCTCAAGGGGAAAATGGGACGAAGCCTTGGAAAACAGAAAATCTTCACAGAGTTGGTGAGAAGCATGGGTCTGAGAATCATAAAATCAGATTCAAATCCCAGATCTGCCACTTATATACTCTATGACTGAGCACATGACTGCTGCTCAGTAAAGAGTGACTGAATGAATGACCAAAGTTAACTTAATTCTCAGAGCTTCAATTCCTCATATGCAAGGTATGGAAGCAAATATCTACTACAGAGGGTTGTTGTAAACATTAAAGGTAACATCTAGTAAATGAATAGGAGAGTCCCTGACACAGAATTATTGCTCAATAAAGAGTATCTACTACTACTACTCATTATTATTATCATCCAAAAATGATGACAGGGGCACCTGGGTGGCTCAGTCAGTTAAGCGTCCGACTTTGACTCAGGTCATGATCTCGCAGTTTGTGAGTTCAAGCCCCGTGTCAGGCTCTGTGCTGACAGCTTGAAGCCTGATTCCTGCTTCGGATTCTGTGTCTCCCTCTCTCTCTGCCCCTCCCCCACTTGTGCTCTGTCTCTCTCAAAAATGAACAAATGTAAAAAAATTTTTTTTTAATTATGACAGAAAAACATATCCATGATTCCCTTAAATAGTTGACCCACATGACAAGGTATTCAACATTATAATTGATATAAGTGATAAAAGTGACCTAAGTGATAGCAAATAAATTGCAAGAAACTCCAAATTTTTCATTTTTTGCCTTGGGACAAAAAGGAAATATAAACCCGAAGTAGGTCATCATGATCTTGTTTTAAAATTTTTTTTTCAGGAAAAAAAAGCGAGTTCTATGAAATTAAGTCCATAGTCAAAGAATGAGGTCTAGGACTCAGGAAACTAATGCTCAAGCCCTGATTTTGTCTCTAACTAGCTCTTCCTACATTTTGGTTCTTCAAATGAAGAAGCTGGAATCAGAGAAAGTGACTTCTCAAAAATAGTGAATGCTTTCTAGGTCCGTTTCAGTGTGAATCAGAATATGGTTCTGTGAGTTAGCCAAGGGGTGGTGGGAATCAGCACTGATATGGTCTCCTGAAGCCTTTTTTGCTTCAAGAAAAAAGCAAAATGATATGGCCAAATTGGTGAATCAACTGATAATACATTTATTACAAACTCCACATGGACCATTTCCACCTGACTGCCTTGGGCTGTCAGTCAGCTTCTGGCTTACCTGGGTTTTCTAGCACTGGTCATTGAAGGAGACTTAGGGGAAAGTGGAGTCTGCCTTCCATAAGGAGGCACCACAAAGAAGCATCAACAGTTAAATCAGTAATTTCCTGGTCAGAATAATCTGGAGGACTTTAAAAATTATGGATTCCTGGGGGCAACTTCTTAAGATTCTGACTCAATGCATCTGCCATGTAGCCCAGAGTCATGTATTTTTTTAAAAGCTTCCCAAATGTTTATAATGGGCATCCAGATTTGGGAACAATGGTCTCCATAAAGAATCACAAACTCAAATTCCTACGGGACCCAGGCAAATCAGCTTAAGAATAGTTTTCTAGGTCCATATTTCACTTTCCCACTTTTGAGATAGAAGTGAATTTAAGAATTGCTTCCCTTTCCTCTTTTAATCCCACTGTAAGAAAAACAGGACAAAGAGAATAATAAATGATAACTGACAGTCTGAATGCTGGGGGGCAATAGGGAACGGGGGAAAGTGCAGTAATCAGGAAACTTACACTCCATTTAAGAAGAGTACCAGCACTCAGCCCTAGATAATCATTGCCTTGAAGTAATGCATGCCCTAGATACCCAGACCTCTTCATCCAAAGGGAAAAAATGTCTGGAATCTGAATTTTGATGTGAAATTTGCAAATTTCTTTTTTTTTTTTTTTAATTTTTTTTTTCAACGTTTTTTATTTATTTTTGGGACAGAGAGAGACAGAGCATGAATGGGGGAGGGGCAGAGAGAGAGAGAGACACAGAATCGGAAACAGGCTCCAGGCTCTGAGCCATCAGCCCAGAGCCTGACGCGGGGCTCGAACTCACGGACCGCGAGATCGTGACCTGGCTGAAGTCGGACGCTTAACCGACTGCGCCACCCAGGCGCCCCACAAATTTCTTTTTTTTAATGTTTATTTATTTTTGACAGAGCATGAGTGGGGGAGAGGCAGAGAGAGGGGGACAGAAGATCAAAAGGGGGCTCTGTGCTCACAGTAGTGAGCCTGATGTGGGGCTCGAACTCATGAACCGTGAGATCACAACCGGAGTCAAAGTCAGATGCTCAACTGACTGAGCCACCCAAGCACCCCTGAAATTTGCAAATTTCTAAATGTTGGAAACTCATGATTTTATAAATTGTTTGAAAGAAACAAAACCTATGTGCAGAATTCAAAGAGTCAACAAGCCACAAATTTGAGATATCTTATCTGGATTTGTACACTTACTTCCTCCTACAGCAGGTACAGGGCCGTGGAGGCAGTAGTCGTAGGTTAGCTCCCTGTTCTAGCTCTGTACCGAGCGAGTCTAAAACCTTTCCGAGCTCAGATATCTCATCCAGCAAATGGGAGCAAGAAAACTTGATGCGCACAACTGTTCTGAGGATAAATAAAATCATGAACTGTAAAATGCTAGCTCTCATTACTAAAGTTAAAACAGAGAACAGAGTCGCATGCAGTAAAATGTTCTCAGGGAACAGAGACCGAAAAGTTTTGTCTGCGGGTTGATCCTAGAAAAAGGGTTGTGCCAGAGAGTTTTGTGTCCAAAAAATGACAAGATCAGAGACTTCAACTCAGCAAGGCCCTTGCGTTTGGCCTGATTTTGTTTCCATCCTCTCTTTGTCAAATTGTGAAAGGTGATAGCTTGTCTCAGCAGGAGTCTGCAAGGCTCAGATGCTGGATTCCTCCAGTCTCCTGACATCATCACCTGCCACAGCTGGAGGGAGTGTGGACAGAGAAGGAGTCTATTGGGAGGGCAGAGGCAAGTGAGAGGATACAGGACCTGTGCCCTGAATATAATGAATTCAAAGACAGAGGACGGAATGGGTGCTGATTAAATGCGAGGAGGCTCCAAGCCCAGAATGTCGGATTGAAAGCCATTTCACTGATGTGGAAAGTCATCTTGGCACCAGCTCGTAAGTAAAGAAGAGAGGCAAATCTGTCATCAGCTAAGCCTTGCAGAAAAGTTTCAGGCCCCCAAACCCAGTAAGTACTGCTCCTGGTGGAAGTTGTCAAGTCAGACTGATAAACTGCTGGGCTCCTGCAGTTTATTGAGCCTAAAATGAGTGTAGAAGGTCAGATTCTCTCAAAGTTACCTTCTCACATCTTCCAGCTGAGAAAGAGCTGGAAATGAAAAGCTAGGACCTGCCTTATTGCTATCTCGTCTCTTCTAGAGGTGACTTCAGGAATTATTCAAAGTTTAATTAAAACAGAAACTCTGGACCTATTTCATGCCATGAACACCCTTAACTCTCTATTGAAGCCTAATAGACTATTTGTCAGAATAAGGTTTGTAAATGCTCCAAATAAAATGTATGCATACAAAGACAACTATATTGAAATAGAAATTATCAAAATATTAAAGATACTTGTGAAATAGCAGGCACGTGGGTGGCTCAGTCAGTTAAGCATCTGACTCTTGATATTGACTCAGATCATGATCTCCTGGTCATGAGATGGGGCCCTGCTTTGGGCCCTTTGGGCCCCATACTCGGCCATACTCTGTGCCGAGTATGAAGCTTGCTTGCTTGAGATTCTTTCTCTCCCTCTCTCCTCTCTCTCTGTCTCTGCCCCTTCCTTGCTCGTACTCTCTCTTTCTCTCTCAAAATAAATAAATAAACTAAAAAAAAAAAAGATGTGTGTGAAATAGTAATAATAGTGCCATTTTCAAGTAGGCTTCATACCCAGAGCAGAGCCCAATGCAGGGCTTGAATTCATGATCCTGAGATCAAGACCTAAGCTGAGATCAAGAGTCGGACATTTAACTTACTGAGCCACCCAGGCTCCCCAGTAGTGCTTCTTTATTAATGAATTAAACAACTGTATCTAGCAGTAAGTCTAAGAACTTCCATAATTAAAGTACTGATGGGTAGTAATGAGGATCAACAATATGTTGAGAGATTTACAGCAAACAAAGGCAACTAACAGTGCTCTGTAAAATGAGCCCTAATAAAGATAGACACTTCATGTCAGGGGAGACAGAAAGAGGAGAGTTAACTCTGCCTAGGGAGGGGGAGTAAAGGGGTGGGTTACGGGGAGTAGCGGGGTGCCAAGTAGAGGAGGAGAGAGTAAAGGGGTGATCAGGAGTTTCCAAAGAAAAGTGGGGAAAGACAATCAGCTTTGGAGACTGAGTAGCAAGATGGGATTGATATTCAGACATAAGGATGCTTATAACCAGAGGTTTCAGAAAGGTAAGTTGAGATCCATTTGGGAAGTTCAGAATTTGTTCTTCATACTTGAGGAAATAGGAATCCACAAGAGGCATTAAGAGGAGGCATAACGTGGGGTACTTGAGTGATTCAGTTGGTAAGCGTCCAACTCTTGATCTCAGCTTGGGTCTTAACCTCAGGATCATGAATTCAAGTTCCACATTGGGCTCCATGCTAGGCATGGAGCTGACTTAAAAAAAAAAAGGCATAAAGTGATCCAATTTACATGTTAGTAAAGCAACTGGAAGCCATGTGAATTTCTTGTGAGAAAGGTTCAGTGACTGAGAGCAGATGGTAAGATCATCAGGTACACCCCATTAGACAGCTTCCTATAAAGACCCAGACAAGAGAAGACAAGGGACCAAACTTGGGAGGCTGTAAGAATGAAGAAGAGAAAATAGAATCTTGTAAAAGATTTGGATCCAGACTTGAGGAGTAAGAGAAAAAGAGATGTGAAAATAATTTCAGGGTTTCCAATGGGTGCTATTAAGATAAATGTACAGCACAATAGAAAGAAGTAGAACTGAGAAATCAGGTAATTAGGCAGGTTAGGAAGATGCTGACTTTTAAGTGTCTATGTGTAATCTAGGAACAACTGTATATTCAATAACTGGAAATATATAAACTAAAAAAGGTAGTGATGAGTGACAATGAAGATCAACAATATGTTAAGATATGTGTATCAACCATACTGTTATATGAAAACGTGTGTGGTTTCTATTATTGATGAAATCATATGTATCGCTGATATTCCTGTGGTTTGCTGCCTACATTTGTAATGGAAGGGAATTCTATATCTCAATTAGAAGTTAGTAAAGATGTGACCTTTTTACCTTCCAAGTTCAGAGATCACTTAGGGGGAAAAGCTCAAGTTAAAAACCCCTATTTGTAAGGTGATAGACACTGATTCAGTTGGCCCCTCTCTTCCTCCCTCAGCAGACAGGCAAATGAATATAGTTCTTCAAGTCCTTTACTTTGTCAAACTACAAATTTTTGTTGACTGTTGGACAAAATATTTGTAAAGAAGGTAGATCTCATCTAAATATAGAAGATGTATTTATTTTCTACAAACTAAATTTCAAATTCAAGACTCCATATGACAAAGTTGGTAAGAAACCCCATGTCAGGGGCACCTGGGTGGCTCAGTCAGTTGAGAGTCCGACTTCGGCTCAGGTCATGATCTCACAGTCTGTGGGTTCGAGCCCCGCATCAGGCTCTGTGCTGACCGCTTGCTCAGAGCCTGGAGCCTGCTTCAGATTCTGTGTGTCCTCTCTCTGCCCCTCCCCCGCTCACGCTTTGTCTCACTCTGTTTCTCAAAAATGAATAAATGTAAAAAAAAAAAATTTAAAAAAAAAAAAAAAAAAGAAACCCCATGTCAGCCATTCTTGGCAATTCTCCTATTCACCCAGCTTTGGGAATCTGTCATAATTTCTCAGTCTCATATCATCCAGGAGGAGACCTGTGGGTTGATCATCTGTCCACATAGGCCACCCATATGATGTCTGCTGTCCCTTTCTGACAGCTCCTTCGGGTTCAATGGTTCTTTGTTGCTTAAGACATAGGAATTTTCCTTTAAGTCAGCCTAAGTCCTTTCTTCTGAAAGGCACCACATGGCTTTTCCTCTCTAGAACTTTCAACCTCTCTGTCATTGTTCTGCCACGTATTTTATCCAAGGCCATAAAGCATAGGGCAGGAAAATGGGGGAAAGGGAAAAATGAACCACAATAAGAAAGTTAATATTTAAAATTATTATCCACCCACATATTTCTAAAATTCCACTTTGGACTCAATTTCAGAAGAAAATTGATGCATTTTATATATTAAAAAAATCTCTACATAGAAATTTTATGATTTAGTCAAAATTGCCATTACTCAATTTGTTGTCCCACCTTATTCATCAGATTTTATCCCAAATAATTTTAAATGCCATAGGCAAAAAATAAAATCCATTTTCAACAGGCAAGGAATTATAGCTTTGGGGATATTAAAAATATGTCACAGGAAGGATCTTCTCAATATGACTCAAAGTCCAAATGCAATAAAAGCAAATATTGATAAATTTGACTACATAAAAATGAAAGTAATATACATGGAATAAAAAAACACCATAAGCAAAGTAAAAACATAAGATGCTGGAAAAAGGGGAGGTTACAAAATTTGGGGCTTACAAAATTGGGGGTTAATTTCTATAATCTCTGAAGAGCTTCTAGAAGTGAAGAAGGAAAAGACCAACATCCCAATGAGGGAAAAAGAGGAAATAGAAAAATATACAGGAAAACAAAAGAAATATAAATAACCCTAAATATAATACAAAATTCTCAATCCCACACATAATAAGAAAAAAACAAATTAGAATCTCACAGAGAAACTCCCCATCTGGCCACTATGGAGCATAGGTTTATCCTCCTACGTGAAATTTTAAAAACATTAAAATTTATGATACAACAATTTTTAGGACAGTGGTCCCTGAGAGAATGGAAACAAATGAGATGAGCCCTCTGATTGTCCAGGCTTACTGTTTGGAGAGAGCTTCCATACTGCCATGCAGAGAGAAGAAACCCAGGTAGAGCTTAGGAGTCTCCCTAAATTGAGAAGATGGAGTTGGTAGTCCTATAAAGTCACATGATTAGAATTCACAGCACTACCTGTGGGAAGGGACCTACACAAAGAGCTTCTGCATTTTGCAGATGGTCCCCCTTAAATCTTCAGCGGAATACTACTCACTAAATGCATGTGAGCAAACTACTGAGACAAGAGAAATAATCACACAAAAGCAGCAGGGTGTCAATATACCCAGAGATCACAAAGGGAAGTGAATAGTTTGTGTTCCATCAACCACAGTGGTAAACCCTGTAATGAAGGGAGACTGGATAGAATCTTCAGAAAATTATTGCCTCTGCAGTGGGGAAAAGTTAGTCTGATACTAAAGACTGTTTTGCATAGGTCTGATAAAGTTTAAAAGCAAGACTTAGAAGGAACAAACTATTTCCAAGGAACATAACTGCATCCCACTGAAAAAAAGCTCAAGAATATAGGAATACAAAAATATCCAGGATCCAACGACATAAAACTCATAGTGTCTGGGAGCCACTCCTAAAATTCCAGGCATGCATCAACGGAGGAAAATGCAAAACACATAATGTGTCATAAATTACAAAGATAGAATTAGTGGACAAAAATCATTAAAAAACTGTTATTATAAGTATATGCCTTATGCTGAAGAAAGTAAATTGAACATGGTAAGTAAAGACATGTAAGATTTTTAAAATATTTTTAGAAAAGAAAAAAATATAATTATTGTAATAAAAAAATCGCTAAGTGAGATTAACAGATTATTAGACCCTATAAAATTAAAGCTTAGTGAATTTAAAGACCTAGTAGTAGAAACTAGCTGAAATGAAAAAGAAAAAGAAGACTGGAAAAAAATTGAATAGAGCATCAATGTACGCTGAAGAAAATTTAGGCAACCTAATATAGAAAGTTCCTGAGCTAAAGAAAAAAAAAGGTGTGGAGGGGTGTTCCTGTGTGGCTCATTCAGCTCTAATAATTTCGGCTCAGGTCATGATCCCAGGATTGTGGAATCAAACCCCACATCAGACTTTATGCCAAACATGGAGCCTTCTTCAGATTCTCTCTCCCTCTGCCCCTCTCCTCCCCCACTTGTACTCTCTCTCTCTCAAAAAATAGAGGGAGGGAGGGAGGAAGGGAGGGAGAGAGAGAGAGAGAGAAGAAAATACCCCAAAAAAGAGAAGGGGGTAGAAAATATGAAAATATATGGGAAAAGAATGGTCACAAGTTTCCCAAATATGATAAAAACCATAAAGACCTCAACAAGTCCCAAATACAAGAAATATGAAGCCTACTCCAAGGTCCATCACAGGTAATTGTTTACAGCCATGGACAAAGAGAAAAATCTTAAATATAGCCAAAGAATAAAAACACACTATGTAGAAAAGAATCAAGATAAAATTAGCAGCAGAATTTTCATCAGAAACACAGCAAGCCAAAATTCTTTACAGCCTACAAGAAACCCACTTTCACTATAAATACAGAAATTTATTAGAAGTAAAACAATGAGGGGGCGCCTGGGTGGTCAGCTAAGCATCTGACTTCAGTTCAGGTCATTATCTCAAGGCTCATGGGTTTGACTCCCACACTGGGCTCTGTGCTGATAGCTCAGAGCCTGGAGCCTGCTTCCAATTCTGTGTGTGTGTGTGTGTGTGTGTGTGTGTGTGTGTGTGTGTCTTTCTGCCTCTTTCCCACTCATGCTGTCTTTCTCAAAAATAAATAGTTTTTAAAAATTAAAAAAAAACGAGATTTTCTTTAAAAAAACATAAAAGAATGGGAAGAGATATAAGAGGCAAACAATCAAAAGAAGACTGAAGTGACTATATTAATATCTGACAAATTAAACTTCAGGGCAAAAAATACCACCAGGGTCATTTCATAATGGTACAGTGGTCAATTGGTCAAAAGGATATGGAAGTCTAGATACTTATGCATGTTACAACAGAGCTTCAGAACACAAGTAAATCTAAGAGAGTTCAAACAAAAATAAGTAAATTCACAATTATAGTTAGAGAATACATCACCTCTTGCATAAAAATTGTGAGAAAAAGTAGACAGAAAATCAGTAAGGATATGAAAGACTTGAACAAAGACTATCAATTAACCTGATCTAGATAATATTTACAGAACTCCCCAACAACAGAATACACATTCTTTCCAAATGTACATGAAACATTTGTCAATATAGACAATATTCTTGGTTGCAAAATAAGATCCAACAAATTTGAAAGGATTTAGAACACACTACACTCTCTGATCATGAGGCCATTAAATTAGAAATCAACAGAAAATGTGATGAATGCCTGCAAATCATTTTGATAATCTACGAGTCAAAGAAGAAATCAAAAGCAAAATTAGAAATTATTTTTAACTGGCAAAAAGAAAACACAGATCATTAAAGTATGTGGAGTTTGGGGTGTTTGGGTGGCTCAGTTGGTTGAGCACCTGACTTCAACTCAGGTCATGATCTCATGGTCCATGGGTTCGAGCCCTGGGTCAAGCCCGGTGCTGAAAGCTCAGAACCAGGATCCTGCTTTGGATTCTGTGTCTCCCTCTCTCTGCCCCTCCCTTGCTTACACTCTGTGTGTCTCTCTCTCTCAAAAATAAATAAACATTAAAAATTAAAAAAAAAAAAAAAAAAGTTTGTGGAATTCAGCTAAATAAGTACATAGAAGAAATTTACAGGACTGAAGAATAAGGGTCTAAAATCAAGGACCAAAGTTTTCACCTGAAGAAACTGGGAAAAGAGGCATTTGAACCTAAGGTATGAATAAAAAAGGAAGTATAAAGATCAGAAAATGATGAAATAGGAGAAAAATATGGAAAAACACTAACAAAAAAAAAGAAAATTGCAGGTCAATTGCCCTCATAAACATAGATGTAAAAATTCTCAACAAAATTGTAGCAAATTGAGTCTAGCAACATATAAAAAGTACCATAAACAATTACTAAGTAGAGTGTATCCCAGAAATTCAAGGTTGTTTCAATATTTGAAAATCAGTCAGTATCATTCACCATTTTAACAGATGTTATTTCAGTAGATGCATAAAAAGCATGTATTTGACAAAATCTGAAATGTACTCCAGATAAAAATTCTCAGCAAAGAACAGATTTCCCTCTATCTAATAAAGTGCATTTATAAAATGTAAAAAATCCATGTAAAAAATCCTAAGAAATATATTTTTTAATGATTTAACAAGGTTGTAGGGTAGAAGAGCAATACACAAAAATCATTTGTATTTCTATATGCTGGCAACAGATAATCAGAAAATAAAATTTGTAAAAATATCTTGGACAGTAGCATTTAAAAATACAAAAATTTGGGATGTATTTGGAAAAAGATGTACAACAGCTGTGTACAGAAAACTACAAAATATTACTAAGAGAATTTAAAGAAGACATATTAAGTAGAGAAATACATTGTGTTCTTAGATCAGAAGAATTCTCACTGTTAAGATGTCAGTTCATCCCTGAATTGATCTATAGCCTAGAAGGATATGGAAATGCAAAGAACAAAATACAGCTAAAACAACTTTGAAAAAGAGTAACAATGTCAAAGGATTTACCCTGATTTCAAGGGTTATTGTAAAGCTACAATAATTAATACAATGTCATATTGGATCAGAATGGAAAAATAAGAGAATGGAATAAAGAGTCCAGAAATAAACCAACACACACAGTCAACTGATTTTTGACAAAGGTGCTAGGGCAATTCGCTGGGGAAGAACAATCTTCTCCATAAACGGTGCTGGAGGAATTGACTAACCACTTACAAAAGGCGGGGGGGGGGGGAACCTTAACCTTTACTTCATATCATACACAAAAATTAACTTGAAATGGACCACAGACCTAAGTAAAACTAAAAGTATAAAACTGCAAAACGAAAACAAGAAATTTTTAATAATCTGGATTTGGCAAAGATTTCTTAAAACACAAAAAGCACGAACTATAAAGGAAAAGAATCAACTGAATTTTATCCATTTTAAAACTTGTGTTCTTCATGAATCACTGTTAAAATGAAAAGTCAAACCACAGACTAGGAAAAATATTTTATACATACACACACACAGAACAATGGACTTTATAAGAAACACTTGCAACTCGGTAAGACAAACAACCCAATTAAAAATAGACAAAAGATTTAAATAGACACTCTACCAGAGAGATTTGGAGAATAAGCACATAAAAAATTGTTCAACATGAGCAACAGTTTCACAGAGAGCAATTTCACACTAATGACAGCCCAGTCTTAATTTCCTGTCATTGTTACTGATTGTCTACATGAAAGGAATGTCTTAAGGAGGTAAAGTTCAGTCCCCTGCTGCCTGTTTCACTAGTACCAAACTATCATTTCACCTGACAGCATTTTAAATTTTTAATGTTTATTTTGAGAGAGAGACAGAGAGCATGTGAGCAGGGGAGGGGCAGAGAGAGGGAGGGAAAGAGAATCCCAGGCAGGCTCCATGCTGTTAGCACAGAGCCCAATGCGGGGCTCAGTCTCACAAACCGTGAGATCATGACCTGACCCGAAATCAAGATTTGGGCTCTTAACTGACTGAGCCACCCAGGTGCCCCACCTGACAACACTTTTTTTTTTAATCTGAATTTTCTTCAGTATCATCTGCAGATACCTTAATCCTGTTATCCCAGGAAGATCAAGGGCATGCAACAGGTTCTCTCTCAATTCCTCTGTACTTCAAATATCTGCAGAATTACCGGGAATCACCTCCTTTGCCCTGTTTCATACACAATGGCAGACCTCCACCCTTGCAAGGGGGCCCCTACACCAAAGCTCAGCTCGTTCCTGCCTCCCTTTGCGGAGCCTTCTATCACCTCCACTCAGGTCTTCCTCTCCACATGTTCCTTCCTCCTAGTCTGCACATCTTTCCACCCACAGACATGTTCCCCCAGCACGAATGCCCCCCTCCAGCTACCATCCTACATTTTTCCTCTCCTGGGCTGAAAATTACTTGTTGACTTCTCACTCACACTTCAGCCCAGAGAAATCTGTCTTCTATACCTAACACCCTACTATGTTGTATTCAAAATCAGAACCACAAGCAGAAGCAGGATGGATCCTGAGTAGCTGTTGGTTCTGATGAGCTTCCAGATATGTCCATAATTCAACCAGTCTCTCATTCAGTGAAGATCAGCCCGCTGCCTACTGTGTGCCAGGCACAGTTCTGCATTTATCAGTAGTTTCTAGATGTACCAGGAAATAGCGATGCAAAGGATGCAGCAGTAAACAAAGACCAAATCTCTGCTCTCTTCGGCTAACATTCTAGTGCAGGGGGACAAACCAAAAAGGCAAACAATAACACAGTTAGACAACATACGGCATGTCAGCTATGAGAAATGCTATGGTAAGAAAGTCGGGGTGGGGTATGCAGTGCAGTGCAAGTGGGAGAGATGATGAGGCAGGATTTTATAGAGAATCTTTGGTGTATGGTGGTAAGGGGAGAAGATTCTGAAGACAAAGGACCTGAGTTCTTATCCCACGTCTCCCATTTTTTAACTGTGTTTCCTTAGGCAAGTCATTTAACCTCTTGGTGGCTTGGTTTCCTCATCTGTGAAATGGGAAGGATGTTTGAAACTATGACATTTATGATTAAATGAATCCTATATATATATGTGTATATATATATATATATATATATATACATACATATATATATATATGGAATCCTATATATATATATATACACATATGTATATATATGTATATATGGAATCCTATATATATATATATATATATATATATATATATATATATATATAGGATTCCTATTTATTCCATAGGAAACTATGACATTTAATGATTAAATGAATCCTATATAATGTATCCTAGGATTCATTATATAGGATTCATTTAATCATAAATATATGAGAACAGTGCCTGAGGTCACAGTAAGAGCTCAAAATGTTGGTTTATTAGCACTATTGTTCATTCATTAAGTGTTTACATAGCACTCATTAAGCTGATAGATGTTATTACGTATATTAAAATAGTGTAAGATGCATTCCTGACCTCTCAAGAAGCAAGAGTGCACACAGAAAAAAACCACAATACAAGGTGGGTACACCCTCTAATCTTTCAGAGGGAGAACATCACACATTGTCACTACGTACATAATATCAAGGTGCTCCGAAAGTATCTGCTCATCCAGGATCTCTCTTTGCCTTCATTACTGTCATGAGAAATACCATTGCCCCCATTATAACTGTAGGAGAACAGAAACACAGAGATATCACCCGAATCCCTACCCAGTCCTCAGTGGCTCAGCCTGGAGGTGCAGTTGAAGTCAAGTAGCAAGTGTACTGGCTCAGAGTATGACCTTTGACACTGCACAAACTTGTGTTTGAATCAAGGGCTACTTATCAATTAACTGTGTGACACTGGACAAATGATTTCACCTCCTAGAAGCTCAGTTTTCTCATGGGCAAGAAAAGGACAATTAATTCTATAGCTGCATCAGTTTCGTACAAGGATGATATGAGATAATGTATATTAGGCATTCTGCAAATCATTCAGCCCATAATAAGCACCCAATAAAATGGTAGATTTAAGAGAAAACAAGACAGGGGCGCCTGGGTGGCTCAGTCTGTTAAGCATCTGACTTCAACTCAGGTCATGATCTCGTGGTCCTTGGGTTTGAGCCCCACATTGGGCTCTGTGCTGTCAGTTAAGAGCCTGGAGCTTCCTTCGGATTCTGTGTCTCCCTCTCTCTCTGCCCCTCCCCTCTCACTCTCTGTCTCTCAAAAAATGAATAAATGTTAAAAAAAAGAAAAAGAAAAAGAAAAGAAAACAAGACAAAGCAACACATCTCCCTCTTAGGTCTATCAGCTTGTACTTGGTGAGTACTTTGCATGGAGACTCCAAGTCATCTTTAGATTCATGAGATGACACCACACATATATCAAAGTGTATAGAAATGAAATACAGGGATGGGGCTCCTGGGTGGCTCAGTTGGTTAAGTGTCTGACTTCAGCTCAGGTCATGATCTCACAGTTCGTGGGTTCGAGCCCCGCGTGGGGCTCTGTGCTGACAGCTCAGAGCCTGGAGCCTGTTTCAGATTCTGTGTCCCCCTCTCTCTCTGCCCCTCCCCTGCTCACACTCTGTCTCCTCTCAAAAATAAACAAACATTAAAAAAATTAAAAAAAAAAGAAATGAAATAAATACATTCCTTCTCAAACCAATACTTGCATGAACTTCTCATTTGCTTATACTCTATAGTGCCAAAAGACCATTTTTTAAATAGAGGTTGGATTTTTCTTTCTTTTTTTTTTTTTTTTAATTTTTTTTCAACGTTTTTTTATTTATTTTTGGGACAGAGAGAGACAGAGCATGAACGGGGGAGGGGCAGAGAGAGAGGGAGACACAGAATCGGAAACAGGCTCCAGGCTCCGAGCCATCAGCCCAGAGCCTGACGCGGGGCTCGAACTCACGGACTGCAAGATCGTGACCTGGCTGAAGTTGGACGCTTAACCGAGTGCGCCACCCAGGCGCCCCTCTTTCTTTTTTTTAAATCTGCACACAAGCTATGCTCGCCAAAGATTTTAAAACAACACAAACTAACAGTGCTTCACTCAAAATAAGAGCTCTTGAAATTTTCTGTATAAACTGGGTTTCATAAATCATCTCAAAGTCTAAGGGAAACCTTCAATATAAAGAATCTTGGGAGTGAATCCTTTCAAAAAAGCAATGGATTATTGCTAGATTGAACGAGTGTATCTATTTCAGCTACTCCTAGTGTATAGATTTTCAAACATCCAGCTGAGCTAAAGTGGCACATGTGACAGGCCGGAAGCCAGATACGTTTCTCTAAGGTAAACTAACAGGAGAGACTGTAGGGTGGGGATGCAGGGGTGGGCAAATGGGTTTGTTTTCAATGGCAGAATCAAAGCTTAGGAAATTCAACTTCCACAATTTTGGGAAAGTTGTTCATAGAAGACTTTTGGGCTAGAATAGGTTCTTAGAAAGAGGAATCTGCTCTGAAATTGTAACAATGACCTGGTACAAACCTCTCAGACTTCAGCACCCTGGAAATAACCGACATCAATAACTTTGCTCCTAAACTCCCCCTACGTGTCTCGGCTTGCAATTGAAAAAGACAGTGTGATTAGTAATAGTGCACATTTGTATGGAACTGCCTGTGATCTTCGTGCGTTAGAGAAGACTTCGTCAAAGATGGCAGTGCACTGGTCTGAACCAGCAGCAGCATGTGAGGGAACCCAATTAAAAGGCAGAATGAAAGATGAGGCCAGATATTTTTAGCAAGTTGCAACAAGACGTGAAGGCACTGATGTAGAAATGGATAAGCTGAGCACACAGGAGATGTGTATTCAAAGTAAATTCTCCTCTAAGTGGCTTTTATGCTCAGTTAAATGCAGTTGAGGCACTTGCCATTTAAAATAATCTTTTCCAGATCAGATTCTTACCATGTTTTGCAACCTGCTAACTTGGATCTTTTTTTTTTTTTTGCCCCACAGCTTCTAGAAGCTGTTCTAAATCCCTGAAAGAAAAGGAGGAGGAGGGGGACTTGATTGGGGTGGGCTAGACGGCTGAGGGAGGTGATAAAGGAAGAAGCATAATCATTCTCTTACACACTGGAGGATACCTGCTAGGTTGCCCTGCATCATCATGAGTTCATTGGACTGGGCTCGTAGAGAACCAAGGTGGCTCTTGCTGTTGGAATAGTGAGGCCCTTCCAGCCAGTGTCCTCCTAGAAATGGGTGGCTGCTCCAGTCACTAGTTGCCCTAGCAATAGCTTGGATCATGCCCATGGGTATTAGAGCCTGGGTGTTTTGATCCTGGTTCCTCTATTCACTAGCTGTGTGATTTCAGGCAAGTTACTTAACATCTGTGGTACCTATGTCCTTTTCTGTAATACTACAATTGTTACATAGGACCTCATAACTCTGTTGCGCAACTGAAGGAGGTAATACATGCACAGCCCATGGACAGAGCCTGGCACAGAGCAAGAACTCTGCATGTCAGCAATAAACAGATGCCATTCAAGCGGCATCAGGGCCCCTTGCCCTATGGAGGTGTTCTTGGCATGATAAGAAGAGATGGCAATCATAGAGCACTTACTACATACCAGGCAGTCCAAGTTCTAAGTGAGTTACCACAAATCGACTCATTTAATCCTCATGATGCCCCTAGGAAGCAGGTGTGACTGTTGTAACAATTACCCCAAATTAGTCTCCAAGTGAAAGACCGAGGCAGGGTTTGCGCCCAGTCCTCCCAGAACTCATGCATATGACCTCAACACTGTGATGCTGCAGTAACATGCCATTAAAAAAAATAAAACAAAGTGACATCCATAAGCGGGGGGGGGGGGGGGGGGGGTCAGTTAAACAAGTGGTGTCAGTACACGCACCAGGTCAGTATACATATGCAAGTACGTATGTCCAAACTATAGCGTTAGCCTAAAAAGACCTGCACAAGTCAACCGTCATTTATTCACACCATGGGCAGTGACGGTTTCTTCAAACTGCAACGTGAAAATTAGCAAAGGAACAGCCAGGGTAATTTCCTATGGTCCCCAAGGCATCAAGTGTCAACTGCTTAAGTCACTGAAACCAGAAACCTAGCCGTCATTTTGAATTCTATCCCTTTGAAGATTCCTCATCCAATGCTCCAACATTCCATAGTTCTATAGATTCTGTATCCAACATTTCTCTTGCTTCCATCCCTTCTTCTGCATTCACAACATTACTTTCGGTTCAAGCTTATCAATTCCCTTTTGGATAACTGGGTCAGACTTCTGACCTTTCTCCCTGACAACGTTCTTGCTCAGCCCTACCCCCAAGAAATCTATCTTCTTTATGGCTGTTGAAAATCATATGAAAACACAAGACTTATAATATTCAGCCTCTGCATAAAGCCCTAGCATCTACAGAATAAAATCCAAACTCCTTATTAAGTCCCTTTATGAGCTGACCTTTTCATCTCTTCTCTCTCCCCCAGATATAACCACACATGCATCAGTAGATGCTGTTTCCTCTGAACAAAAGCCCTCTCTCTCCCACATGTCCTTCCCCATAGTTTCCACCTCCCGTAGGCTTCATTTGGAAAGCCCCTACTCAATCATTAAATCTCACCTCAAACATCACTTCCTCTAGGAAGTCTTCTGTGACTCCCCTAGGTAGAGTTAGCTGCCTTTACCTTTGTGCCTATAACAGCCAAATCTTAACTTTCCCCCTGCCATTAGCATATAAGTTCTTGATGGCAAGCGCTCTGTGTACACAGTGTATTGTCAGCCCCAGAACAGTCTCTGGCATGTAGTAGGAAATCAACAATATCTATCGTATTATTATAGCCTTGTCTTATTGCAATATAGTTGCTTGTTGATGTACCTGCCTCCTCCACAGCAATGTTAGCTCCTGGGGGGAAAAGAGAGTTTCTTTCGCTTCTGTATCCCAACACCTATCACAGTGCCTGGCAACAAGTGAGTGCTCAAAGTTTGTTCAATGAATTCATGCACAGATGAATAAATGAATAAAACACACAGCCCTCTAGGATCCCCTTTCTTGTCAGTAGAGCCCAAATCTACTGTTCTAGTAGTGTTTGTTTAGAGGGAGCTCTCTCCAGAAGCAAATCCAGCTGGAAGATGCCATTATAATACAAACCAGATTCAGAGAGACCAAAATTTACATTAGTTGCATGTGTCATGAACATAAAAATATTTATATGTGGAATCTCAATTTTAATTTGGAAAACTAATAGCTTTTTCAGGATGCCTATTCGGTGTTTTTTTTTTTTCATCAAAGAGAAAAACTTCAAAGAGCTGTGATTTGATGAGTGGACTACAAAGGGCAGAAGTCCCACTCAGGTGAGGGTTTAGAGAGAACTGTTCTTCACAACCGCTCCCAGGAAATGATGCTTTCATTACATCATCTCCTTGTGAGGTGGGTATTAGAGTCACCACTGTTGTGGATGAAGAAATGAACGCAGAGAGAGCTTCAGGTCATAGAATAACCCCCTGGTATAGCGTACTCTGGGGTCTTATATTAGGTCAGGGTGTAGACCAAATATGTCTAGTTATGTCCCTCATACTCCAGAGTGATAGGTTGTCTTGTGGAAAATTTGCTCTAAGACGAGACCTGGCAGAGGTCTTGGTACATCTGCCAAATGCATTTCTGCTCACCTTAACACTTGAACTGGCTCTGGAAACAGAGCAGTGCAATTCCATTTACTTCATTGAGCATCTACCATGTTCATCATCTACTCTGTCCAGCACATAGTGTGATTTCTATAAATTAGGAGGGGAAAAATGACCCTGAAAGACACATGTATGAATAAATGTGTATATGTAGCATATTGCACTGTGATATAAGGGGATACTTCTTATTCCAGGCTACTGCCAAAATATTTAAAAGCCACCACCTAAAAAGTTATTATGAAATCCAATTTACAGATGAATAAACTGAGGCACAGAGATCTTAAATAATCCACCTAAGACCACATAGTTCGCCAGTGGTAGGACCCATTTTAACAATGTATAACTCAATCCTGGACAAAACAAGCTTTACTGATAAGTAAATGAAACATACTGCCAGAGAAGAGACACACGTGTTAATAATTGTGTTTTTTTTAAATAACAGTAGTTGAACGACAGTATAATGCAACTTCCTAATTTTACTGTGAGACTTAATATTTTCCAGACTTACTGATTTATTAACTGTCATAACCCTAGCCACAGTGTGAACTCCAACTAAATTTTCTTTCCACTTTTCATCACTTCTAAGCTTGGTTGGAACACTTATGCTGTGGCTTCATTTTATTTTTATTTCTTTCCTTGGTTATTCCAGGCACATCATTTCACTGGGTGGAGCCACAGGCTCCCTCCCCGGATCCCTCTACTTTTCTGTGAGGTGCAGCCTTCCTGTGGCTAAGCCCACCAGCCCAGTGCACAACTGGCTGTCTTGACAGACCTGGGTAGCAGAGTGTCTGAGTGGACAGTTTTGCACATGAACAAGGCACCTGGACAAACAGATTTGAACTTGTCAGTTCCAAAGGCAATATTGCTCCTCTGGATCATTTTCCTGGCTACAACCTTGGCCACCTCACAGAGAAATTCCTTCCCAACTCAGTGTCTGTAAATCCCTAAGAATGCCTCTCATTAGCAAGACAGACTTCAGACTGGTTTTGACAATTTGGAAATACCTCTAAAATGATAGCTTAATGATTTTATGTGTGTTTCCTCTTGAGCCTCTACTGTTTCTTCAAGACCCACATATTTTTAACCGTGGCAGAGCAAAGCCCTAATCTTGTCCATTAAATTCTTTTGCCTAATGAAAAACAATCAAGCAATAGTATCTAAATCCAAAAATTTGCGGGGCGGGGGGGGGGATGCTATACAGGCAACCCCACCCATACTCATAAAGCCAAGGTTTCCAGTTGAGGGTAGGCATTATTTTGTGGGACTATGGAGCATCCTTGAATGAGGAGCTGTCACACAGAGATGGGTTATGATAGAGCAGAACTCCTTCTAATCGGGTTGGACCTGCTGCCCATGATGCTGGGATACTGGGGAAAGTTTTGGCCTCTACTGTATTGGGAAAGGGGCAGTGGCTCTTTCCGTCTTGTCTCCGGGAAGATATGGGCTTTAAGGGGAGACAAGATTGGCTACATAAACTTTCAGATGAGTGAAAAAAATAAAAAAAGTAAGATCCCTTGTTGAAAAATTAATAATAATTTCAAGATGGTGAAAACAGAATGTTAAACCAGTAAAACTCAGACCCTGTGAGACCACACAGGTTGCATATTCATGAGACTCACCCTGAGGTTGACTTTTTAGCACCCACACTGGCCCTGTCACCTGGAAATTGAGGCATTAAATAAAAGGAATATTCCTCTAACCCCACCCCTGCTACCCTGTGTACACATTTTTACATGGAGACTCTGTTTATCATGCTCCAATATGGTTATAGAAGAAGCTTTAACTAGCATTTAATATATACAAGGCTCTGGACTAATCGTTTTACGTGCATTGTCTTGTTTAATCCTGACAAAAATCCCTAGGAGGTCAGAACTGTTATTCTCATTTTGCAGATGAGGAAACTAGGTCATAGGGACAATAATTTATTTGCCTAAGGTTATGAACTGGAAATTAGCAATTTAAGAAAACAACAAAGATCAGAGAGGAAATAGATGAAACAGAGACTAAAAAAGATAATAAAAGATCACTGAAACTAAGTTGGTTTTTAGAAATCACAGTGGACAAATCTTTATACTAACCAAGAAAAAAGAGAGAGGACTCAAATAAAATACGTTGATACCAGAGACACTACAAAAAAAACTACAAGCCAATATGTCTGATGAACATAAATGCAAAAATTCCCAGAAAATATTAGCAAGCCAAATTTGACAATACATTTAAAAATTATTCATCATGATCAAGCAGGATTTATTCCAGCGATGCAAGGGTGGTTCAATATTTGCAAATCAATCAACGTGATACATCACACTAACAAGAAAAAGGATAAAAACCCTATGATCATCTAAATAGATGCAGAAAAATAATTTGACAAAATATAACATACATTCATGATTAAAAAACTTTGAACAAAGTGAGTTTAGAGGAGCATATCTCAATATAATAAAGGCCATATATGAAAAACCCACAGCTAACAGCATACTTCATGGTGAAAAACGGAAAGCTTTTCCTCTAAGATCAGGAATAAGCAAGGATGTCCACTCTTGTCACTTTTATTCAACATAGTACTGGAAGTCCTTGCTGCAGCTATCAGACAATAAGTAAAAGGCATTCAAATTGATAAGGAAGAAGGAAAACTGTCAGTAATTGCAGATGACATGATACTATATAGAACCCCTAAAGATGCCGTCAAAAAAACTATTAGAACTGATAAAGGAATTCGGTAAAGTTACAGGATACAAAATTAATATACAGAAATAGGTTTCATTTCTATCCACTAATAGTGAAGAAGCAGAAAGAGAAATTAAGAAAACAATCCCATTTATAATCGCACCTAGAAGAATACCCAGGAATAAATTTAAACAAAGTGAAGGACATGTACCCTGAAAACTGTAAGACATTAATGAAAGAATGACACAAATGGAAAGATATCCCATGCTCATGGATTCAAAAAATTAATGTTAAAATGTTCATACTACCCAAATCAACCTAGAGATTCAATGCAATCCCTGTCAAAATACCAATAGCATTTTTCACAGAACTAGAACAAATAACTGTAATCTCATATGGAACCACAAAGACCCCAAAGAGCCAAAGCAATCTTGAAAAAGAAGAACAAAGCTGGAGGTATCACAATCCCAGATTTCAACATATACTATAAAGCTGTAGTAATCAAAACAGTATGATACTGACACGAAAATAAACACATAGATCAGTGGAACAAGATAGAGATCCCAGAAATAAACTCACATTTATATGGTCAATTAATCTACAACAAAAAAGGCAAAAATATGCAATAGGGAAAAGATAGTCTCTTCAATAAATGGTTCTGGGAAAACTGGACAGCTATAAGCAATAAAATGAAACTGGACAAGTTTCTTCCACCATACACGAAAATAAACTAAAAATGGATTAAAGATCTAAATGTAAGACCTAAAACCATAAAACTCCTAAGTGGAAAGGTAGGCAGTAATCTCTTCAACATTGGCCTTAGCAACTTCCTTCTAGATAGGTCTCCTCAGGCAAGGGAAACTAAAGCAAAAACAATCAAATGGGACTACATCAAAACAAAAAATTTCTGCATAGCAAAGGAAACTATCAAGAAGACAGAAAAGTAACCTACTGAATGAGAAAAAAATATTTGCAAATTATGTATTTGATAAAGGGTTAGTACCCAAAATATACCAAGAACTTATACAACTTAAAACAAATAATCCAATTAAAAATAAAAAGACCCAAATAGACATTTTCCAAAGAAGACCTATAGTTGACTAAAAGACACACGAAAAGATGCTCAACATCACTCATCATTAGGGAAATGTGAATCAAAACCACAATGAGATATCACCTTACCCCTGTCAGAATGACTACAATAAAAAAGATAAAAAATACCAAGGGTTGGCAAGGATGTGGAGAAAAAGAAACCCTCAAGCTCTGTTGGTAGGAATGTAAACTGGTGCAACCACAAATGAAAAATAGAATCACCATATGCTCTAGTAACTCCACTAGTAGGCATTTGCCAAGAAAAACCCACAAAACTAATCTGAAAAGATATATGCACCCCTATGTCTACTCCAGCATTATTTGCAATAACCAAGATATGGAAGCAACCCAGGCATCCACTGATAGATGATCGATAAAAAAGAAATGCTATCTATATACAACAGAATATTAGTCATAAAAAGAATGAGATTATGCCATTTGCAATAACTCTTTGCAAGTGAAATAATTCAGAGACAAATACCATGTGATTTCACTTATATGTAGAATCTAAAAAACAAAGAAATGAACACAGACTCTTTTTTTTTAATGTTTATGTATTTATTTTGAGAGAGGGAAGGAGGGAGGGAGAGTGAGAGAATGCACATACGAGGGGGAGAGAAAGAGAGAAAATCCAAAGCAGGCTCTGTGCCATCAGTGCAGAGGCCAACAATATGCTTGATCCCATGAACTGGTGGATCATGACCTGAGCTGAAGTCAAGAGTTGGACGCTTAACCGACTGAGCCACCCAGGCACCCCCAAACACAGACTCTTAAATACAGAGAACTGGTGGTTGCCAAAAGGGAGGTGTGGAGGGGGATGGGTGAAATAGATAAAGGGGATTTAGAGATACAAAATTTCAGATATAAAATAAATAAGTCATGGAGATGAGAAGTGCAGCATAGAGAAAATGGTAAATAATATTGTAATAATGTAATATGTGACAGATGGTGACTACACTTATGGTGAACACAGTAATGTATAGAATTGTTGAATATGTTGTACCCCTGAAATTAATATAACATTGTTAATTATACTTCAATTTTAAATGATGAAAAAAATTAAATGAAATTTTAAAACAAGAAAGTTATGAGTAAATCTTAAAAGTTCACATCACTAGAAAAAATTTTTTTAATTAAGTGTGGTTATGGATGTTAACTAAACTTATTCTGGTAATCATTTCACAATATGTACATATATGAAATCATTATGCTGTATATCTAAACTAATACAGTTTTCAACATCAGTTACATCTTAATTTTAAACATAGAAAATGTTGTTGAGGTTGTGGAGAAATTGGAACCCTGGTGTATTGCTAGTGGGAATGTAAAATGATGCAGCCACTTGGAAACGGTGTGGTGTTTCAAAAGAAAAAAATTAAACATAGAAATACCGTATGATCCAGCAATTCTGCTTTTAGGAATTGAAAGTGAAAGGCGGGGACTCAAACACTTATTTGTATACCCATGTTCATAGCACTTGTTCACAATAGCCAAAAAGTTGGAGCACAAGTGTCCATTGATAGTGGAATGGATAAACAAAGTGTGGTATATACATACAATGGAATATTACTCAGCTTTAAAAAGGAAAAAATACATACAAAAGAATATTATTCAGCTACACAGTATGGATGAACTTTGAAGACATTATGCTAACTACAATAAGCAGTCTCATCACAAAAGGATAAATACTATATGATTCCATTTATATGAGGTGCCTAGAGTTGTCAAGTTCATAGAGACAGAAAGTGGAAAACTATTTGGGGAGGGAGGATGGGGGAGTTCCTGTTTAGTAGACTCAGAACTTCAGTTTGGGAAGATGAAAAGAGTTTTAGAGATGAATGGTAGACCAGTTGCACAGCAATGTGAATGTACTTAAATGCCACTGAACTCTATAGGTAAAAATGATTAAAATGGTAAGTTTTATGTTGAGTATTTTTACCACCATAAAAAAGCACTGTTTTCCGGGGGGGGGGGGGGGGGGGTGCGGGGTATTCAGCCTAAAGATGGGACTGGAAGTAGGCAAGAGAGGTACATGCTACTGGAGAAAAATTTAAGGACACATGAAAGAACTCAGTAATCAAGATAAATACTAATTTAATGCAATCTTTTAAACTTTTTTTGAGATAATTGTAGATTTGCATGCAATTGTAAGAAACAGTATTCCTGGGGTGCCCAGGTGGCTCAGTTGGTTGAGTGACTGACTCTTGATTTTGGCTCAGGTCATGATCTCAATTTGTGAGTTTGAGCCCCACATCAGGCTCCATGCTGACACTGCAGAACCTGCTTGAGATTCTCTCTCTCCTTCTCTTTCTCTCTGCCCCTCCCCTGCAAACCAAATAAATAAACTTAAAAAAAAAAAAAAGGAATAGTGCTCCTGGTACCTTTTACTCAGTTTCTTCCAATAGTAACACTTTACAAATCTATAGTAAAATACTGCAGCTAGGTTACTGATGTTGATACAGTCAAGATACAGAGCATTTCCATTTGCATAAGGTTTCCTCATGTTGCCCCAACTTCCCTCTTCCCACCTATAGTCTAAAAGATCCTCAAAGCCCCATCTCCCCATCTGGAGAATTAGAAGAAAAATGTGGTGTGATCCATTCCCTGAAACACCTTGTATCTCTGATGTTATTTCTACCTCTGGTAATGTGATTTACATATGCTTTACAAGAATAGTCTTTGGAAAACCTCTTTGCTAATAGGAGGACATTGTCAGAGTGATGGTTCCTTCCCCTTAAATCCTTCACTAGAGCACACTGTCACTGCTCGAATTTTGTTGCTCTAGATGCTGCCCTGATCCCTTGAGACAGACACTGCTTGTTGCATGCCCAACAGACATCTATGCATTTGCCTTTTCCTCTCCTAACAGAATCCTACTTTTATTTGTCCTCCTCTGAACATCCTGTTTGTAGAAAGGCTAGTCTCATATTTAAGTCCACAGAGAATTTTTTTTTGTCTCAGCCAATCATGAGGACCCATGTCTTTTGCTACTGGTGTAGACATAAACATGTGATAAAATTTGAGCCAGTGATACATAGGAACTAATGTCTGGAATAAATGGCCATCTTGCTATCACTCTGAAGACAAATGAAGCCCAGACATCCAGGGCCTACATTTGCCCTCTCTTTGGACAGGTGGTAGGTGATAGAATCAATGCCGTTATTATTCGATCTGATGGGATTGTAAGTTTTTTTTGTTACTTACAGCTAAGAGCATCTTATCTGATAGATCCTAATATCCTATTTATATAGGATATTAAGAATCTTAACTAAGAATACAGAATCTTCTGTATTCTTTTTCCTCAGTGACACTAGA